>NC_050071.1:76616736-76922961 GCF_009764565.3 Dermochelys coriacea | reverse complement strand
GAAATTAATCCATTCCCCTGTCAGTGCATATTTGGTCTCTTTATTGCATTTTTATTGCTTTGTCCAGACTAGTTTTATTGTCCCATTCTGCAGCCTACTTTCTCTCTCTCTCTCTCCGGAAATTTTTCATTTTCTTTTTTTGATCCTGTTACTTCCCATGAAATCTTCTTACACCACCATAAGGAATTCTTTTCTGTCTTTAGTGTTTCTAATCTGCAAATAATGTAGAAGATGATTATTAGTCCCCCAGAATTACCAGAAATAGGCCCCTTTGTATTTCTCTGTTCTCATTGAATCTCAAATCCTCTGTTTAATATTAATCTTTAAAATGTAAAGTTAATTAATTAACATGTCATTGACTTTAATTGCAAAGCACTGATTAAGACAGTAAATAAATTTAGAATGTAGCCAGCACTCTGCAGCAACTCACTAGATATTTCCCAGGTTGATAACTTGCAATATATCATAACCCTTTAGTAATGATCTATTGGCTAGTTTTCAACTTTGTGTAGTATATTTGCTGTATTATCTTCATCCACTAATTTGGTCTTTCCTTCACTAAAATCTAACAAGCTTCTCCTTTGGCCTTTTTCATAGGAATTGTAATTTATTGTGCCTTTATTGTCAGGTTAATTTGGGTTTTTTAGATAAATGCCTATCTAAACAGAATGGAGTAAGAGAAAAATCTAAGATATAAAAAGGTAAGTAACTCAACCAGCAATTCCAAAAATTCTCTACCTTTGATTTACTGCTATAATCAGACATTCCTGTTGTTTGACGAGTAAGGGAATGACTAGCATAAGTGAACCTGGATACAAATGTAGCTTCTAATACCAAGTTACCTCCTACCTTCCACTGTGTGGAGCAAACAGTAGCAAAATGCACCAAACTAGGGGCCAATCCCAGGGCTCTGCTGCATTCTTTTCCTGACCTCCACATTTCATGGCCACTCCTTCACGGCATTGAGACTCCATGGCTGGGAGTGAGTGGAACAGAGAGAAGTCTGGATGCAGACACTGGATTTGCCTTGCTTTCCTTGGATCTGGTGAATAATCTATTTGAAAACCCACCCACATGTCACTGCTGCTTAGAAAAATACTTAATTCTTCCTGGCTACAACCCTCAGGTTCTCCAAGAGGCACTGCAGGCTGACATAGGTTTGGAAGGGTATCAAGGCAAAACTGCCCCCTTGGAAGCATCCTGACATTTGTGGGATTTCCATGGATTTCAGAGCCTGGACCCACTATCATTTCCATGGGTGGAACAAATAGTGCTCCAACTGCTGAACTGGGGGAGAAAATCAGTGACCAGATACTTTCTAAATCCATGCATGGTAAAACCCATGTAATTGTAGCCCTGTTTGTCTTTAACACAAGCTGCCCTAGTCCTTCAATGAAGGGTAAAGGTTAAATATGCCCTGAAATGTTTAATTGCCAGCTCTTTGTTTTGTCATGGTTGATAAACCAAAAGCTGATTTAGCTAAAATTACAATGTTTAGCTTTGCACCATAGGAAAGGAGTTTACATGTAGGGTCAAGTGTTCAAGTCAACCTGAAAGAATGAGCAGTGTTATAATACTCCTTGTGCTGTGAAAACATGAAGCTGACTAACTGTTGAAATGCTGAAACTTCACCTCAAGTATGCGCCACAGTAGTGTGTGTGCAGGGAGGGCTTGTGGAGGGAGTTTTAAAAAACGTAATGCATCAGACTTGCAGCTCTCTATTTGACCTTGACTGCGAATGGACTGAAGTCATGATGATTTTTTCCCCCACTCTACTGGCATTTAGCAGGGTTTTTTTTAATAAGGCATCTGCAACACGGTTTTAGCAGACAATGTGTCATGTGAAAGACACTCTAATAAGCACAAAACCTGTTATACTTTAAGTTCTGTTCTGTAGCCTTGTATGCATTTTTATATTCAAAATGTAAATCCTGTCTGGAAGGGAAGAGAATAGACTCCTTCATCCCATTCTTAAAACCTAAGTAACTAATTTTCAAAGTCTATTCCTAGGTAATGAGAGAGACTCCATTGTCCCCTTTTGGGGGAAATTTTCCAAAAACATATAGACACATAAATAAGGAAAGAAAATGACCAGTCTGGCATAAAATTCACTTTAAAGTAATCTTTTCTTTAGTTTAAAGTGCTTTGATTAATACTTAGGCTGGGATTTTCAAAGGAGCCTAAGAAAGCTAGGTGTTCAGTTCCTATTGAAATTCAATGGGATTTAGGTGCCTAACTCCCCTGGGCTGCTTTGAAGATCCTAGACTAAAATGGTGGACTGTAACAGTCTGGAAGAAACAGTAGTCTGTCACATAAAACAACAGCCATTACAGAATGGTCTGTACACAAGACCATGGGACACATTTGTTAGAGTTGTCTTATTACTATGTATTTTAAAATTTGTGCATGTCTATAATTTATCAGGTGGCAATTAGTGGCTCCAAAGAGCTGTACAGTAAATAATGTATGTATAACTTCAAAGTAGGGGACATGTCCAGGGTGAGCTGGGGGAAGGTGCAGCACAGCAGAGCTCTACTATGTCTAATCCTCCACTGGCATAAGACCAGTGGTGTAAGTTAGAGCTGCTCTCTTCTAGCTCCAGCTTGCACCTGAGGCACACGATTCAGGATCAATGAGTCTCAACCGGCTCCATGACAGCCTTACCACCATGACTGTGCTTGAGTGCAGCTCAGATGCAGCTGAGAATCCAACCCATATGCAGTATCCATATTATAAACCTGTTGCACTGAGTCAATAATTTGTAAATAGATATTTTATGCACATATATACTAAGGGTCTGATTTAACCCATCCCAAAAAAGAGGAAAATTTGGATTCAATTCTACCTTGAATATGTTTTGCATAAGTACAGCGGGGGGGGACATGAGGGGGGGACCCTATAGCTGATTTAACATATGATGAACACGAGTTGTGCCCTTGCGTTGTGATATTGCCCAGATATACCTCTGCAATAGGAACTCCAGAAGGCATTGTGCCTACTCCCAACAAACATAGAGACTATGCCATTTTTAGTGGATGTAACATACACTCCTCTGTGACGGCAGGACTAGATTTGTCAGTCATTCTACCTGGGTTGCATCCCTCAAAGGGGGTAGGAGGGCATAGTGGAGCTATAGTTTCATCTCTTCTCTATCCCAGTTGGGTGGTACAAGCCAGAAGCAATCATTGCACTCATACAAGCGCAAGGACTGCAATTGTGCCTGGTCCCTAAATAGGTATTGAAGGATGAAAGGCACAGTTTGGCCCTGTATAATTTGGTGAATTTAAGGATGTCTTTCATGCCCCCCCCTCAATTTTTAAAATTGAAAAAGTAAGTAAAATTCAACTATGATATCTTTTGAAAACTCACGTTAGCATTATCTAAGCTATAGTTACCTATTACCATATCTAGGTATTTTACAACAAATAAAGATAACACCGAATGTTAGAGTTGTCAGAGTTGCACCTACTCAGCTCAGGACTGAATTTGGCCATCTGTTGAACAATTATACAGGAATTTGTTTTCAGTTATTTTGGGGCTTGTTTTCCTCTGTTACATTCCAAAAACATTTTATAAACGCTAGCAGGAAAAAGATTCTGAATGCATTCTCTCTCTCTTAGTAAATTGTCAGTTTGAAGAGTAACACACTGTTGGATATGTAATGTGATGTGTGTGATAGTCATGTGCTATTGACTACTAATATTTTTCTGTTGATTTTGAAGTTATTTATATAACAACATGGCTTGATTATACATAGACTGTACAGAATGTTCAGCTAAGGAGCAGTACAAACTCAAGAGCAGTAATTTTTATTGCTTAGATTTAAGGTTATGACTACAAACAGCATTACTATGTGCAGAGATAGTCAGTTTATAGGAAATCAAACCAAATTGCCCACATACCAATGCTTGTGCAAGGCTTATTACATCACTAGAAAGAAGCTACATTAAAGAGAGAGCTTCCACCCCTATTGTGGGACAACTGAACCCAAGACCAAAGACACAGCTCTGGGGAAAGATGGGTGTCAGTGTCTGCATTGCTGTCCTCTAAGGATTCCTGCTCAGGAACAACTTTAAAGATCTGTAGTGGTCCCATGAGTGGAGACTACTCAAGGACTTTGATGAACAAGCAGTTCCCTTGAGCATGCTAGCCAGTGCTGCCTATTCGTGGGTTGCACCAGCTGGCTCCAGTTCTTTAGTACTGCAAGGATTCAAGTGCATTTAGTCCTCTGACCGTCACCGTACACTGGGAATTTCCACTGCCAGAGGTGTTTTGAAGCTTCAGAAAGAGGAAAACTAGGACTGAATTGAATCTAAAGAGAATGAGGTAATTCAAAGCATGATCCTGCAAGCCCTGAAATACATAACTCACATTAAGGGCTTGCAGGATCAGGACCTTACTGATCATCACTGAGGTGATTTTAAACAAGTACAAGTTTCCAAAACAAAATATAAATAAATAAATTTTAAAAATTCCCAGATATTATAGACCAAGTTATCAGTCTAAATATCTTAGATGTCACTTCTGCAAAATAATTTTCTTTCTCATTGAATTAAAAGGCTCATTCATCATGGCAATTTCTTCTTTAGAGAGGAATAATGGATAAATCTACATTCAGAGTCCATGACTAGCATGTATAGTGCAGTTTCTCCTTGGGCATGATTTACTTCACACCATCCTGATCCAAAGCCCAGTGAAGTCAGTGGAAAGACTCCCAGTGACTTCAAAGGGTTTTAGATGAGGTCTTAAATGACTAGGCTCAGGACCCTAACTTGGATCAGGCAAGGCAACACTAAATACTGAGCCAGCCAAAAAAATGACCCTTTTAAATCAGAGAGCGTGAAGAAGGAAAGAGAGTGCATTAAGCACACAAGCAGTAAAATGCTGCGGTACGTTTAAATACTTCCTTTCTATAAAATAAACATAAGAGATAACGGGGAAAAAAAGTACAGACTGAACATCAGACTGCACCTTTAACTTTGCTGTTGCAACTGATATTTTACAGCATTTCCCCTATGTAATAGGTACGTTTCTCAAAGTGGCAAAGAAGCAAGAGAAACATGAAAGGAAAGAATGTAATGTTTTGGGGGCATTAAAACAAAGGGACAGATACTGTGAAACAAGAAGTGATTTTCAGTGTCTTGATTTTTGGATGCCCAACTTAAGGTGCCTTTTAAAAAGGTCTTTTTTTTTTATTTCTTTTCCTTTCAGAAGTTGGGTGCTCAGCACTTTCTGAAAATCAGGCTCCTCTGATGCATCTCAGGATGGGTCTCTGAGAAAGGAGGCACTCAAAAATCACTAATGACTTATTAAAATCTTGGCTAACATTCAGATTTTTTTTTTAAATCCTCTGCATAGACACAAAGAAAAAGAGTGATTGCAAGAGGGGGCGGGGAGAGAAGTGAGGCTTACAACAACACTTTCACCTTTTGGAACAATTCCAAAAAAACACCCCAAGGTTCTTTTGATTTGCAGAGCTCAGGAATTGTGCTGTCTGTTTTTTGTTGAGACTTACATTATATATAAACTAAATGAAACCTGCTAGTGAAAAATAAAGATCTTGTGTGTTAGAACAAAAGCAAAACAGCACTATTTGTCTTTTTTATCTCTTGGAAATACCTCTTAATTTATAAAATATGTGAGTCTATTTAGAGACAGAGTGCAATTTAATTTTGAATCTAAACGAAAACTCAGTGACTAGCTGAGATTTAAATACAAGGAAAAATCAAAATCACAAAAGAAAATTTGACCACATAAGATTCTTAGTTCTATAAGTTCCACAACAACAATCATAAAACCAAGTTATAATAATAAGCTACTGACTTTACTGCTACTGTTATAGATAAACTTCCTCAAATCCCACCCTTTCAGCTTGTTTCCTTATTGCAATTCCCAAATGACATTTTATATCGAGGCATCCTGCTTCTGAAATGTGCATATGTTTCCACAACTGTTTTCTATCTCCATTTATTCAGATGGAACATGTGGCTATATCAGGTATGTTTAGACACAGTAAGGGAATGTGCTTGACAGATGTACCTGGTATATTAAAAACCAAGATGGTTGACATTTGGATTTTTTTTTACACTTCTTAAAATAATACATTGAGAAAATTGCTTGAAATTGGTCCATATAAGATTCTGTTTGTTTGCTAATCATAGTTAGTATTGCAGCTACAGAGTAGTGGTGGGCAGACTGAAAAATGGCCATGTATGCCTTCACTTATATCTTATTATATATTGTATGAAACTCGCTTCTGTACAGAACGCCAGTACAAGGCCTATGTGCTATTAAGTCCCACTGAAGTCCTTAAAATAAGTCGATTACAGGCCTTGCCCTGGTCCACTCCATAGGAGTGAAATTCATCCTTACTTACTATACACATATCTTAATAATGATACTGTATAACATTCTTTTGCTTGATTTGAGGGTGAGGGGAGGGGTAAATACTTTTAAGTACTCAAATAGAAAAAAAGGGGGGGGATTCCACAGCAGATTTGATGCCAGGGAAAATCAGGGTTATTCTGTTTACTAGACATCAGTATCTGTTGCCAGGTTTGGGCAAAAAGCCTATAGCCAAGATTCAAGTTTGACTTTCTTGACCAGCTCAAAGTAAACCAAATATTGATCAATTACTCTGAAATCTCTAGATACTTGGTTGTTATGTACCCTTCTCAGATGATTAGATGAAAAGATTTCCTTGGGTTTGCTGAAAATGTAACTTTTTAATGGTTTTTGGTTATTTTATTCATGCTATAGCATGATATATGATGTACATAATACTGTATATAATTGTTAGCTAAAAAGGATAGTATTTTAAGATTTTATTAATTTGGCTGTTTAAAAGTTTGTATGTTAACTTACAAGTAACAGAAAATGGTCTCTAGTTCAGCTGAAAAAATACAGTGTGAATTGAAAAAAGGTCTTGAGAAAGAATGGCTTAGCAGCCAGTCCAAATCACCAGTGGCATATCTCAGTATCTGCATGGAAAGGATACAAAACATCTACAGTTGGAGATGAGAAGACATGCAAGATTTAGAACAGGTGGACTCTGCAAGATTCAGAAATTTTGGCCTCTATCTTGCAGAGAGTTAAGCATGTGATTAACTTTACACTCTGGAGTCATCCCATTTAACTCAATTGTACTACTCATATGCATTAACTTAAGCACAAGTGTATGTCTTTGGAGGATTGGGGTCCTGATTGCAAAGTCAAAGTACAGACAGAATGAGACTGTAAAAGGAGCTGGGAAAATTCTGAAGCTGGGAATTTAGAATAATATGGGCATTGGCACCCTGACAGCAGGACTGTCTGGCTATGTAGACTCCCTCCTCAGGCCCTTCGTTACCAGCACTCCCAGCTATCTTCGAGACACCACCGATTTCCTGAGGAAACTACAGTCCATTGGTGATCTTCCTAAAAACACCATCCTAGCCACTATGGATGTAGAAGCCCTCTACACCAACATTCCACACAAAGATGGACTACAAGCCGTCAGGAACAGTATCCCCGATACTGTCACGGCTAACCTGGTGGCAGAACTTTGTGACTTTGTCCTGACCCATAACTATTTCACATTTGGTGACAATGTATACCTTCAAATCAGCGGCACTGCGATGGGTACCCGCATGGCCCCACAGTATGCCAACATTTTTATGGCTGACTTAGAACAACGCTTCCTCAGCTCTCGTCCCCTAATGCCCCTACTCTACTTGCGCTACATTGATGACATCTTCATCATCTGGACCCATGGAAAAGAAGCCCTTGAGGAATTCCACCATGATTTCAACAATTTCCATCCCACCATCAACCTCAGCCTGGACCAGTCCACACAAGAGATCCACTTCCTGGACACTACGGTGCTAATAAGCGATGGTCACATAAACACCACCCTATATCGGAAACCTACTGACCGCTATTCCTACCTACATGCCTCTAGCTTTCATCCAGATCATACCACTCGATCCATTGTCTACAGCCAAGCGCTACGATATAACCGCATTTGCTCCAACCCCTCAGACAGAGACAAACACCTACAAGATCTCTATCATGCATTCCTACAACTACAGTACCCACCTGCTGAAGTGAAGAAACAGATTGACAGAGCCAGAAGAGTACCCAGAAGTCACCTACTACAGGACAGGCCCAACAAAGAAAACAACAGAACGCCACTAGCCATCACCTTCAGCCCCCAACTAAAACCCCTCCAACGCATCATCAAGGATCTACAACCTATCCTGAAGGACGAGCCATCGCTCTCTCAGATCTTGGGAGACAGACCAGTCCTTGCTTACACACAGCCCCCCAATCTGAAGCAAATACTCACCAGCAACCACACACCAAACAACAGAACCACTAACCCAGGAACCTATCCTTGCAACAAAGCCCGTTGTCAACTCTGTCCACATATCTATTCAGGGGATACCATCATAGGGCCTAATCACATCAGCCACACTATCAGAGGCTCGTTCACCTGCGCATCTACCAATGTGATATATGCCATCATGTGCCAGCAATGCCCCTCTGCCATGTACATTGGCCAAACTGGACAGTCTCTACGTAAAAGAATGAATGGACACAAATCAGACGTCAAGAATTATAACATTCAAAAACCAGTTGGAGAACACTTCAATCTCTCTGGTCACTCGATCACAGACCTAAGAGTGGCTATACTTCAACAAAAAAGCTTCAAAAACAGACTCCAACGAGAGACTGCTGAATTGGAATTAATTTGCAAACTGGATACAATTAACTTAGGCTTGAATAGAGACTGGGAATGGATGAGTCATTACACAAAGTAAAACTATTTCCCCATGGTATTTCTCCCTCCCACCCCACCCCCCACTCTTCCTCTGATATTCTTGTTAACTGCTGGAATTAGCCTACCTGCTTGTCACCATGAAAGGTTTTCCTCCTTCCCCCCCCTGCTGTTGGTGATGGCTTATCTTAAGTGATCACTCTCCTTACAGTGTGTATGATAAACCCATTGTTTCATGTTCTCTGTGTGTGTGTATATAAATCTCTCCTCTGTTTTTTCCACCAAATGCATCCGATGAAGTGAGCTGTAGCTCACGAAAGCTTATGCTCTAATAAATTTGTTAGTCTCTAAGGTGCCACAAGTACTCCTTTTCTTTATGGGTTGTGTTGTGTCCTGATTTAGTTTTAGGGAATTAAGAGTTGGTCCTTTCCTGAGACTCAGAGATTGGAATAGCTGGATCTAAATACATGTCAACCAGGTACATTTATGGTAACTATGGAAGGCCTGGTCTGTTCCCACATAAGTTATCATGATTTGGAACTCTGGAATTTTTAACTGTGTAAATTTCAGCTCTTCCCAATTATTAAAGCTCACATTTAAGGTACAGCATTTGGCAGGAGGGGTCGCATTTGCTTTTATTAACAAAGGACACTAGACCACTACTAGAAAATCCTTTACCTAAAGATGGATTATATTTACATAAACATACTCCCACACAGAGACCAATGACTTGTAGCTAGAAATCATGTCGATTTAAAAAAATCCTACTTATAAAGTAGGAAATGTTACTATTTTAAAAACTTTCTTTCTACAATAGGCTGCCATTATGATGAAGGGTCCTGTGATTTTTAAATTCAAACCAGTAATACTGTTTTCATGGTTTGTACAGTGCTGCATTCCCGGAGTACACTTTTTTTTTTGCCTCAGTCCTGTAGTTGGACTGCACAGGCGCAAAGGTCCATTTGCTTTGATCCCGGTGCACAACTGAAAACTTTGTAAATAGCTGAAGAACATTACATCATAATTCCCATTTTTGTTTCATTCAACTCCCAGCATAGTTCCCATCTGCTGCTATGTTGGTTTCTGTGAAGAAACTAAAGATTTACCAGAAAGACAAGGTGGGAAAGTTAATATCTTTTATTGGACCAATTTCCATTGGTGGAAAGAGACAAGGTTCAAGCAACACAGGGCTGCTGCTTCAGGATCAGAATAAGAACTCTGTGTTGCTCAAAAGCTTGTCTCTTTCACCAACAGAAGTTGGTTCAATAAAAGATATTACCTAACCCATCTTGTCTCTCCGATAACCTGTTACCAGCAGGGTTATACTTCTACAGACTTACTAGTACTTTATAGATAGGGCTTCTGATTTTAGGTTTTAACTGATAAACATCGATAAAACACCCCCCCCCCAATGAAATTAGTATTTATCCAAGAGTTACTGGAAAAACACTGGAAATGCTTGCTTCTAAGGGCTTGTTCACACAAAGCAGTAATGTGGGAAATGGGGGTGTGATTTCTAAAGTGCGCTAACATGTTGCACATTAATTGGTCGGTGCGAACTAAAGGTCCCTAGTGTGCTTTCATATAGTGTTGTTTGTAATGTTCCATTTCAAGTTTGTTTCAAAGAGATTACTAATTACAGTATGCACTAGTGTATGTTGTATACATTACTCATTACAGTATATACTGTAAAGAGCCAAGAAACCCCCAATTTTTGGACATCCACACAAAAGTCAAATTGCTAAAAAATAACCCTGAAAAATTACATTAATAAACTCTGAAAACAGAAGCCCTACTTCTGAAAAACATCTGAAAAATGTTTTAATTACCTGCAGTTCTCCTTCTACACTATATTTTTTCTGTATTTTTTTCCATTATTTGTTTTAATCTTTATGAAAACCATCCAGATCGTTGTATCTTAAAAGTGTGTCGTTCTTTGTGGCATCAAAATAATTTCCACAGCATCCAATTGTGATGCTACCAATGATTAAACAGAGGAATAAAACAGATGTGCAGAAACTCTTGGGGCCTGATACTGCCATCCTTACTTAGCTGAATAGTTTACTCAAGAAAGAGTAATCATAATGGAATTACTGAAGAAGTAAGGTACTGTAACAGTATGGTGGCAGAATCCAGCCCATAGTAACCAAATTTCCCTCCCACAAACACAAATACCCTTATGGGGGGGGGCATAAATACAAAACATTTAATACATAAGAAAATTCCTTTAAATGATTTTCAAAAGTTTTCATATGTCAGGTTTCAGAGTAGCAGTCGTGTTAGTCTGTATTCGCAAAAAGAAAAGGAGTACTTGTGCTCAAATACATTTGTTAGTCTCTAAGGTGCCACAAGTACTCCTTTTCTTTTTTCATATGTCAGTAGCTCTTCAATAACATTGATGATATCAAAGGAAAAGAAGTATGTAGGGAATACAACCCCTTCCTTTCACAAACCCAAGACTTAAGCAAAATATGTATCACCTTACTTTCATTAGAAATGTGTGGTTTTAAAAAGGCTTTATTTTTTAACCACAGCTTCAGTGAAATACAGTACCAATACAAGGCAGCTTCAAGTCGAGGATTGCTCCAATTCTATTTGAAGAAGCACAGCACAGAATCAGGTGTTGGTGACTGTCTCTTCTCAAGCTGGCAAAATCTTGCTTGGGCCACCGGTTCAAAAGACAAAACCAAAACAACAGCGCCCCAAATCCTCCTCGTTTTACTTAGGCAAAAAAGCCCAGTGACTCCTTTCCAATAATCGACCTGAAATCAATGGAAATTTTGCCTAAAGCCTTCGGGATTTGTCCATTTGTGATGTAAGCACAGACATCACTGCTGAAGGCTGACTAAAATACAATACATAAACTTCATAAGGGTTTGATCCTGCCGCCGGTGGTAATTTGGCCTGTGAAGAAAGGGAGTGCGGGGCTGGGGCTACAGTAGTGTGGGTTGTTCAATAGGTGCTTGCAAAGCGCTTTGAGATCCTGGCATGGGGCTTAGTGCCTGGCATCAGTTTGAGACCTAGCATGCCCCCATGCAGTTAGCTTGCTCTGCGGCCTCCTTGCACCTTTCGGGGCTGCAAATCGGAGGCGAGTAAGTAAAGGTGCGTCGCTGCCCGCCGCGGGAGGCAGGTCCCAGCTCGAGGGAGAGGCCGGCGCAGCGTGTGGCCCCATCTCGCCGGCTTGCCCGGAGCAGGCGCGCGTCTCCCGTCTCACATTTCCTCAGCCCCGGGAAAAGCGTTGCTCGGCGAGTGGCTGCTTGTGGGAAGCGCAGGAGCGGGAGGAGGCAGCCCGGGGGGGGGGGGGGAAGGAGGAGGAGGAGGAGGGGGGGGGGGGGCTCACACCCTTTCCTCCCCGCCCTCCCGCCGCCAGCCAGTCGCTCAGCCTCAGAGGCACAGGCAGAGGGCGCCTGAGCCATGTCCGCCCCCTGCGGCCGCTGCCGCCGCTCAGCTCCACGCGTTGAGGAGGCTCCAGCACCCCGGGCCCCGCAGCCGCTGACAGGCGTCCTGCGAGCCAAGGCAGGAGAGTGAGTTGAGCGGCTCTCTCCCCCCGGCGCCGGCTGCGCCTAGTCCATGGGGCTGCGCTGCGTATGTGCAGGCAGGGAGCTGCCGCAGAAGGAGGACGCCCCACTGGTGTGAGCAGCTGCGCTCTCCCTCTCCTCCCTGCCCTGCCTCACCTCCCTGCTCCTGAGCGAGCCCGGCTCGGATGTCCGGTTTCCTGGTGGCTTTTCACCTGGCAAACTCCAGCTAACTTCGGTGAGCAATTGCACAGCGGCCGGGCACGTTGGGAGCTCCCTTGCTGGGACCTGGTGCTGCTGCATCTTCTCCATCCCAGGGATTCTGCCGCCTTGGATCTCGGGGGGAGGCAACCAACAAAGCCGAGGAGCCTCACGATTCCCTGCACACTCCTCAAGCTCCCCCCGCCCCGCCACGCCACGCACCCACCCTGCCATCCTTGCACAATGCACTTGCTGGGATTATTCTCTCTGGTTTGCTATCTGGCTGCTGCTGCTCTGCTGCTGGGACCCAGGGAGCCGGCCACCGCCGCTGCCTATGAATCCGGGCAGGGCTACTACGAGGAGGAGCCCGATTTGGGGGAAGCAAAGGTAGGCGCAACTTCCATGCCCTTGCCGCAGAAGGGATACCCCTTTCTCCGGCATGTGACTCCTGGATCACTTTGTTTGCAAGTCCTTTCGCGGGAGGGGAAAATGTTTGAGGGAAATCTTCTAATGTTGTGGTTCTTCGGGAGGCTTTTTGGAGGGCGGGGGAGGGGTTTGAAATGTACAAGTTGGTGGATTGTTGCAGGTGATACAAATCTGTTTAAAATAAATGGAGACACCTGATATGCAGAATTAAAGCCAGAGGCTCAGCTCACGTACTAAGTGAATGTAGTGATCACCCTTGTTGTTATATATGGGTTGTACAGTGTCCTCAGTGCTGTACAACGGAGAAGTAGCCCCATTTCTTTCCCCCAAGGAGTTGACAATCTAGTTCAGTCACTAACAAACCAAAATCTTCTGTTATGCATTTGGCTTGGTGTTGGCAGTGAGGTGGATCACTGATATATTTGAGGTTTCTTTGTCAAGGGCAAAGCTGCAGGATGCCATGTGGGTTTGTGTCCTTGGAGTGGATGCGTGTGGATTCCTGAAATTTTCCGATTTGGATCAGAAGTTTTTTGGATGCATTTCGAGAAGTTGGTGTGTTTAGGAATGATATGGCATGGGAGGCCAATACATAGAATCAATATCAGTTTTTGTTATTATTCCTATCTTCTGGAGGTCTGTTTTGGAGTTTCTGAAATCTCTAATGAGTTACTGAAGGACAACGTGGTTTGCAGAGGGTGTAACTTGACCCTTAAATATGAAAGTGTTGCCCAGACGTACAGTTAAGATTTCAGAGAAATTCTTAGTTTCCACAGGCAGAAGATTCTTAAATTTGTATTCATTTCTATTAGTATCTTCAGATCCTTAATTTAGAATGTAAGTACCTTGGAACTAGTATTATGTCTATGTCTTGTGCAGCTAGCTCCCAGCACTTTGTCAATGCAGAAAAAGAACATATACTATATGATTGTGTAAGCATGTGACATTGCTATGAAGGCTTCAATGTCTAAACTTTTTATTAAATTACCTTTAAGTAGGGCAGTGTTAAAGTTGTGACAAACATATCGATAGCAATAATTACACTACATCTTTAATTCATTCCAGCGTGGAAAACTAGACCAAAATGTATTAGTTAACATACAGAATATATACCTTCACTTTGAAGTTTGCTGTTATTTTTGATCTGTTTGACACAATTAGCTTTATTGAACATATACTCTATTACTGTTTATACAGGTTTAATAGTAGGTCATATTAGGCTTATAAAACATGTGTTACAGGATTGACATAGAAAAAACATGGTTATGTATATTTGGTTTATAATACATGTTAGTTACACTAATATTATGTTCAAGCTGTAGACTTCATGTATTGCATGCATTCTTTGTTTTGCATTTCTAAATACATACTAAAATTCTGAATGAAAGAACTTACTGTGCATACTGTACCACTTTAACAAAGTCTGGACATTTTTATAATCCCTTGGAATTTAGAAATTTATTTTCTTAATTTTAAATCCTAAAAATTAGTCAAACTGTATTACGAGCTAAATGCTTGTCAAATATTTTTAAATCCAAGTAATATGAATACAAAATCAATCAACTGGTTGTCATCACTAACGCTATTTCTAAAACTTTTTAATATTTTGATACAGGGGAAATGAAATCCTTCCTAGTTAAACTGTATAAACAAGTTATTAGCTCAGAGTGGACTTGATGAATGAGTTATAAACCCATGAAAGTACTTTATCACAGTTGTATTGAAAATGCTGAAATAAGCATAGTGGTTTCTAAAAGTGCTGGAGCAACATACGTCTGGTAGAACAGTGAAGAAATGCTCCTGAAAGCTGAATATTGCTGTATGTATACATGCTCATGTTATAGATGATCCATTCTATTTCTTACAAGTTTTAAAGTGATGTTAAAATCTTAAATAGTTACCATTGTGCTGCAGTTTGCAAAAGTACTAGGGTTTAGTGGAAAACTTGGAGCAATGAGGAAACTGAAGGAAGAAAGAATCAGAAATGGGAAGCCAATAGGAAAGCAGGTGTCAGATGGATCATATTAACAGACAAAATTTTTGTATCTGACTAGAGGTGAGAGGTATAGGGAGAGATAGATGCTGTGTTTGTGCCTGGATCTTTAGGACTTAATCTGGCAAGCTTTAGGCACCTTAGAAGTTCTTACTCCTGAGTAATCTTGTTCATTTCAGGACTACTCCAGTGAGGAAAATCTGCAGGATTGGGTCCCCATTAACAGTTTGTCCTTGTGAGATGAGAGAAGGTTTCAGTGAATTTCTGAAGGAATTAAAAAAGATTAGATAAGTAAACTGTACATAATTATTTCAAGGAAAATATGGTGTCATCATATAAGTTATTTACTTGAACTTTCTCAACTCATGGAAAATGAGTGTCTCTTGTCTTCATAGGTAATACTTAGTCCTGCCATGAGTGAAGGGGACTGGACTAGATGACCTCTCAAGATCCCTTCCAGTCCTACGATTCTATGATTTGTATGGGTTAACTGAAATTATTTTAACTTTACATTACATATCCTTTACTGGTACATAGGAAGTTGAGATGAGCACGCATAACTACACTGTCTTTTTCAAAAACTTCTACTATGATAGTTTTGTTCCCATTGGTATAGAAGTACACTGTTTTCAATATAGATGACTCAGTGAAAATTGAAACTTGTCCTCGACATTTGCAGTTAACTGAAAGTCAGTTATAGATTAATAATAGTTATTTTTCATATATTGCTGCCTCAAGCACATGTGGTGCAGCAAGTGGACACTGATAAGCTAGAGCCATAGTGTCCAATCTTTTCAGCTTGAGGGGACAGAACTTTTGAGACAGATTCTCTTGGAGCACAAAAATAACAGAATCAACCTGCATGTCCCCTGCTATGGATTTCCCCCCGAAGGTGTAGAGCTAGCGTAACTAGCCTCTGCGCTTCCCTCTCCACAGCTCTGGCATAGGGGGAGTGACTGAGGCATGTTATGCTTCAAATAAACCACAGCCTACTCACGGTCCCTTGGGAACCAATGCCAGCTGGGATAAGCTAGAACAGCCACTAGACTGCTCTAGTGGCAGAAAATCAGGGAACTGTAACTGGTGGTTGGTTCTCAGCTTCTCCATTTTCCCTCTTTTGTGGGGCTGTGCGGGGAAGGCACACCATTCTTTGCTAAGTGCTCCCCTAGCTTAAGGCAGAACAAGTTTTGCTCCTATCCTGCTCCTCCTGGGGCTCCTATGGTTCTTTAGAGAAGCAGACAGTGGAGCAATCTATGGTCTACTCCTCACTCCCCTGTGATCCAGCAGGCCGTCAACAGGGGAGCTGCTGAGCGGTGGTAGCAAGAAAGGGACAGTTGTTGCTCAGAGCACTTTCAGATTACATCAGAATTGATCCTGAAATGTCAAAAAAAAGTGGTGCGAGGCTGCTGGGAAGTTAGAACCCCTTACAGTTTCCAAGCTGATTCAAGTACTTCAGATTAAAATCACAGGCTGTGGCTCAGGAAACATATTTTCAGTTAATAATCAAATAATTTTCTTTCTAACACAGTTGCACTCGTGGACCATAATTTAAGGTCTTGATATTCAACAGTGGCCCTAGCCTAGAGGTTACACACCATGGAGCTAAAGAGAGTTTAAAAAAAGAGATATAAAAAGACAAGTCTCTTGGTGAAAAATATGAGCTAAAACTGTAGAGAAAGAGGGATTGATAGAACTGAACTCTAAGAGTATGTCTACACTGGCGGAGTTACATTGCTGGCAATTATATCACTGCTCAGCGAGCAGTGAAGGGAAACCACTGTTGTGTGTTCACACTGTCATCTGCCTGCGCAATAGCATATTCACACTTGTGGTACTTGCATCGGTATTCAGAGTGGTGCATTCTGGGCAACTATCCCACAGAGCATCTCTTCCTCTTCTGCCGCTAAGAGTTGTTGGAAGGCGGAAGGGGTTGTGGGGGATCTTGGGTCCAGTTCAAATGCCCCGTGATGCATTGCTTTGCGTCCCAGCAATCCCTGTGCTTCCGTCCGCATTTGGCGCCATGTTTCAATGATTTGTACCATTCTTTGCGCTTTCTGCCTCTTCGGTCTGCAGGAATGGATCTCACACTGTTGACCAATATGCCGTTCGCTCTCACTAACACGTCACGAGTGGCAGTGGAGTTATTCCTTAATCTACAAAGGCAAGAGAAGCTTGACATTGATTTTACCACACGTATTAGCTATAACACGATATTGCTTGTGGCATTCATGGAGGTGCTGATCACAGTGGAACGCCGCTTTTGGGCTCTGGAAACAAGTAGGGGTGGGATCACATCCTGAGTGATGCACGTCTGGGATGATGAGCAGTGGCTGCAGAACTTTCAGATGAAGAAAGCCACATTCATGGGACTGTGTGATAAACTCGCCCAAGCCCTGTGGCACAAGGACACGAGAATGAGAGACCTGTCATTGGAGAAGCGCGTGACAATTGCACTGTGGAAGCTGGCTACTCCAGACTGCTACCGATCAGTTGTTAACCAGTTTGGAGTGGGAAAGTCGACCGTTGGACTCGTGTTGACGGAAGTCTGCAGGACCATTAATCACATCCTGCTCCAAAAGACTGTGACTCTGGGCAATGTGCTTGACATTGTGGATGGCTTTGCCCAAATGGACTTCCCTAACCGCGGAGGGGCAATAGATGGCACGTATATTCCAATTATGGCACCAGACCACCTAGCCACCGAATACATTAATTAGAAGGGGTATTTCTCTAT
Organism: Dermochelys coriacea; assembly: GCF_009764565.3. Classification (NCBI taxonomy): domain Eukaryota; kingdom Metazoa; phylum Chordata; order Testudines; family Dermochelyidae; genus Dermochelys; species Dermochelys coriacea. The sequence goes on along the minus strand of NC_050071.1, from coordinate 76,905,337 downwards.
GGTTCTCCAGGCGCTTGTGGATCACTGTGGGCTTTTCACGGACATTAACACAGGCTAATCTGGAAAGGTGCATGACGCAAGCATCTTTTGGAACGCTGGCCTGTTCAAGAAGCTGCAAGCAGGGACTTTCTTCCCGGACCAGAAGATCACCATAGGTGAAGTTGAAATGCCCATTGTGATCCTGGGAGACCCTGCCTACCCCTTAATGCCGTGCCTTATGAAGCCGTACATGGGGAACCTTGACAGCGGCAAGGAGTGGTTCAACAACAGGCTGAATGCAGAATGACTGTTGAGTGTGCTTTTGGCCATTTAAAGGCCTGCCGGTGCTGCCTATATGGGAGGCTGGACCTGACCTATGACAATATTCCTATGCTTATCGCCGCGTGCTGTACTCTCCATAATATTTGTGAAGGGAAGGGTGAAAGCTTCACTCCAGGCTGGACCGCTGAGGCTCAGTGCCTGGAGGCTGAATTTGAACAGCCAGAGACCAGTGCCAGCAATTTGAAGCTGAAAGCCACTAATATTTGTTGCTATGCTTGTAGTGCATAATGCTAGGAGGTGATTGTGATTGGTACAGACGATGCACTGTGAAGGTTTAAGAAAATTCCTGTTGTTTTGTAGGGCTCTGTTTGCTTTCAATTAATGGAATAATGATTGCTTTCAAACCAAAACAATTATTTTATTATAAAACAACAACCGGAGAAGAGAGACAGACAAACAAAGCACATCAGCACTGTGGGGGATGGAGGAAGGGAGGGTCTGAGGAGGATGTGGGGTCCCAGGACAGTTAAAGATTTGTGTATGTCCAGGTATCATATGCAACCTTGTCCTTTGGAGTACAGTGCAGTGGGTGCTGTACTTCAGCAGGGCTAAACTGCAGAGAGTCGGGTGTTGAGGGTAGTGGGAGTCCACAGGGCTGGACTGTGACGGGGCAGGTGCGGAATGCAGCATGTACAGACTGGAGCCAGGAGGTAAATAAGAGTCTGTTGGCGGTGTCTGGGGGGGCGCATGGGAAACAGTTTTGTGGCAGCAGCTGCGGGGGAGGGCGAGTGTGGAGCTGCTTGGTTTGCAGTGCGAGTAGCACCTGCAGCATGTCCGCTTGGCGCTCCATAACGTTTAAGAGCCGCTCCATGGCTTCGTTCTGGCACACTGCATTCTCCTTTTGGTCCCTCTTCTCGCTGTCCCGCCACTCCTTCAATTCTTGTTTTTTGGCCATAGTGTGCATCATGACATCACACAGAAAGTCCTCTTTAGTTTTTCATGGCCGCTTTCTAATTCTGCGCAGCCATTCATTCGGCGATAACAAAGAGGGAGGCTGGGGTCCCAAGGTCATATCTGTGAAGCCAAAATGCAACTTTTTACAGAAGCAGTATTGTTTGCAACACACAGACCACTAATTCAATGATTTAAAACACAGCCACTATTCACATACCTGTCACTAACTGGCTGACCCCAGGCAAGCACATATGAGCCACAAGACCCCCAGAATGGTGAGTAACTGCAGGGTCAGGGGAAATCAGTGTTCCAGGACCATACTGACACTGGACACATGGCTCTTGGGGAGAGTCAGCACTGTAGGGAGAGCCTTATTATCATTAGTGTCCCCGCATTTTCCACAGCTGTGTTCATTATGGAAGATATCTCGCTACTGAGGGTGAGCAGGGAATCAAGAGAGGGTCTTCTCCAAGACTGCGGCTTCTGCCCTGGCCCTTATGCTGCTCACCTGTGTGCAGCAATGCACACACCACAGTTCTGGCCCCAGTTGTGGCAGAGTGGCGCAGGAAAGTTATCCTTAATGGGACAGGAAACAAAGCAGCTCTGCCAAAGAACCTGTGGCAGCAGATTGCCCAGCATCTCCATGAGAGTTTTGTGGAGATCTCTGAGCAGATTGACTCCCTCACTTCACGGCAATCAACAGCCTGTTCCACCACTCAGACTAGGCATGTGGTGGTATGCGCATTATACATACACAAGCCTGCTTTCTGCAACCCCCGCCCCCAACAACTTGCTTCAGCAATTCCCAGAATCAAAGCTAGTTACCAGGAGCCTCCTCTCCTGTTTGCGCTTCGTTAAGATCTGACGGCTGTGACTGGCTAGCCTCCTCCAGTATAGAGAAGAGTTCCAGGCTGCGTGCATCTCTGAACTCCAAATCGTCCTCTGCCTCTGGGTCTCCCTCCCACACCACATCCTTGTCCAAGATTTCCTCCTCCTGGCTCAGTCCACTCTCGACACTATATCCACAGAGGCCTTCGCAGTGGAGGTGGGGTTGCCACTGAGTATCACGTCCAGCTCTTTGTAGACCGCCAGCTCATGGGCGCAGCACCAAAGCGGCAGTTGCCTCCCATGCCTTGTGGTAGGCATTTTGCAGCTCCTTCAATTTGACCCTGCACTGCAGTCATGGCCCCCTTCTCTCATGCATCATGAAATCTGTCTGTAGGTATCATAATTCCTACAGCTGGAGTGCAGCTGGGACTGGACAGCCTTCTCTCCCCAAATGCTGATGAGGTCCAGCAGCTTGGTATTCCTCCAAGCGGGGGATCGCCTGGAGTGTGGAGCAGGCATGCTCACCTGGAAAGATGCACTGAGACCACTGCTTTAGCAATTGGCCTCTTCTTAGCAGAAGGGGAAACAGTTGACTATTATCAAATGTCTTGAAATTTTGACTTCCCAGGGGAGGGAAGACAATAGCACCTGTCAGGAAGATCTTGTGTGATTTTAATTTTATTATGGAATTACACCTGTTCAGTACATAGCAAAAGAATCCATAACTTACAGTGAATCTATACTATACACACAAGAAGAAGGATAAAGAACCAAATTCTTCTTTAAAATTACACCTATTCAGATCCATTTGTATCTGCAAAATAAACTGGAAATAATACAATTTCAAATCAAGGACACGAGTATGTGTTCTATGAGCATAAATACATAAAACTACACTATAACATTTGGTAACGTTAGATACTGTGAAGGTGGTGAAATCTGTATGTGAGTGTTTTCTTTGTATAAGAAAACGTTCAAAAAGGCTTTTTAAAACTGTCCATTCTTGCAATGTCATAATACAGTATGTTTCTGACAATCAGCCAATGATGAGAACACCCCAAATCTAGTAATGCTGGTAATAGTACTTTCATCTAGTAATGAGATACTTTCTGCAAATATGATGTAGGTTGATGTAATTTGAATTTATCTGGTAGCAAGTTAAAAATGAATATGTACTATAACTGTTGATTAATTGCAGTTAACTTACATGATTAACTAAAAATAACGGTGATTGGAAAAAAATAATTGCCATTAATTGCAGTTTTAATCACATTATTAAACAATAGAATACCATTTGAAATTTAGTAAATATTTTCGATGTTTTTCTACATTTTAAAATATATTTATTTGAATTACAACACAGAATACAAAGTGTCCAGTGCTCACTTTATATTATTTTTATTACAAATATTTATACTGTAAAAATGATAAAAGAAATATTTTTCAATTCACCTCATACAAGTACTGTAGTGCAATCTCTTTATCGTGAAAGAACAACTTACAAATGTATTTTTTTGTTACATAACTGCACTCAAAAACAAAACAATGTAAAACTTTAGAGCTTACAAGTCCACTCAGTCCTACTTCTTGTGCAGCCAATCGTTAAGACAAATAAGTTTGTTTACATTTATGGGAGATAATGCTGCCCACTTCTTATTTACAATGTCACCTGAAAGTGAGAACAGACGTGTGCTTGGCACTTTTGTAGCCAGCACTGCAAGGTATTTACATGCCAGATATACTAAATATTTATATGCCCCTTCATGATTTGGCCAATGCTTATATTCCAGAGAACATGCTTCCATGCTGATGACGCTCTTTTAAAAAAATAATGCATTAATTAAATCTGTGACTGAACTCATTGGGAGAGAATTGTATGTTATCTGCTCTGTGTTTTACCCACATTCTGCCATATATTCCATGTTAGAGCAGTCTTGGGTGATGACCCAGCATGTTGTTCATTTTAAGAACACTTTCACTGCAGATTTGACAAAACGCAAAAAAGGTATCAATGTGAGATTTCTAAAGATAGATACAGCACTTAACCCAAGATTTAAGAACCTGAAGTGCCTTCCAAAATCTGAGAGGGACGGAGTGTGGAGCATGCTTTCAGAAGTCTTAAAAGAGCAACATTCCAATGTGGAAACTACAGAATCTGAACCATCAAAAAAGAAAATCAGCCTTCTGCTGGTGACATCTGACTCAGATGATGAAAATGAACATGTGTTGGTGTGCACTGCTTTGGATCATTATCGAGCAGAGAACCCATCATCAGCATGGATGCATGTCCTCTGAAATGGTGGTTGAAGCATGAAGGGACATATGAATCTTTAGCGCATCTGGCATGTAAATATCTTGCAATGCCCACTACAACATGCCATGCGAACATTTGATCTCCCTTTCAGGTGACATTGTAAACAAGAAGCAGGCAGCATTATCTCCTGCAAATTGTAACCAAACTTGTTCATCTGAGCAATTGGCTGAACAAGAAGTAGGACTGAGTGGACTTGTAGGCTCTAAAGTTTTACTCTGTTTTATTTTTGAATGTAGTTTTTTTTTGTACATAACACTACATTTGTAAGTTCATCTTTCATGATAGAGATTGCGCTACAGTACTTGTATTAAGAAAACTGAAAAATACTATTTTATTTTTACAGTTCATATATTTGTTTTTATTATAAATATAAAGTGAGCACTGTACACTTTGTATTTTGTGTTGTAATTGAAGTCAATATATTTGAAAATGTGAAAAACATCCAAAATATTTATATATATATGGTATTCTATTATTGTTTAACAGTGTGATTAATCAGGATTAATGTTTTTAATCGCTTGACAGCCCTAATATGTACCATACGCACCTTAACTATCCACACTTTTGAAGCATGTAACTAAGAAGCCCTACCTGTTACCTATGAATATTTAGCTTCTTTTGATTGTAACCACTCCTAGAAACTCTTAGGTCATGTCTCCATTTACGCATATCCCCTTATGCATGAATGAAAGTTGTTGCAAAGGGCTGTGCAGCCACAACAACCACCATATTGGTTGACAGTTCCAAAAGGGAGAAATGACCATTTCCCTTTCTTCAAAGAAGTCTGACTCGGGAGGGATGATGGTACATTCGCTCTTATAGTCCCAAGTCCCCCACATCCTCTCACAGAGAAACATTCTCTTGTCCTATCTCTGGTTAAACCTCTTTCCAGTGTGGCAGCTCCACATGACGTAACCCCATCATTGCTATAGTTCTCTGTGGAGCTTTCACAGGGAAGAATCTAGAAAAGGATATGTGGAGGCCTGAGCTGTCCTCTTCCCACTCCCATGGCACATGAGCTCCCCGCTGCCATCCTCAAACCCACAGGATGTAACCATGGAGGTACTGCATACTATTTTGTGCTCCTTCCACTCTGGCCTAACCATCCTTAATACTGAATTGGTCAGGTTGGGAAGGAGGGTTATCTGTAAGGCACTAAGGGGCCCGTACATACCTTACTCCCGTGTATAACAAGGGCACCATTTGGCCATATACTGATACAAGTGCTTCAGCTCTGAGATGAATTTTGCTCTTTAATTGTTTGCATAAAGTTTCACAATGGTTATGCAAGAATTCTTAGCTTCATCCTTAGAGTGGAAATAAATAAATTCAATTTGGTGCTTGTTGCCAGTTCTAAAGTTCATACTGAAAGGTAGCAATATGACCTCTTTACCCAGACAGGATTAGATTGATAAAGTACAGAACGTTCTTTTTTTTTTCGCCCTAATAAGTCTCTCTTTGCAATGGAAAACTTGAGTTCCCTTTCTCTTGTCCTAGTTTTAGTCCCAGCTGAGACAGATCTTTCTTAATAACTGAGCTTATCCTAAAGAGCTGCCAATTTATATCTAATGCAAAGTGGCTTTAACTACTTCTAGTGCATGGTGAGGATTAAAAATAGTGTGGGCAATGTGGATTTCAACTGCTCTCCCCACTCCAGCTTTCTCTGGGTTTCTAATCTATGGGGGGAAATAAAGATTTGGTGGCAAAATATGCCATGCTACTTCTTTTTGTAAACTGTTCTTTACTGTTTATCTTGACACTTCAAGAGATCTAGCCAGATTTCTTGGTCCAGACTGTAGTCATCAGACTCAAACCAGTACTACTTCAGGAGGTAGAGGTAACTTTATTTTCCTCATCGCTGTGATTTGATTTGATTTTTGTCAGCTGCATCTTGTCTTTGTTTATACTATTTTTTAAATTTATCTTAACTTGTGCTTTGTGTCGGGCATGACCTGATCAGCATTAGGGATGTATTGTATAAGGTACATGTTGAAGGCCCAATTCAATGTCCTTATTCAAGCAAAACTTAGTCCGACATTTTGTTTGATAAAGATTGCAGTTCATGGCTCTGTCCAGGTCTTGGTATGAGACTGTATGTTCCTGTATAACTTCTGAGACATAAATAAAATTGTAAGTAAAATTATTTTTCTTTGTTTATCTGTCTCTGCTGGTTCGTCTGGTGATTTAACATGGCATCTATGAAATATTTTTTCTATCATATTTATATTGTAACTTGAAAACAGATACAGACAAATTGCCTCCAGTTTTGAGCAAAGTTCCCAAAAGGACTAAGGAACTGGCACTTTAGAATATTTCAGTTAATTGCCACGGAGCACCTGTTTCTTAGAGGTAAATTCCTTATTCCTCTCTAGCCTACTCACCACATACATCATGGCAACTGAAATCAACTGAAGCATGTTATCAAAATGCTCAGAATGAGTTCTCCAGTGTCCTGACATGGGTTGGGTTCTTTCCCACCTGGCTATTTAAAAAGGAGGAACTCCAAAGGTGCAACATCCCAAAGATACTGGAATTATCCTATTTGTGGTTTGTTTATTTTTTGTTTTGTCTTTTGAATTAAGAAGAAATGTAAGACAGGATACATGGTCATTCTTTCTCTCTGAAAAGTTCTGCATGATCCTTTTTATTCCATCCTTGAGTGTAGATTGGCAGAAGGACTTTGGATCATCATTTTTAAAATGTAGATGTATTGTTGTAATTACCATTATAATGTTTATAATGTTATCAGTGGTAACTAAGGTACAAGTGATCATGACATAATCATCTTTATAATGTGCAATCACAATAAAGTCCAGACCATTGATATGTATACTTGGTGCTTTAAAAGGGCCAACTTCACAAAACTGAAAACAGTTATGAGTCAAAAGAGCTGGGAGGAAGAACTTTATCGGAAAAATATGAGTGATAATTGGGAATTGTTTAAGAACTCTTAGATGCTCAAAAAGCAACAATCTCACAATTAAGAAAGAGGCTATATTGGTTAATAAGCCAACCTGATTAGAGGGGAAGTGAAGGCAGCTATAAAAAAATAAATGTAAATAAATAAAAACAAAAGGAAGAAAGGGGAAGTTGATAGTTATGAGTATAAATCAGAAGATAGGAGTTCTAGAAAACTGATAAGGGAAGCAAAAGGACACAAAGAGAAATCTATGACCAGCAGACTTAAGGACAGTAAGAAAAACTTTTTAAAGTATATTAGGAACATAAGGAATCCTAACAATTGTGTAGGTCCATTACTAGATATAAATGAATTATTAAAAACTATGGAGAAAAGGCTGACGTGTTTGATAAATATATCTGTTCTGTATTTGGGGAAAAAACAGATAATGTAGTCCAGGGGTTCTCAAACGGGATTGTGACCCCTCAGGCGGTTGCGAGATTATTACATGGGGGGGGGTCATGAGTTGTCAGTCTCCACCCCAAACTCTGTTTCACCTCCTGCATTTATAATAGTGTTAAATATTTTAAAAAAACATTTTTAATTTATAAGGGGGGTTGCTGCGTAAAAGGGGTGATCAGTTCAAAAGTTTGAGAACCTGTGAGTAGTCATGTCATATAACACTCTTTCCATTCCACTAGTATCTTTAGAGGATCTTAAACAACAGCTACTAAAGTTAACTTGCATCCAGACATTTTAAAAGAGATGGCTCAGGAGCTCACTGGCCTGTCAGTGTTGATTCTCAATAAGACTTGGAACCATGGAGAAGTTCCAGAAGACTTAAATTAAACCCCCCCCCACTAATATTATGCCAATATTTTAAAAGGGTAAAAACAGAATAATCCAAGTATTATAGACCTGTCAGTCCCGAACAAGATAATGGAATGGCTGATACAGGACTCAATTCTTAAATAATTAAAGAAGGGTAATATAATTAATCCCTATCAACATGAATTAATGGAAAATAGATCCTGTCAGACGACCTTGATATATAATTTTGATGTGATTACAAGTTTTGTTGATAAAGATAATAGTGTTGATGTAATATACTTCTGTAAAACATTTCACTTGGTTCTGCATGACATTTTGATACAAAAACTAGAACAATATAAAATTAACATGGAACATATTAAATGAATTAAAAGCTGGCTAACTGATAGTTCTCAAAATGTAATTGTAAATGGAGAATCATATCTGAACAGGTGTGTTTCTCGTGGAGTCCTGCAGGGACTGGTTCTTTGCCCTACACCATTTATTATTTTTATTAATGACCTGGAAGAAAATATAAAATTATCACTGATAAAATTTTCAGATGACACAAAAATTGGGAAAGTGGTAAATAATGAAGAAGACAGATCACTGATACAGAGTAATCTGGATTGCTTGGTAAACTAGGGTCAAGCAAACAATATGCATTTGAATATAGCTAAACGTTATGCATCTAGAAACAAAGAATGTAGACAATACTTACAGGACTCTATCCTGGGGACTCTATCCTGGAAAGCAATGACTCTGGAAACAATGTTGGGATCATGGTGGATAATCGGCTCCCAGCGTGATGCTGTGGCCAAAAGGGCTAATGCGATCCTTGAATGTATAAACAGGGGAATCTCGAGTAGGAGTAGAGAGGGTATGGAGCCCGCTCGGCTCACTGTCACCATATGTCTCCTGGGTGTTGGCATATGCAGTACTGCTACACAGCAGCAGCTCATTGCCTTTTGGCAGCAGACCGTGCAGTATAACTATTAGCCACGTCGACGTACTCCAGGGTGCTCTTTTAACCGACCTTGGTGAGGTATGGGGCGCTTGGGCAAACATGGGAGTGACTCAGCCAGGTCATTACCCTTTTAAGTTTCGTCTCATGGCGATTCAGTCCTGTCGGCAGTCCTACTGCACTGTCTTTTAATAAACAGCAAGGAGACGACGATGGCCAACAGTCATGCCGTACCGTCTTCTGCTGAGCACCCAGGAGATGATGATGACCAGCAGTCATACTGCACAGTCTGCTGCCAGCAAGATGTATAGAGATAGATGAAGTGGATCAAAACAAGAAGTAGTCAGATTTGTTTTGTATTCATTTTCTCCTCCCTCCCTCCATGAAACCAATGGCCTGCTAAACTCAGAGTTTTGAGTTCTGTCCTTGGGGGGGGGGGGCTTCTGTTTCTCCTTGATGCAAAGCCACCCCCTTTGTTGATTTTAATTCCCTGTAAGTCATATTGTCAGTCGCCCCTCCCTCCGTCAGAGCAATGGCAGACAATTGTTTCACGCCTTTTTTCAGCGCAGACGCCATAGCACTGGGAACATGGAGCCCGCTCAGATCACCATAGCAATTATGAGCACTATAAACACCGTGCGCATTATCCAGCAGGATATGCAGGACTATAACCTGCAAGAAAAACGAAACCAGGCGAGGAGGAGGTGACTGCAGTGTGGTGATGAGTGATGAGGACATGGACATATACTTCTCACAAAGTTCAGGCCCCTGCAATGTGCACATCATAGTGTCACTTGGGTAGGTTCATGGTGTGGAACGCCGATTCTGGGCCTGGGAAAGAAGCACAGAGTGGTGGGACCGCATAGTGTTGCAGGTCTGGGACGATTCCCAGTGGCTACAAAACTTTTGCATGTGTAAGGGCACTTTCATGGAACTTTGTGACTTGCTTTCCCCTGCCCTGCAGCACAAGAATACCAAGATGAGAGCAGCCCTCACAGTTGAGAAGCGAGTGGCGATAGCCCTGTGGAAGCTTGCAGCGCCAGACAGCTACCGGTCAGTCAGGAATCAATTTGGAGTGGGCACATCTACTGTGGGGGTTGCTGTGATGCAAGTAGCCAACACAGTCAAAGATCTGCTGCTATCAAGGGTAGTGACTCTGGGAAATGTGCAGGTGATAGTGGATGGCTTTGCTGCAATAGGATTCCCTAACTGTGGTAGGGCGATAGACAGAACCCATATCCCTATCTTGGCACTGGAGCACCAAAGCAGCGAGTACATAAACCGCAAGGGGTACTTTTCAATGGTGCTGCAAGCACTGGTGATCACAAGGGATGTTTCACCAACATCAACATGGGATGGCTGGAAAGGTACATAACGCTCGCATCTTCAGGAGCTCTGGTCTGTTTCAAAAGCTGCAGCAAGGGACTTTATTCCCAGACTAGAAAATTACTGTTGGGGATGTTGAAATGCCTATAGTTATCCTTGGGGACCCAGCCTACCCCTTAATGCCCTGGCTCATGAAGCCATACACAGGTACCCTGAACAGTAGTCAGGAGCTGTTCAACTACAGACTGAGCAAATGCAGAATGGTGGTAGAATGTGCATTTGGATGTTTAAAAGCACGCTGGCGCAGTTTACTGACTTGGTTAGACCTCAGCAAACCAATATTCCAATTGTTATTACTGCTTGCTGTGTACTCCACAATATCTGTGAGAGTAAGGGGGAGATGTTTATGGCAGGGTGGGAGGTTGAGGAAAATCACCTGGCCGCTGATTACGCGCAGCCAGACACCAGGGCGGTTAGAAGAGTACAGGAGGGCGTGGTGCACATCAGAGAAGCTTTGAAAACCAGTTTCAGGAATGGCCAGGCTACGGTTTGAAAGTTCTGTTTGTTTCTCGTTGATGGAACACGCACCCCCCCCCGTGTTTCACTTTACTTTCCTGTAAGCTAAGCACCCTCCCCTCCCCCTTCGATCACCACTTGCAGAGGCAATAAAGTTATTTGTTGCTTCACATTCATGCATTCTTTATTTATTCATCACACAAATAGGGGGAATAACTGCCAAGGTAGCCTGGGAGGGGTGGTGGAGGAGGGAAGCACCGGGTGGGGTGATGGAGGAGGGAAGGACAAGGCCACACAGCACTTTAAAACTTATTGAATGCCAACCTTCTGTTGCTTGGGCAATCTTCTATGGTGGAGTGGCTGGGTGGCCGGAGGGCCCCCCACCGCGTTCTTGGGCATCTGGGTGAAGGGGCTATGGAACTTGGGGAGGTGGGTGGTTGGTTACACAGGGGCTATAGCGGCGGTCTGTTCTCCTGCTGCCTTTCCTGCCTCTCAACCATACGCTGGAGCGTATGAGTTTGATCCTCCAGCAGCATGAGCATTGACTCCTTCCTTCTTTCAGCAAGCTGATGCCACCTACCATCTTCAGCCCACCATCTCGCCTCGTGGTCATATTGTGTTTTCATGCACTCTGAGATTGTCTGCCTCCATGTATTTTGCTGTTCTCTGTCAGTGTGGGAGGACAGCATGAGGTCAGAAAACATTTCGTCACGAGTGCGTTTTTTTTTTCTCCTTCTAATCTTCGCTAGCCCCTGGGAAGGAGAAACATATCCAGCTGGTGGGGGGGAAAAAAAAGGGAGACTGGTAGTTTAAAGACGCATTTTATAGAACAATGGGTACACTCTTTCACGGTAAACCTTGCCGTTAACATTACATAGCACATGTGTTTTCATTACAAGGTTGCATTTTGCCTCTTATTGAGGGTATGCCGGTTTGGTGTGAGAGATCACTCACGCAGAGCTGGGCAGCAGAATTTGGCTTGCAGGCAGCCATAGTAAGCCACAGTCTTTTGGCTTCTTTAACCTTCATAACGTGAGAATGGCTTCAAACAGCAGCGCCTTTATTTCCCATTCAAAGTAGCCGTTGGGTTGCCCATTAAAAATGGGTTGACAGTTTAAAAGGAGGGGCTGTGGTTTCCGGGTTCACGTGCAGCAGAAACCCAATTAACCCGCCTCTCCTCCACACCCAATTCTCTGGGATGATGACTTCACCCCTCCCCCCACCGCATGGCTAACAGCGAAGATTTCTGTGCAGCCACAGGCAAACAGCCTAGCAGGAATGGGCACCTCTGAATGTCCGCTTACTAAAACCACCCTATTTCAACCAGGTGACCATGAATGATATCACTCTCCTGAGGGTAACAGAGAGAGATAAAGAACGGATGTTGTTTGAATGCCAGCGAACACCGGTACCGTGTGCTGCAATGCTTTGTTCCGCAGTGATTCCTGACTACGTGCTACTGGCCTGGCGTGGTAAAGTGTCCTACCATGGAGGACGAAATAAGGCTGCCCTCCCCAGAAACCTTCTGCAAAGGCTTTGGGAGTACATCCAGGAGAGCTTCATGGAGATGTCCCTGGAGGATTTTCGCTCCATCCCCAGACATGTTAACAGATTTTTCCAATAGCTGTACTGGCAGCGAATGCCAGGGCAAATGAATCATTAAACACGCTTGCTTTTAAATGATGTATAATATTTTCAAAGGTACACTCACCAGAGGTCCCTTCTCTGCCTTCAGGGTCAGAAGCCCGCCTTGGGTAGATTCGGGGGGGTACTGGCTCCAGGTCCAGGGTGAGAAACAGATCCTGACTGTTGGGGAAACTGGTTTCTCTGCTTCCTTGCTGTGAGCTATCTACAACCTCCTCCTCATTATCATCTTCCTCGCCCCCAAAAGCCACTTCCGTGTTGCCTGCCTCTCCTTCGATGGAGTCAAAGCACAGGGTTGGAGTAGTGGTGGCTGCACCCCCTAGAATGGCATCATAGAAACGGCATGTCTGGGGCTCTGAACCGGAACGGCCATTTGCCTCTCTGGTTTTTTTGTAGGCTTGCCTGAGCTCCTTAATTTTCATGCGGCACTGCTGCGGGTCCCTGTTATAGCCTCTGACCTTTATGCCATTGGAGATTTTTTTCAAATATTTTGGCATTTCGTCTTTTCGAACGGAGTTCTGCCAGCATGAATTCATCTCCCTATACAGCGATCAGATCCCGTACCTCCCATTAGGTCCATGCTGGAGCTCTTCGGTGATTCTGGGACTGCATGGTCTCCTGTGATGATGAGCTCGGCACGGTGACCTGTGCAGGTGAGCTCGCCTCGCTGGCCAAACAGGAAATTAAATTCAAAAGTTCGCGGGCCTTTTCCTGTATACCTGGCCAGTGCATCTGAATTGAGAGCGCTGTCCAGAGCAGTCACAACTGAGCACTCTGGGATAGCTCCTGGAGGCCAATACTATCGAATTGTGTCCGCAGTACCCCAAATTTGACCCGGCAAGGCCAATTTCAGCGCTAATCCCCTCATCGGGGGTGGAATAAATAAATTGATTTTAAGAGCCCTTTAGGTCGGAAAAAAGGGCTTCGTCATGTGGCGGATCAGGGTTAAATCGAGATAACACTGCTAAATTCGACCTAAACTCGTAGTGTAGACCAGGGCTTCGTTCGGTGTTGTGGGCTGTTGTCCACTAGAGACTAGGATGTTACCATCAAAGTAGGTTTCACTGGAACTCTAAGAAAACATTTGGTCTCTGGAGGCTAAAGGCAAGTTCATTAACCAACTATTCCATGTAACTTGCATGAAATCTGTTTGATTGCATGCTCACTATTATTTGGATATCACTACTTTGAATATTTCTTGCTAATATGTACCTTTTTTGGAATTGTTCATATTTATAATGATATAACACACAAGAAAAGAGATATTTCAGCAAAACCAAAGGAACAGGTATTTTTAAATGATAGAAACATATATCTGTTGGCCCAAATGTTCTATATTAATGCCAACTGCTTAAAAAAGTTATAGTTCTAAGTTTCTTCATAGAACTGTGCATTTTTTGTAGATTCACTATTTATATTCAAGTCTACAGAGTGGTAATTTCCTATGGAAGCTAAAAAAGAAACGTGCCAAGCAGTTCCATGCTGTCTGATTTATATCTCTGTCTTTTTAATGTCTACTCTACAGACTTAAATTGACCTATGTTAGGCTGACTTACAGCCATTGCAGTAATTACTGTGATGTTTCAGGCACACTACGCTTCTTCTTTTGGTGGTGCATGTCTTCACCAAGAGCGCTTCCACTGACTTAAGAAGGAGCAGTGTGGGGGACTGAGACCCCGGGGGTCTCAGCTCCACATGCAGCACCCCGCTGGGAGCCTGGCTGCTCCGACTGGCTCTGGGCTCTTGGCTCCCCACCCTCATAGCTGCCCACCCTCAGGCTCTCAACCCCCCCGCCCCCAGCAGGGAGTAGGGAGCCTGAGCAGCAGCTCCGCGGGGATCTGGGACCTGGGGACAGTCTGGCTCAGAGCGGGGAGTGGAAAGCCTGGTCAGCATAGCCCAGCTGGGAGTGGGGAGCCTGGGCAGTAGCCCAGCAGGGAGCCTGGAGGCAGCTGGGCTCTAGCTGGAGCCCAGCCCCCGGGTGACACCAAGCTTTCTTGTCAATTCTGGAGCTGTGAAATTGACAAGAATGACAGCCAACAGCCGATGTAAGTAATGCAGTGTCTATACGGACACTGTGTCGCCCTAACTACACCGACACAAGCCCTATGCCTCTTGTGGAGATGGAGTTATGTCAGTGTAATAGGGCACTTATGTCAGTGGGAGCAAGCTGTAGTGTAGACACTGATATAATTAGGTCAACATAGGTTGATGCAACGCAGCTCTGTTCGTGTAGACTATGCCTAAGAGTGTATGTTTTTAAATTACCACAAAGCCTACAGTCATTTCCCAGAAAAGGCAAATTTTTCATACAAGAGCCAATTTCAATCAATATACCACTGTAACTTGAACATGATTGTTCACATCACGTCTCATTTTGAACTACTTGATAAGATTTCTACTTCACTTTGTAGAAAGGTATTAGTTTATAGTCATTGTAGATTTTCATTTGCAGTCTTCTTCTTTCATATGGCAACTTAAAAAGCCCCATTAAAGGTTGATGTTCACTTTCGTCATCCTCTCTATGGCTTCCAATGACATGGAATGAATCAGGGCTGTCCCTCCAGTGAAGGATCTTAGATGGCAGGAGTTCTTTAGATGCTTCATGGTTTAGATGTTCATTTGCAGTATTATTCTATTACTTTTATATTAAATATATCCTTTTAATATTTTAATATTCATGATTTGGAAAAAAAACAGAAACAAAAACCCAAGCCTAGGAAGAAAATCCTTTTGACAGGAGCGTTTTAAAGAAGAAATAAGTTTATGGAAGCAGAGTTTTTGTAAAAGCTATCTGAAGAGAATTGTAATTTCTTAATTTATCCATGAGAAGGTTGTGTGTGTGCTGGAGCACTCATCTTGTATCTGCTTACTGTGCAACCAAATCTTTGTTTATTTTAAAGTAACATGAAGAGTTGTAGCTGCCCTTGAATGGGCATGGGAGGGATAAGCAATTTCTAAATATCCTCCCCCCACCCCCAGGCCACTGCTGAGTGGCCTGGGAATGTAGGCCTTGCTCCTTCCTAGCACTTTTTGGGGACACCGGTGGTGTCAAAAAGTAGATGGGAAGAGGTGGATTGAGAGATGGGATCATGGCTTTGCTTTCCCTATGCACCAACTAGCAACAGCAATCTGTATCTTTCTGATCAGCAGCCATGGAAATGATCGGGGTCTTTATTACAACTAATAAGAATCTTGTCGGTTTCACTCTGCGGCTGATTTGACCAGCAATAAAGGCACTCATGATCCAGAAGAGAGGAGGACCTAAAAAACAGGTGAAAGGAGGGAAAGGGGTAGAGTGAAATAGTAGATGCCTTTCTTTTTCCAAGCATCTAGGGCAGAGTAGTACGATGATAAGAGAGTATTCCCCTGACCCTCACAACAGCTTCTCCGCAACAGGAACAGGGTGGGAGGAGGGAGAGAGGAGTCCCCTCGCTCACATTAGAAAGGAATTTGTGGAGGTTGGGCCATTCCTAGGAAGGGAAGGAAGAGAGAAGCTATCTCTTACAGGAGCCAGGAGGTAAGGCGTGGAAAGAGAGTCCCACATTGATTGGACAATATTAGTAATAGCACAAAAGGTGGTGTCCTTGGGTATGAAGGAAAGCAACCTATTAGAAATGCCAGAGGACATGGGTTATGACAATGAGTGTATTTCTCATCAGATCACTGCTCTTATCCTAAACTCTGATTGCAGAAAGAAGATCCGTATTTTTCATGTTTCAGAGTAGCAGCCGTGTTAGTCTGTATTCGCAAAAAGAAAAGGAGTACTTGTGGCACCTTAGAGACTAACAAATTTATTAGAGCATAAGCTTTCGTGAGCTACAGCTCACTTCATCAGATGCATCCGATGAAGTGAGCTGTAGCTCACGAAAGCTTATGCTCTAATAAATTTGTTAGTCTCTAAGGTGCCACAAGTACTCCTTTTCTTTTTCCGTATTTTTCATATAAACCTTTAGAGAATTGGTTTAGTACCTTCCCTAGTTGGTGTCTGGTATTTGTTTCAAGCCCTGAAGTACTTTATTTGGGCAACAGGAATGATGTTCATGAACTATACTTTTCAAAATATATTTAGAAATTATCAAAATGATCATCCTTTCAAGATTATTGCAGTTCGCTGAGAGAGAAGTTGACCAGATCAGTTTGACAGGCCACAGAGTGAAATGGTGAGTGGGATTAATACCCAAATATAAAACAATTAATCATAATGTCAGACTGCATTTATGACTAGGTTAAGTCAGCACCCTGATTACTTCATTACAGTCCTTTCAAATATTCATTTTAGCATATTACATCCTTTATTCTTTAAAAAATGCCCCATGTTTTATTTAAAAGTTGGAATACTGTTTTAGACCTGTGATTACTTAGAGAGCATAATTTCATGACTGGATGGCTCTTATTACTTCCTTAGAATACATATGAATGCTGTTCTTTCAGAGGCACATCTGAGGGTATGATTACTAAGCCTTCATGCTCATCAAGTTTTTCTGTCTGGCATCTGTACAAAATGAGATATTTTTATGAATCCTGTTATTTTCTGAGAGTCATGAACTATGACCCATATATTTAATATTTATTGTGACTTTTTAAGAGTCAAAATTACCGTATATACTCATTCATTTGCCCGTTCGTTTATAAGCCAACCCTCCCAAGATGGATAGGTAAAAATAGTAAAAACTGTATGACCCTTTCATAAGCTGACCCTATATTTCAGGGGTTGGCAAACTTCGGCTCCCGGCCCATCCGGGTAAGCTGCTGGTGGGTCGGGACATTTTGTTTACCTGGAGTGTTCACAGGCACGGAGCTCCTCAGCTCCCAGTGGCCGCGGTTTGATGTTCCCAGCCAATGGGAGCTACGGGAAGTGGCGCCACTGAAGTTAAGCCTCCAGGTATTACAGCCAAAGTAGTTTTCATATTTTTGGCCATTTTTTTTCACCTCATCCATCTTGTGTGCCCTGAACATGTCCCAGACGAGCGTAGCAGGTTTCTTGAAAAGTGTTCCTGGTCTCTTATTCCACACTTTTTCCAGCCATTCAATAGTCCCACTTTCATTCATCCATCCCTTTTTGTTTGCATGTACAATGACACCAGCAGGATATTTCATGTTTTTAGGCAAGGTTTTTCTTTTAAAAATAACAACAGGAGGGAGCTTTGATCCATTTGTCAAACACGATAAAGCCACCGTAAAATGGATTTTTTCATGGCCAGTGGTTTTAGTTAAAACTGTTTAAATTGAATATGCCTGATCTTGTCTAGTCCCAGTGTGGCTTCCAAGATTAATAAAATTGTTCCAACGGTTCATGTTCTTTTTTTCATCTCTATGCAGTTCCTATCTATAATGCAGGTACAGAAATAATTTTCAGCATTTAGAAAACAAAACTAATTGTTTCAAGGTTTGTGATATAGTTTCTGGGAGTTTAATGTAAATTCCTGTCAGGTTGTATCATTCAAACTTGTCACATGAAAAGCAAATTGGAAGAGTAAAATACATGAGAGATGTATGTGTTTTGTTCTGTTCGTTGCTTTACTTTCATCCTGTGAATTTTAATTAACCAAGTATAAAAATATTGCTGCATTGTGGTCAGATCCATGTGGACACTAGGCGTGTTTCTTTCTGGATGTGACTTAGGCACTCGTTTCTGCTGTTTTTTCTGTAGATTAGTAGCAGCTGTTTCTTGAACATGGGCAGAGCAGTACAGACAGTCATTGGGCTCAAGACTTGGGTAGAGAGGGTAGTGTCATAGGAAGAGCAGGATAGGATCTTTAGCTTTGGAAGTAAACTGCTGGAGAGACAACAAGCAGGAGTGAGTGAGTGATAAGAGATGTGATTGGAAGCTTCCTACTTGGGTGACAACCAGGGAGGTACCTACCCAAAGGTCTGAACTGCTCTGGCCACATAGCAGAAAACAATTGCCAGGTTAAAAAAATGTACCTGTTTGTTGCTTTTGCTTTTGCTTTTGTTTTTATCCACCATAGCTGCTACTGTATAGTACAGATACTGAAGCAAACGGAGCTTCGGCTTGGCTTTGCTGGTTTTGAACCAGTCATGTTCCTTTTACACTGAAAAGATCTATACTCTGTGTGTAATAAACTTAACATGATACAGTAGTAATCTTAAAAAGAAAAGGAGTACTTGTGGCACCTTAGAGACTAACAAATTTATTAGAGCATAAGCTTTCGTGAGCTACAGCTCAGTAGTAATCTTATTCACACAAGGTATAGTATCCCATATTTTCTTCAGATCAACAAAAAAAAAATTGGTTTTGTTTTAACTCAGTCTTTGTGGCAATGTATTTATTTGTGCCACTGTGTAGAATTTTCTGTATTAGAGTTGTGTAAATTGTACACAGAACAAGGACTTTGGAGCCAAACATTTTTTCTGTGAACAACATGTCTCCAATTAATTCCCCGCAACTGCCATTTTATTTCTAATTTTTATTGTATACATACATTGCTGATAAAATCTCATGCTATTCATTCAGCAGTTGCTCATGCAAAGATTTATCATGCTTTTAGAAAATCTGTTCACATTTTTTAACTTAACTGCCTCATAAGGGAGCTATGAAAAATACTTTAATGGTGATGCATAGTAAGGTGTGTTCATTAACTGTCTCGTATAATTTGATTGGGGATTTCCGTTTCTCAATTTATAAATTACGATACAGTGCTGAGGAATTTAGTATGTGGAAATGAAGTCTTATTATCATGTTGATTTGATGGCTGATCTTATGGCAGAAATTCTAAAGCCAATGGTTGAGTGCTGTACAGGAATCTTTGAAGGAGAGAAAAATAACAAACTAACATTTTTATAATCATTAACTTGCCAAAGTTGATTTTAAACCCCTTACTTTTAGCCAGAGCTAGTAACATGCCAAATCCTTTTAAAAATCCAAATTTTGTGATGGCCCACTCCAGCCATTCTGAAATTGAAAGCATTCCTATTAGCAGAACCACCCCAGTGGCAGCACAGACTTGTAGTGGATAAGCATCCTGGTTGTCTCCATTAATCAAGTGACAGAGTTGAATGTTTTACACTGTGAGAAATTGTAGTCTACTTTTTGGATAATATTAAGATCAGATTGTTGGCCCTTGTGGTGGCTTAACTGTGTCTGGGAAGAACAAACTCAACCAGAGAAAACTGCATTTCAGCCAGTTTTACTTAGGGGCTGTCTGCATATGGAAATTTACCAACATAATTATACTTCCATAGTTATACTGGCATAATTCCCCATGTGGACACCCTTATTCCAGCATAAGTGTGGCTTTGTCTAGTTTAGCTTGCGTCACTTTGAAAATGGTATAAACTAAACTGGAAAAGGACACTTATTCTGGAATTAGAGTGGGGACTTTGGGCTTTTATACATTTAAAACACTACAGTGTAGACGTTGCCTACTCCAGTGAGAGGGATTCTCCTGTCAGTGTAGGTAATCCACCTCCTTGAAGAATGGTAACTAGGTTGTTGGAAGAATTCTTCCGATGACCTAGTGCTGTCTACACAGGGACTTAGGTCGGCTTAATTATACTGCTCGGGTGTGTGGATTTTTTCTAGTATACCTGCTGGTCTACACTAGTATAACTATAGTGAAATAAGTATGTCAGTAAATTTCCATGTGCAGGCAAGCTCTTACTAAGATTATGTTGTGTTTGGGAATCTTTGGGTTCTTGCCAATAGAATTTTCTCTATTCTCTCACTCCTATTTAATATGTATACATAGGCCTTATTGAGAAAATAGGGGTTGCTTGTTGAATAATATAAGTCTTTGTAGTCTCCAAAGAAATGAAATCAAATATTCCTTGGGAATTATCATTGTTTATGGCCTCTGCAAAGTGCTACAATGGATAAAAGTAGAGATGGGGGGAGAGAAAGAAGGCTTGCATATAAATATATACTTACTTCCTATTTCAGTATAATGGGCCGTTCTCTTTATACTTTGCCCTTTGTCCTCTTATATATGGATAAAATTTGGTGTTAATAAATCACAGGATCCTAGTAACTGCCATGCTAGATCATACCATTGGTTTAGCTAATCAGGCATCCTGCTTCCAGGAGTGATTCATGGTAATTTATTAAGCATCATGTTGGCTTTCTTTGTAGTGAATATTACTGTATGTGTGTGATTGTTTAATGACTTCCTTTTATTAAACAAGGATAATTACTATAACAAAATCCATGCATAGTTTGTAAACACCTAAAAATAAATTGACAATTACTATGCCCTTCCTTTGAACAATTGTTGCTAATTATTTTAACATATGGGATGGGAGGTAATTGGCCAAAAAGTGTTTTATGTAAGAGTACTGGTGCATGAAAAGAATTCTAAAATGGATGTGATCTAATTATTGGTTACTTCTTATTTTCATCTCTATTCATGCTGTTTGAATTAAGCTTGTTCTCAATTAAGTGAATTCAGTAGCTTGAGAATCCCCTAAATACTGTTCAGATCTATGAACCATGTTGTGTCCTCCTTTCATATGGATGATGTGGTTCCAAGGGCTAAGTTCTCCCTTGCACAAAAATACCTTGTGTATGCATGAAGAAGGTCCATAAGTTTCAACATGCAAAGGTTGAGGTTTTTTCCTCAGCATTCCACCATCAGGATGAATAGGGCAGATTTTTCCGTATTAAACTAATTGCTCGTGCTGGTGTTTATTAAACCAGTTTCTGGTCTGAGAATACCTCCACCACATACAGCTACCTTCCCTTTCTCCCTGGCAGTACAGTGCATCAGATGCCTGTACCTCTCTGTCCTCCACAATAGCAGCTGCAGAGGAGATTTCTGGTAAGCTAATTTTCTTGGAGCAACATTAATGCTTGGAGTTTGTCTTCACTTAAAATGCTTACAGCAGCACAGCTGAAGCATTGAAGCTCACCACTGTAGCACTTCAGTGTATTCACTACCTACACTGACAGGAGGGGTCAGGATAAGTAATCCACCTCCCCAAGAGGTGGTAGCTAGGTTGACAGAAAAATTCTTCCGTTGATCTAACACTGCCTGCACTGGCTCAATCTAACTTTTTAGTGCAGACCAGAACTTGATCAGTATCTATAGTGCCTGAAAGGGAGCAGCCCACAGGGAAGGTAACTCATTGACTACACCGACCCTGTAATCTTTGCAGAGTCTGATACAATGGAGTGCTTACCAAGAGGGTCTTATGAAGGATTTGGGGGCTGAGTGGAAGCATGCTGTGGATTAGACATGTCCTGACAGGCCTAGAAGGTTGGGGTGGAAATTGTCTGTATGTAGCTATGACCTCAGATTTGATTGTCCAACAACAAAAAGTGATAGTCTACATTTTCATGCTGTGGGGTCATTCTTCTGTGGAGCAATTCTTTCAGGTAAATTAGAATTCAAAATAGTTGCTGTTGATGATGATCTAAGGCATTTCTCTGTATTCTGCTTGTGCTATTTTGGACGTTTGTGAGAGGTTGCTTATTTTTATTCACTGTTTTTAGTTTGTCTGATGACTTTCATTTGGATTTATATGGTTTATTTTGGCCTCTCTTCCCATAAGTCTGAACTTAGAATTTATTTCAAATTTAAGCAAAAATTCTAATTCTAATATCAGTAATGCTATCTGGTATACATATATATCTGATCATATGGAATAACATTAGCCTCATCCTCATCTGTTGATGCTGTTGAGTGCTCATTATGACCATGTCTGTGAACTTTGCTTTGTTCCTGATCCCTCTTTTAACATAGGGCTTTTAGTGTGTAATTTTCAGAATTTTTATAAAAGCAGACTGAAACAGTATTTCTATCATGTGGTGGCATATTGACACCCAAGTGGGTCAGTAGCAGGGTTGGAATATTTAGATCCACCACACTGATATTTGCCACTTGAGCTGACAGAGTAACTGATAACAATAGTAGGTTGTCATCCTCTGTGTGGACCAGTAGAAGGGGATGAGATACACACTTTGCCAGTGGGTTTCACAGATATTTGCTAATAGCAGAAGAATGGTGAGACTCTGGGATCTTAGGTTGAATTCCAGGCTCTAGTGGGCACAGACAGTTGTACACATTCCCTCTAAGTATGACTCCTTCTACCCTGTCGACTACAATTTGTCCCAGTCCTGTCTCTTCTCCTCACTTTTTTCATTCCAGACCCAATATCCTCATTTAGCCAGACCCAGTCTCTGCTCTTGTGACTTTTCATCCCAGTCCCATTCTCCTTGCCCAGCCAGTCCTACTTTAACCACTCTGGATTCCCAGTACGAGTTTCCTCCCCTTCCAGCTCCTCATCATATTTGTCTGTCTCCACCCTGGCCTCTAGTTGACTCCCCTACCCACATTCCCCATTCTCACTGGCTCCCAATCTCCCACCACAGGGCCCTTGTTCAATCTCACTGTCCACTCCCCCAGCTTCTTGTCTGCCCAGCCAGTTCCAGTTCTCCCCCCACGCCCTCTCTCTTCATCTGATCTGTCTCTCTCCCCACCCCTCATCTTTCTTTCCCCACCTCACTGATTCTCAGTCCTAGTCTCCTTCCCCACCAATCTCAGTTTCCTCCAGCTCTTCATCTGAGCTCAGTCCCTCTCCCCTCGTTGCCCCCCAACTCCCAGTTCCAGCCTCCTTACATAGCCAGTCCAACTTCCTTTGGCTCCTACTCTCCACCTCCATCTCTATTCCCAGTATTCCAGTTTCCCTCTCCTCTCCTCAGTCCCAATTTATGCCATACTATCCCCTTATCATGCTCCTTGTTCCAATCTATTCATCCTCTGAGCCCCACAGGTCTGGCTTTTGCCCCCTCTGTATTTGATTCTGGCAGCTTGCCCCTCCATGCTACCCAGCAGCAGGTTCACTGAGAGCACAGGAGAGGCAGTCTCCCTGCTCTCAGTTTAGATGTCCAGATCTGATATATCCTGCAGTATCCTAGAGATGCAATTGCCAAGAAAGTCTTGCTCAGTCCCAGCCTGGAGCATGTTTATTGTAAATGGAATCTTCAGGTAATTTAATTGCTAAAATCTAAGTCAAACCTTAATTCAGCTCCCTTGTTTGTATGTATGTATTATGATAGCCTCCAAACACATGATCATGTGCTAAGTTTTCCACAAGACCCTGCTTCATTCAGGAGATGTTCTGCTCCCAGGCTGTTTGGACATATCCTAAATTACAAGTACCTGACTTTGCAACTTTAATTTAGTGGGTTTTTAAAATGTACTATTATATATTTTACTTCAGCTGTTTTAGATTGCATTAACAGAGGCATAGCATGCAAGCATGCAACTTCAACTGTGTTCAGTTGCATTCACCACCCACATCATCCTTGTCACCACTGCTGAACTAAACATTGCTGAAAAGACTGTGCTAAACATAAAAAATGTGCCTGTGTCCTCAGACCAAGGATGAGAAGTTAGATGTTACAGTCCTGCATGAAGTAACAGCCCCGTTACTTAGTGATGAGTTATAAATAAGACAATAGCTGAGGGAGGAGATGGAAAAGAGTGAGGAGAAAGCAAGTGACAGGACAGGAAATCAGTTTATCTCTTGTCCGGCTATGCTGGAAGGAGGATAGGAGTCACAGGATAAGATATAATTAAACGTCACAACTTTATTCCTAAATGTCTGGGAGTACCTGGCAGATACAAGTGTACAGTGCAGATAATTTCATAAGCATTTCAGTATATACCAGGGTGGGGGAAAGCCTGCTCTCAGCCTTTCCCCTTTACCCATCCTGGTCCCCAGCCAACCCACTGCTGGGACCTCGCTACCCCTCTCCTTGAATAAAAGTAAAGGAGAGTGGGTTGATTTCCTGATGTACCAGACACAGGAGCCTGGAATCTGTCCCCACACCCCCATTTCCACTCCTTTAGAGAATACTTCCTTTAAATCCTTTACAAGTCCATTTTGTCTGACCATTGTATCCCTTCCTTACAGAGTACCTACACCAGACATCTACCCCAAGGAGGCACCAGCAATTAGCTTGACTGCCTCTCCCTATTACTGAGCCAGGTTCCAGACATCTACTGATGGCTTCTTTCATATTGGCCAAAAACATATCTGCTCCCAAGTCTGACAAGTAGACTCCCCGGCGGAGAAATTACAAGCCCCTCTGTGCCATCTATGAATTTGGCTACCTTCCTATTCATATCCCATGGGTATTCAACTGCTTTGGATGGATGGAAGATTGAACTGACATTGCCTGAAATTAATGTGGCTGTTCTTGTTTAATCATTTTAGCATATATAGAGTTACCTTACCTTTAGAAAACATCCTTGTATGTGTACTAGCAGAAGAGTTGATAACAATACATCATCCTTTCTGTCATCGAAGCTCATAACTTGGGTGTCAGCTTCATCTCCTGCCTCTCATTCCCCCATAGGCATTGAGACCATTTTCTAGTCCTTTGTGCCATGATCCTGCAAAGACTGTAGCATGAGCATAATTTTACAAACATGACTAGTCCCATAGACTTCAATGGAATTACTGTTATATGTAACATTATGCACATGCTTAATTCTTTACAGGATGGAGGCCTTCTTGGATAAAGTTCCTAATCCGTTTGCCCCAGCAGTGATGCCAGTCTTGACGCTCCCTTTGTCTTTTTTTTATATCAACAGCTCCACTCTTTTCATTGAGAGAGGGAGACCTTTTTGCATAGAATGCCTGCCCTACCTCATTTAAATCCCCATAATAACTTAGTCAAGAGCATCCAATGTTGCATGTCTGTCTTTCAGTTTTTATATTCATTTTAAAACTTCAAAACGTTAACTGATCTCATTTATGTTACATTTAACTTGCCCAAGATGACACATTAAGTTGTAGACCTGTGATTTGAAACTAAGTCTTCTGACTGCTAGTCCTGTGCTCAATTTGCTAGTTGTCCCTGCAGTAAAAAATTATTTGCAAAAAACCGACAAGGTCTGTCTTCTGATTCTGTGAGGGAAGTCAGTTACCACAAACTCATCAAATCTCTAAGAGTAACATTTCTTAGTTAATTTCCATTTCAGAGCAAGTAGAGAGTCATAACATATTGGGCCATCTTCTCTTCTCGTTGGTCCAATAAATTTTATTGGTTCTAAAAAACTGTCTATGGATTTAATACCTAATTTTATGATGATGGAATTGCAGATATTTTAAAAAATAAAAATATTTTTAAAAGGATCCAGGAAACTTTCCCCATTGGATTATAAGAATTTTAAGATAGATTGAATTTTGACCTTCAGACATTGACTGTGTTCCTCTTAATTGCTTGTGGAATCTGCACTGCAGTGTAAGTAAAGAACATGTTAGAGATCTTCTCACCAATTTGAATGAATTGAAATCAGTGGCCCTGATGGTATTCACCCAAGGGTCCTGAAGGAATTAGCCACTCAGAGCCACTGGGCAATAACACTTGCACACTTATGGATAACCGGAGAATTCCTGGAAGACTGGAGAAGAGCTAAAGCAGTGCCCATCTTTAAAGGGGAAAGGAGGAGCTGGGGAACTATAGGCTAGTCAGCCTGATTTGGATACATGGAAACAAGAGTGGCAGAGCCTCCTCAAAAGTTTGGGGGCCCAGAGGCCCTGTGACTCCTCTTCCCCCGAGGCCCTGGCCAAGCCCTCTACCCGTGTCCATGCCTCCCAACCTCCCTGCCCAGGGAAGGTGGAGGGACCCAGGTTCTCCACAGCTGCCCGCGTGGCTCTTACCATGGCCAGGTAAGAGCCACTGGGCAGCTGTGGGCAGCTGGTGCAGACCCTCCACCTCTATCTGCCCTGGACAGGGAACTGGGGGAGGAGGGGGAGGCATCGGGGTCTGCTGTGGCAAAAAGTGGATGGGCCAGGCCTGTCCACTTTCAAAAAGTGGGAGGGCGATGGCCCCTTGACCCCCCACCCCCGCCGTCCAGTTCCGGTGCTGCTGTCTGGGAAGCTACTAGAGCAGTGTATAAAACATTCAGTTTGTGAATACCTGGAGAATGAAGGGGAAATCACTAGCAGCCAGTTTAGATTTACCAAGAACAAATCATGCCAAACCAGCTTGATTTCCTTATTTGACAGGGCAGCTGGTTTGGTGGATAGAGGGAATGTGCTGGATATAATATACCTGGACTTCAGCAAGTCTTTTGACACAGTCCAACATGACATTCTGACATTGAAAGATGGAGAATCTGGGCTTGGTGGAACTACCATTAAGTGGATACATAATTGGTTAAACAACTGCAAATAAAGAGTAACTATTAGTGGTATGATGTCAGATTGGAGGGAGGTATCAAGTGGGTTTCCACAGAGATCTGTTCTGGGTTTGGTGGTGTTTAACATCTTTATCGATCTTTATTTAGGTATAGGAATAGAGAGCATACTGATCAAATTTGCAGATGACATGAAGTTTGGGGGTGGGGGGGTTGCCAGCAATTTGGAGAATAGAACTAATATTCAAAGGAATCTTGATAAATTTGAAAAATGGACTATAGGCAACAAAATGAAATTCAACAAAGACAAATGTAAGGTGCTGCATTTAAGGATGAAAAACCAAATGCACAAATACAGAATGGGGAATAACTGGTTTGGCAGTAGCACTGCTAAGAAGGATGTGGGAGTTGTGGTGGATCACAACCTCAGCATGAGTCAGGAATGTGATGCTGTTGCAAAAACAAATGTGATTTTTAGATTGCATTAACAGAGGCATAGCATGCAAGTCACAGGAGGTGATAGTACCGCCCTACTCGGTGCTATTTAAGCCTCAGCTGAAGTAATGTGTCCAATTTCTCCAGCAAGGTTATGGAGAAACTGGAAAGGATCCAGAGGGTGAGCAACAAAGGTGATCAAAGGGCTGAAATGCAAGCCATACGAGGAAAGGCTGAAGGAACTGGGTCTGTTTAGTTTGGAAAAGAGGAGATTGAGGGGAGACATTTTAGCAGTCTTCAAATACTGGAAAAACTACCATAAAAAAGATGGAGAAAAGTTGTTCTCTCTTGCCGCAGAGGGCAGGACAAGAGGCAGTGTGTTCAAACGACAGCATAGCAGATTTAGATTAAATCTCTGGAAAAACTTCCTAACTGTAGGAAAAGTAGGACAATGAAACAGACAGTGTAGGGATGTTTTGGAAGTTCTTCCACTGGAAGTTTTCAAAAGATAGCTGAATAGCCATCTCTTTTGCATGACTAAGGCTTTAGACATGTTTTAGACATGACTAAGGCTGCAAGTCTGTCATGGAGGTCACGGATTCCATGACTTTCCATTACCTCAGTGGCTGGTGCTGGCTCAGGGGGTAGGGGTTGAGGGTGTGGGGTGGGGAGGGGCACTTACCTTGCGGTGGGGGGCTCCCACTGGTATGGCCCTGCAGCTCCTCAGCAGCGGAGGGGCCAGGAAAGGCTTTGTGCTGCAAGCTGCCTGCCTCCCACAGGCTCTGCCCCCGCAGCTCCCATTGGCTGCGGTTCCTGGCCAACGGGAACTGCAGCAGCCAGCGCTTGTGCCCCTCTGCTGCCTTGGAGCTGCAGGGACATGGAGCTGGATAGGGAGCACCTGTTAGCCTCGCCAACCCTCCCCCCACCAGCACCAGTGGGAGTCCCGGGCTGTGCTCCATGGCCCAGTCCTCCGTCCTCCACCCCGCCCCCCGCAGCACCAGCTGGGTCCTGTCCAGCACCCATAGCACCATGGGACTGCACCCGCACCCCCCCACACCCAAGTTCTAGTCACAGGTATTTTTAGTAAAAATCATGGACAGGTCATGGGCTGTGAATTTTTGTTTACTGCCAGTGAACTGTCCACGACTTTTACTAAAAATACCCGTGACTAAAACGTAGCCTTAGACATGACAAATCCTGAATCTTGGCAGAGGTTTGGCAGACCCTTAAGGACACATCTAACCCCATGAATCTATAAAGATATTTAAGTGTTCAAAATACCATATTTTAATGTCAAATGTTCACATTTCTGTTGTCTATTTTGTTTTCATCCCGTATGTGTGAATGTTTAATATTTAAACTGAACTGCACACATTACAGTTTATTACTCTTACTTTTTATTACTGGTCCAGTCCTGCCCCTGGAACTCCTGGAACTTAAACATCTGGTATATGTTCTTCATTGTCTACATTCTCTCAGGATATTCTTTCAAAATGCTTCATTAAATGAAATATCAATTATAGGCATTTAGTTTCAGCATATGTAATTATCAAGAACAATAACCAGAGGTTAACTAAGAAATTAGTGGCAGTTGATAGTAGATGTTTAAATGAGGAATCAACATCCTATTTATTTTAACTCTTCCTGTTGTTCAGATTTATCAGTGTCAGAACAGAGCAGTGCTTTTTTTCTTGTTGAAAAAAGTTTGGGTGGCTTTCTAGTTCCTCTTATTAGGAGAGAACCCCAACGAATGTTAAACCCTATCACTACCTGTGTACTGTACAAAGAAAATTGTTGATAGTTTGCTATAGTTACTTGTTTCAGAGTAGCAGCCATGTTAGTTTGTATCCGCAAAAAGAAAAGGAGTACTTGTGGCACCTTAGAGACTAACACATTTATTTGAGCATAAGCTTTCGTGAGCTACAGCTCACTTCATCGGATGCATTACCAAATGCATCCGATGAAGTGAGCTTTAGCTCACGAAAGCTTATGCTCAAATAAATGTGTTAGTCTCTAAGGTGCCACAAGTACTCCTTTTCTTTATAGATACTTGCTAAGTATAGGGGATAGTTGTCCATGTCTGGTCAAACTTCATCTGTTACATGTTGTCTGCATCTCATAGATGATTCGGTAGTATTTACTTTCAGATAATATTTTTGAACATTACTTAGCACACACTGTATGTAGCATTTTTCCTTTCCAAATTATTTTAAAAACCAATACTTCTGGGAAGTAGGTAAGCAAGTATTCTTCTTCTTAATCCATAGGTGCATGCAAACTGCCTTTCTGAAATCATTCCTAGATACTCTGGTACAGAGAAAACATCATTCCCTTGGAAAGAGGAAATTTTAGGTGGCTGTGTACCTTTTGAAGTGGTGTGGAACTACCCGTGCCACATAGAATCATAGAATATCAGGGTTAGAAGGGACCTCAGGAGGTCATCTAGTCCAACCCCCTGCTCAAAGCAGGATCAATCCCCAATTTTTGCCACAGTCCCTAAATGGCCCCCTCAGGCATTTAACTTTCAACCCTGGGTTTAGCAGGCCAATGCTCAAACCACTGAGCTGTCCCTCCCCATGTACAACAGGAGTGGGCCCTATTTGAATTATTTCCGTAAAGGTCTAGTAGGATCTAGAGTTGCTAGGAAGAAAATATTGAAAAATCTTGTTTTTATAGAAAATATGGCACATAAGGAACATAAAAAGAATACACATTGTTTTCTCTGGGAAAAGGCTGCAGCTTTATTAGAAGACAAGACTGTAATGAAAATACTTATTGATTTACAATCCTTAAATCCAGACAAGTGTCACTATCCAGATCAAGGATGAAAAGCCACTCATTTCACATTCTCATTGGGCTTTGGAAGAAATCAGACACTGTGTAAAACAACTTCTTAGAACCCTGGGTATGATGGTTATCTTTTAAAAAGACTAGCCCAAGTATCAGAGCATGCTGACTTTTATGGCCTCTAATTAACTACATCAGCATTTAATGTGGCCTAATAATGGCAACATTTTAGGATACAGAGAATAGGAATGTTGCATATAAGATAAAATTGGATTCTGTTTGCCTGCTTTCTCATTTTGAATGTGCTTCGTGCTACAGAATGGGGAATAGTATATTGGAAAGCCATGACTGAAAAAGATTTAGGAGTCATAATGAACAACTCAGCATGAACTTCCAATGTGAAGTTGTATGAAGAGCAGAGTAGTGTGTAGGAGCAGGGAAGTGATTTTACCTCTATGTATGGTAAGTACTGGTATGGTATGGTATGTACTGGTAAGACTGATACTGGAATACTGTGTCCAGTTCTGGTACACGCATTTTTAAAAGGCTGTTGAAAAATTAGAAAAAAATAAAACAAAATTAAAAATTCTGTTGGGGGCAGAAAGTCTGGGATAGATTCAGTGTTATGTTTTTCAGAAAAGACAGAACAGAAGTTACAGCCAGTGGAAAGGTGACTTTAAACTATTATCCTCTGCCAACTTTGGATGTTGGTGTGACCTACAGTGTAAGCTAGAGCACCAGAATAGCTGTAGCTGTTATGGCCACTGCTCCTCCCATCTTCGGCATGCGCCTAAACTGTGAGGGGAGTGGGGAGAGATGGAGGAAAGGAACGTGCAGAGGTGCAGGCATCAGCCCTATCTGCTGCTAGGCCAGGGGAATTTTCCCTAGGCCATTGTGACTCCTTTATGGTACCTATACCTCACTGGAGCAGCCAATAGAAGATGCCAGAGCAGGGCCCATAATTTAACCTTCCAGATGGAGGAGGTTGCAGCAGCACAAAGCACCCACAACTTCCTCTGTAAAGGATATTCACTTGTAGACTGAGAAGTTGACATTGCTAGCCAGGAGAAAACATGAGCAGTCTGTTGTGATTCAACACAAACCTTTTTTTTATTCAATTAATTCAATTTAAATATTTTCCTTTGTTTAGTTATTTTGTGTGCATGCAGCACTGTTAATGACCACAGAAATTTCGCTCACAAAAACATTTTTTATTTGCCTGAGTAGTAATCAACAAGATGTCAATGTTCCTTACACTTTTTCGTAAAAAAAACGTAACCCTTCTGCCCATCAGAGTTGGCAGCAACAAGGGCCGGGTTCAGTATCTAGGGGTTCCATTCTAATAACACAATGCAAAACCGGCTCGAGCCCCCACCCAGTGATGTGGGACAAATATATACCACCCCCGCTGGGCGCCTCTAAGAGGCAATACTTCTCCTCTTGCAAGCACAGAGTCTGAGTGTAGCAAAAGCCTTTTAATAACAGAGAAAACCAATGTGGCATTATGTTGGGGAAACACCACCACGAGGGTTCATAACACAACCCATGAGCAAAAACCCACCCCAAGCAAATTGGGCCATGTCCTTTCCCTTTGGTTCTGGAGTCCAGCAACCCAAAGTTACCCAAAGTCCCAAAATTCTCTGTCTCTGGTCAGTGCAGCCCCAGAGTTCAAAAGTTTATCTGCAGAGTTTTACCTCCCAGCCTGGGTGGAAATGGGGGGGAGGTTTAAGGGGCACCTTACGTGGTCCAAAGCTGACTGCTCCACCTCTCCGTAGGGGCTCCACTCCACTCTGCTCCACCAGCTATCCCACGAACCGCTCTGCTCTGCCAGCCATGCTGCTCGCCATCCCATGAGCTGCTCCAGCCATCCCACAAAATGCTTCACTCCACCAGTTATTCTTCTCTGCCAGCCATCCCGTGAGCCACTCCAGCCATCCCACAAACTGCTCCGCAATATATCTTCAGGCCCCCCACTGCTTAACACAATGCTCAGTGATTTCAGCTCTTAGTAATTTTAGCTCTTTAGTGGTTTCAGTTTGAAGTAGGGGAGCCTCAGTGTTGGTGCACCATTGGCCCAAAGTGAATTCAGCTCAGCAGCCTGACTAGACTCCTAGTAGAATCAAAACTAGCTCTGATATTCCACAGTGGAGAGAGGAGAAGGTACAATTAGCATGTAGGGCCCATATCACCAAGTATTAATACCCATCCCTAGCCTCTCTCAAGTCATTGTGTTTTGGAACCCATGACCCTTGCCTAGCGAGTGCTGCTTAGTTGATGGTGAGTCCCTCCATCATAACAAAAGGCCAAGTACAGTTCCACTGTCCTTGATTCACATAATCAGAATAATAACAGTTTATTCTTCCTGCCCCAATAAGAGAGAAACTGGGGCTCCTACAGCAGCCAAAGTGACCATCTAGGCGGGGTGGGTGTGCCTATGCAAATGAGATCAGCCCCTGAAGTTCTTTTCCACAACCCGCCACCAGATGTCAGGGTAGAGCTCATCTTGACTCTGCTTACAATATATAAACTGTACAGTATGTTTTATTTGTGGAATATTTTGAAGTATGAAATTGTAATAGAGACATCATAAAACATTTATGGTTTCGTGTATAGCCATATATTTTATAGGCTAAAATAGAGTAATATTGTCTTCAGTTTGTAGATATTTTTGACCTTTAAATTAATATTTAGGTTAAAAAATTCAGAATGGCCTAAGTGACTTGGGATCCTAAATCCTCACTGACTTTCCCTTCTGAAAATTTTATTCCTAATTCTTTAATACTATGTACCAACCAGCTGCAGCTGGATTAATATCATATAAGCAAATGTAAATACTGTACAAATTAATGTCTATTTAGAATTGTACTGTTGACTACTAAAATAAAATCAAAATATTATTGTGTATTACAGTAGAGCCTAGAGTGCCCCCGTAGAGATTTTGCTACACACTGTACCATCGTATAGTAAGAAATAGTCCCTGCCTCAAAGGGTTCACAGTCTATTTACACCTGATAGACAAAGGTTGGGAGGTAAAACAGAGACAGAGGCAACATGTGAGTTTCTCAAGATCACGCAGCAGTTCAGTGTCAGAGCTGAGAATGGAATTCAAGTCTCCTGAGTCCTCTCCAGTACATTATCTTTTCAACAAAATAATTTGTATTATATAAAAAGATTATGTATTTTGGATTCAAATAAGCTTATTGATTTATTATTATTTTTGGTACTGTCTAAAGCCGCAAAACTGCACACTTAGACAGTTGTTTATTTTTACACACTGAGTATTCCCTTAAAAATACCTCCCGAGAGGTACCACCACCTCACATATACTGGTTCAGAGTGGATTATCCAGAGACCAACGGAAAAAGAAAGGATGTTTTGGGTAAGTAGCCTGAGTTTAAACTGACTCGCGGCCTGCTTTTTGATCTAGAATGGATATGACCTTCTGCCCAAGGTAGGGTTTCAGTCCTTCCTGGGAAGGATTGGAAGGACTTCAACCTGTTGAGGGCTTGTAAAGCTGATGGGTGACACTTGGTAAGTTTTTAGCACTCACATAGAACCTTTTTATTGTGTTCTATAGGTTTTTTCTGCAGTCCTTTCACCTTAAGAGTAAATGGGCTTGCTTCTAAAGAGCTGGGTGGTAACTGCTGGCAATTACACTATTTATAAATAAGGCTAAGATTTTGTCACAGTTATTTTTAGTAAAAGGCATGGACAAGTCACGGGCACTAAACAAAAATTCACGGAAGCCAGTGACCTGTCCCTGACTTTCACTAAAAATAACAGTGAGAAATAATTATGGCTCCAGGGTTCCCTTCCGCCCATGGTGGCTGAGAGCACCGAGGTCCCCCCCACCGCCTTCAGCTGTTTGGAGCTGCAGGGCCTGCCCACAGTGGCTGGGAGCTACGAGCCCCTGCTGTCTGACAGCTCCAGCCCCAGTGCCCCGGGGCTGAAGTGGAAAATGTCACAAAGGTCTCTGAAAACCATGGTTTCCGTGACTTCAATGACATAATCTTATCACATGCTGGCTGACTGGGAATATCACAGCATAAGCAAGAACAGTGCAGCCTGAAAAAATCACTCAGGAAGGGGAGAGATGTGGTTGTGCACTCAAGGGAGGTGACGGTTGAGGAACTAGGAGTCTACAGTGGGTGCTCTTGGTGGACCATAGAGGGGAAGTACAGATGTAGTTGCCTTGAACTATGACATAACTAGCAGTGCATAAAATTAGGCATGTAATGTAAACCTTTGCAGTATTGGGGCCTGTTTCTTTTCATGCATTTAAAATATTAACATTTGAATTCATTATGGCTCTAATTCAGCCAAGCATGTAAGTATGTGCTAAAGAGCTTTACTTAAGTTCACCCCCTTTCAGTAAGTGCCTAAAGTTAAGCATAAGCTTAAGTGCTTTGTGGTATTGGGGCCTATGGTTTAGTCCGAATCAAAGGAAAATAATTTATTTTTATAAAATTGAAATTAAATGCTTTGCCTAATTAATCTCAACCAGAACTGCAAAGATGCTCTGGCCTTATTATAAGGACAATTATCTTCAGAAGCCAAGTGTTTCTAAGCTTTATGTTTAAGAATTCTTATTGAAGAAGATGTTTATCGTAAGGTTAAATTGTAATGGAGCTCAAATAGGATATAATGACTTCATTTCAGGAATAATCTTAACATGCAGTTGAGGTATTTGAGCATGTTTTGTTATAATAGGTCATAATAACAATTGACAATGTTAATGCATTTTTCTTACTATAAAATTAAACTTAACAGGGATATTGTAATTTAAATATTTAAATTACAATTTGACTCGTGTCTCACTCTTGAAATACTTTTGATGTGGTTCAGATACTATAATTTAAAACGCTAAAAATGAACACATTATTGTTAAATACTTATTCAGTCCTTTTTTTAAAATTATGAACTTATGTTGGAGGGGAAAGAAAGCTGCTGAGTCGAAACTTCTTTACTCCTGTTTAAAACTACTAATCTGGAATAAGCAGTTAATTTTAATGCCTAATGATGAGTCTCACTTTGAGTAATTGACTGACTGCTTCTCCCTTCCCCTCATGCCCCATCATTGTATGTGATGGAACATTAATGTTGTATAATGAGAAGAAAAGATAGGTCATAACCACAAACATTAGAGTGGATGAGAATATTGATTAGCTATTTAATGGGCCTTTTCCAACAACCTTTCTCCCCACCCAAAAATTAATTAAACAAATAAATAAATCTTTGCCTAAGGCTCCTCAACTACTCCCATTCAAGACGATGATTCCAAACTGTGGAGTGGCAATACTGAAAGTTACTGTAGATAGTACTGTATCTGCTGGAGCTTGGTTCGTGCGTCAACCACCAGCCTGCCTCCTCAATATCCACAGAACTGGGACACACGCAGGTTTTGGGGGAAAGGGCTGTATTCCACAAAAGCAACACTAATCTATACCATGCCATGCTTCACTTTGTGGATGCAGGCTCCTCTCTGCACAGAGATGCAGTGAGAAGCTTTGGGCCACGGTGCATAATTTGTTAAAACTGCCTTTTGATATAGGCCTGATCGAACTTCCATTGAAGTCAGTGGGAATTTTTCAGTTGATTTCAATGCGATTTCATGTGTCTTTGCGGCACACTGGGTCAGCGCATTCGGCTGTTAACTGAAAGGATGCTGGTTCGAGCCCACCCAGGGATGGTAACAGAATTTCACCTTTTGTGGGGAGGGATAGCTCAGTGGTTTGAGCATTGGCCTGCTAAACCCAGGGTTGTGAGTTCAATCCTTGAGGGGGCCATTTAGGGATCTGGGGCAAAAATTGGGGATTGGTCCTGCTTTGAGCAGGGGGTTGGACTAGATGACCTCCTGAGGTCCCTTCCAACCCTGATATTCCATGGTTCTAGATCAGTCCCTAAATTCTGTTTGTTTGGTTTTCTTTTTTTGTCAACCTTCTTAATTAGAAGCATTTTCAGAATTAGTGGTGGGATTCTTCTACTGTTGATGGTAAGGTGTGTGTTAAAGAGAGACGTGACTTAAAGCTGACAGCAAGAGATTTGTGGCATTATTTCACACATACACACAGTATTTGTATAATAAAACAAAGAGGTGTGGGCATTAGCTTTTAATAATTTAAACTTGATGGGACACAACCTTGGATTCTCTCTGATATTTCTTCTGCAGTTTCTGTACTTAATTTAAATAGATATTCAGATTTGAAGATTTCTTATCAATAGTTTTGGTTTTTCCTTTTGAAAAAAATACACAGAGAGAGAATCTGCGGTAACATGCCCTTAGCATTCCATAGTTAAGTTTCCTGAACAAGTACCAACAACAATTGCAAATCTGCTTATAATATTTTGTATACCCACATCCTCTGAACTTTAAACAAACTCAGGTTAACGTCTTTTAACATTTTAAGGAAGCCCTAAGGCTGTTTTACTGACTTTTAGCATATATCAATAATTGTAATGGACTTTTTTAGAAACGTAGACCAAACAGCTGTAGAAAGTAGTTGTCATGCAACAAACTAAAGGATTTTTCAGTTTTGATGTATGTATTTTTATTATATAAAATGCATTATGTATACATAATTATATATGCTGAAAATCTAATACCTTTTTCTTCAGTTGTTAGCTGGCCTTTTCTACTACAAGTCTTTCTCTAATCCATACAGGGCCCCAGCTGTATTGCTGTTCTTGGTGCAGGGACCACCAGATATAAAACACAGAGGTAGCTGAGAAAGGATATCTGTGCTTAAATTGCACTATGTACGCTTCCATATGTAGATTTGGCAAGTTCACAGCCTTCAATTGATTTAAAAGAGCTATTGGCCTCCTCCAGAACTTTGCTTCTTATCAGCTATCATGGGTAACCGTTGGCTAGCATGAGACTCATCTTTTTCTATAATTCAATACTATTTCATTTTATGTATTAAAATGTGCTTTGTTCTGTCTTCTGATTTGTCTTAGAAGCTTTAACGAAATTAATATAAAGATGAAAAATATGGGAAGAAGTGTGGGTTTTTACTCTGTGTGATATTTTTGACACTTACTTATTTTTGTACAGCATCACTGTAATGGGGCCAGCACCCTCTTCTCATGAGCACCCCCTCTGGTTGGATGTGTCTATGTTTTTGAACCTGTTCAGCCCTGGTATGGGGCTATATTTCAAGGGCTTCCTCCCTGGAGACACTATCTTCCTGCTGCCTTCCCCAGGCTCAGTTCCTACTAGGGATGTAAAACATTAAACGGTTAACTGGTAAGCAGCAGTCTTACCGGTTAACCCACCCTAACCATTAACCCCCAGTTGGAGCAGCAGCCTTCTCCCTTTAATTGGTTAATCTGTTAAACGATATAATTTTAATAGTTTAAACAGTTAACTTTTTAAACAGTATTTACATCCCCAGTACCAACTCCGCATATTTTAGTGAGATTTCTGTTTTATTAAACTGATCGAAGTCCAAGGTTTTCAGTGCACACATACCACATTATCATAAAATAATATAGCTCAGTACAGAAAATAAAGAAATTATAACCAATCTTTGTCACATTTTGTAGAACAAATGTTTTTGTTTTTCCTCAAGAAATGCTTAAATAGCATTTCAAATGAGAAACTTTTTTTTAAGAAAGATCACTAAACATTATTTAGCTTATCCTTGACAGAAATTTTTATCTCAGGGTGTACATATGACATGAAGATACCCTGTTTGGGGACAGCTTTCATCCCTGATGTGGAGAGTTGCCACACATGGGCTGTGCTCTGGGTCACCTGATTGAGCTGCTGCACAGGGAACTGGTAGCTCTGCACCAGTGTAGGTGGTGCCAGCATGCAAGATAATTTTAGGGAGAAGCTGCAGGTCTACATTTGTGCAGACTCAGGGCACCCATGCAATCAGTGCTAAGGTTGTGACTGCTCTTTCAGTCCATGAACAGGAAAATAAGCCACTGGATATGAAGATGGGATTATGCAGCAGCTCCTCACTTTGACTCTGAGTTTAGACATTGTTCTCCACCTGCTTAGATTTTAAATACATTTATGCTTCTTCTTCAAGCGCTTGTCCATATGGGTGGTCCATTTCAAATGTGCATCCTTGTATACATGCTTATACATATTGCTTTATGTGTGTGGAGTGGATTTCATGCCTTGGGCTCCAATATGAACTCTGCAAACTTAATTTTTATGATGTTACAAAGTTTGTAATTTATATAAATATCCGTTATGAGAGAGATCTACTATAATTAAGGATCTTAGACTATCTCTGTTAATCGAGTTTATAACAGAGCTCTAAAAAATAATGTACCAAGTTGTAATATGATATACATAGAGAGTCACAGTCTTGAACCAACGTACAAGCATATCTATTAGACTGACTTTTTACCTGAACACAAAACAAAAAATAGTTTGGTGGATTAGAGAATATTTATGGACTTCTATAGATTACAAATACTCATTATTAAAAAGGAGATTATGCTGGCTAGCCATATCTAATGTGGAAATCAGTCTATTGTATCTATTCTCATACATATCAAATGCAGTTTCATTTTCCTTTTTATCT
This sequence comes from Dermochelys coriacea, assembly GCF_009764565.3. Taxonomy (NCBI): domain Eukaryota; kingdom Metazoa; phylum Chordata; order Testudines; family Dermochelyidae; genus Dermochelys; species Dermochelys coriacea. The sequence continues at coordinate 76,866,948 of NC_050071.1, read as the reverse complement.
GTTTTTAATAAAACTGTTACAGCTAACACATCTAAAAGTGAATTAAACAACAAAAAGTAGCAATTGTTTCAAATATTTATCCAGTTATGGTAGGTAGTAGGTGCTGCACGCCATCAGGTTAGTTGGAGTTGTCCGTATATTTCAAAGCAAAATTGGGTCCAATGAATCTGGTTTAAGCCTCAAAATCAAGGAAATTTAGAGTTAAAAGCCATATACCATATGTGATGGATTTGAAGCAGCTCTGTAATAATTATTGAATATAATATGTATGTCTGAAATGTTGGTTTAGTTTAATAGTTGGCTGTAGGAAAAAACAAGCAGGAAGGCCAGACAATGATTCAAAATAACTGCTTCAACAAACACCTGTGTGTGGGGGGGGTGTTGTTAAAAGACAGCAGAAGGACAATTGGCCTGAAGGAGGTTGGCTTGACATCCTGAAGGAGGTTGGCTGGATTGAAAAGCGTTTTCTCAAGGACAGCTGTCTGAAAGACTTAAGGGGAATAGATTGAGATCAAGATTCCCACAGGTTTGGGTTCTGGTGTACAATAGTCAAGCATGAGGACCTATTATTAGTATTATAAAAAAAAACCTTTTCTCTTAAATTATCTTTTTTCCCCTACTGTTAAGATTAAACGATACTTTGTTTTAAAAGGCTGTTTTGGGTCACTGTATTCACTGTTTGTCAAAAGCCCTGATGGGGAAGTATCACAGTATCATACCCAGTCAGATCTGCTGGGCAAGCACAAGTTGACATAAAGGGTACTAGAGCCTTGGACCCAGTCTAAGAATAGGAGAATTACAAGACTCCATCCAATAAAAGGTAAGGACACAAGGTCTACTCCTGTGCAGATGCACTCAGAGGGACCAGAGAAAGGGTCAGAAGTATAGCTAGCTCTGGGACACTTTATTCGATATGCCTAGGTTTCCCTCTGGCACTCATCACTAGAGCTAGTTTGGGATTTTCCATCAGAATGATTTTCTGACAGAAAATGCAGGTAGCAAAATCAAAATCTTATGCAGGAAAATTTAAATGTTGCTAAATGTTTCTCTCTGGAAAATCAAAAAGATATATTTTATTTAGGGTCATTTTGATCCAAATCAGAATATTTTGTTTGTTGAATTGGCAAACGTTTTGCTTCTAATCATTTCCACAAAACATTAAATCACACTTCTCTATTAGAATGTTGTTGCCTAATGGGATTTCTAGTTCGGACCCCCATGCTTTTTTATGTGTTGGTTGTTTGGAGAACTACATCTCCCAGAATGCAACATGAAGTTCCCTCTGACCAAGCTGTGTGGTGCATCAGGGAAAATGGGAGTCTGGTGCATAGGAGAGAGTTGGGGTATCAGGCTCTTAAACTATAACTGTTATGAGTCAATGTGCCACAATTGGGAAATGCAGTTTAATGATGAACTGATTCTAAAGAAAGCATTTGGGGTCAGTTTAGCAAACTGAAAAAAAAGCTTTTGATTTTGGGGATATAAAAATGTTTAATTTCCATCAAAAAGGTCTAAACAAAACTTTTTGCCATTTCTGAATTGAAATCTGCTTCATGAAAAATTGCAACTTCTCATCCCAGTTCACGACAAGAAGAGATGTTGAAACATCAGAATTTCTCACAGGACGGAAATTCCAAATTTCCATCAGCTCTACTCATCACCATAATATCTGACCATATTAAACAACTGAGAGTTAGGAAAGCATTACTCCCATTTTACAGATGGGGGTATTAAGGTATAGAGAGGTTAGCTGATTCCCTAAAATCACATAAGATGACTGAGGCAGATCCATGGATATAACATGAGTCTTGTGAGTCCCAGGTTAGCACCTTAATCACAACACTACCTTTCCTACTATATGCATATTTCCATTTCAAACGACTAAACAATCACACAGTTTATAGATCTTCCTCATTTTTTATGGTATTATGTCAAGTACTTAATGTTATTTCAGTGTGTACATTTTGTGCTCTGTTTTAAAAAATAAATTTGACGTTAATCCATGGTAAAGTATTGTTTTTCCTCTTTATTCAAATTGTAGTAGGTTAAGTTTAGCTATAAACTCATACTATGTATGAGTAGCACCTGCAGTTATTCACAGATTGGAGTTTATTATCATTATTATATCTGCAATGTTCAACATTACATTCATCAATTACTACTATTATTAGTAAAGACAAATATTCTGTTATAACATGGCTATTTTCCCTGTAACTAGTTTAGAACTCCATAATTAGAAAAAGGAAATACAGTTTAAAGGTAGAGATGGATGTATTTCTGGTATATAAATTGGTTCAGCTGATCAAAAGAAAGTAGGCCAGATCTGGAGCCACACTAATTTGCATCAATCTGAAAAACTGGCCTAACAAGTTTTTTTATTATTATTATTATAGGAATCCAAGGTAGATTTATAACAATTTCTTTCTAAAATGATAATTTCAGTGCTAGCAGGATTACAGCCTGTGTCTTTTTGATTAGAGAACTTTTTTTAACAATTATTATGATGTAATAAAAATATATGGATTATGTCCACATTGACGCATCATAATAATTATATGGTGCCAAAGTTTACTACAGTCTGACACAGTATCATTGGCTTTATTTGAGCTAATATAAGTAAATATTTGCTTATTTATGTTCCCAGTTTAGAAATGCATAATTTCTATACTTTTAAGGTTCTTTATTCATGACTTCACACTACACCTGCTACTGAGATAGACTGCAGATATGGCAAGTACAGCAACTTCTACTATGTTGTTATCAGTATTTAACTCAGTTGAATGGATCAAAGACGAATTTGTTCTTTCTTTCTGCTCTCTCCCTGCTTTCAGGGCTCCTTGTTTGACTCCAGCTCTCAAATAAGGAATTTTTGTTTCTAGCACAGAAAAGCAGTGATATGATGGTAATAGCTTATAAATCTAATGAACTGCATGCTAGAAACATTTCCATCTCATAATCATGATTTATATCTGTCTTGTTTAGCCCTTAAACGTATCTCATTTCCTTATTATCTTTTCACTTTCAGTACCTAAATAACTATGCTGTTAAATTTCATGCATGGCTTAACAGGATCCAAAACCTTGTTATGTATTTGCATGATGTAACATCATGGATTATGTAATATGGAGGGAAAGTAAAGCAGAGTTGAACCACTTGTTCAGTATGCATGGTCATGCAGTGCAACAAGCATATTTCCGCATCTGGTTAATAAATTCAGTAAGTGAGAATTTATCAACATCTGGTATCTGCCTTTTTTGTTCCTCCAAATGAACAACTGGTGCATGGTGACCTTCAATATTTTTTTTCGTGGTTGTTTTGGAATTCTCACAGTGGTTTTACGCTTAGTTAGGATAAGATGCTGTTGCTGGCAAACTCTTGTACACATTTATATCTTAATCTGCTTCTTGAACTAGTTTTTTTATGCATACTACAAAACCGTACACATTGCTGTTCATGAAGACAAGACTGCTCTGTTCATGCATCCAAATTACTTTACTGCAATTTACTTAATACAGCACTTCAATAAGGTTAGGCCCCGATCCTGTAAATGCTTATTGCCTTATCTTTACACACGAGTAGTCCCACTGAAGTCTCAACTGCAGAATCAACTATGGGCAGCAAAGAATATACAAAACACAGGCTTTGTGTAATGAAAGGTTGTCTTTGCCTGAAAATGTGGAGATTTAATGATTTATTTAAATATTGCTCCCTTCCCGGTTCTTTAAGTTTACACTGAACATTTTTTCTTTTAAATATGGAGAAGTAAATGAATGCTCTTTCTTTTGTAGCTGGTAGAGTGTGTTTTGAAGTTCCTAGAAATAAGCAGTTAAAATATTATTGGATTTGAGGGAACATGGTTAGCTTAAACTGAGTGTTCAAGCATAGTACACTGTCTCCGTTAGCTACTGATATTATTTTTTCAAATAGAATACATCTTTTTGCTCATTTTAAAAGACTACACTACTGGTGACAAGGCAGAGATATAGGCAATTCACAACCTCTGGAAGTGAGCTAAAGCTTCATTGTTGCATTTCCAAATTTGTGGTTTGCCGGAAATGTGCCTGTGGGTTTTGCCCTCAAAACCATTGAAAGACCTTATGAAACAATGCGCCAAGTGCTTTACAGCACTTCATTAGACATTATTTATTTATAAATTACTATGATGTAAATACCTCTTAGGCTACAGTGGCCTCTGGATCAAATTTACACCCCATGTAATCCCATTGATGTCAACAGAATTGCACAGGACAAAGTCAGAGCAGAACTCGAATTGGAGGACCAGATCTCAGCTGCTACAAATTGTCATATTCTGTTAAAATCAATAGAATTATATTCACAACAACTGACAGTGCAGAATTGTTCCTGTGTTTTCTGGTCCCCAAATGCCTCCAGCAAGGGAGCTTTTGTCACTTCTCTAGGGAGGTTACAGGTCAGTAGATCTCATTGTTAGAAATTTTGTCCTAATATTCTGATAGTCTTATTGTAATGTTCAGTGTGATATGTATGACCTAGTATTTGAATATTGAAAGAGGGATTCATGATAACTCAATAATGGAATGATTTGTATGCTAAAACACACATTAAAAAAATAGAGCCAGCCTGGACCCCAAGCCTGCTACCATGGATGTGCTTAACTTTAAGCACATGAATCTAATGCTTAAAGTTAGGCATGTGCATAAGCATTGGCAGGATTGTTCTGGATTGTATTATACCATGTGAAGAAGCAGCAGCTATGTATGAGGCTACGTCCAAACAGGGATAAAAACCCCAAGCTTATGGGGGCTCAGGGTCTGCGGCTGAGAAATTGCTTTGTAGGTGTTCTGGCTTGGGCTGGAGCCTGAGCTTTGGGACATTGTGAGGGTGGAGGGTCCAAGAGCTTGGAATCCAGCCCGATCCTGAATGTGTGTGCAGTGATTTTTAGCCCCGCAGCTTGAGCCCAGGGCAGCCGTGGCCACAGATCTTTTATCCCTGTGTAAACAAACCCTGAGAGGCCACATAACTTTCCTTTGCTATTTCCTTTGCTAGACATGCACAGAGAGGATATTACAGCATCAGTGATTCACAGAAGGGTATTCAACATATTTTTTCAAACAATATTATTGTGCGGTCTTGTCACTTAGTAGCTAATACTATTAACTACTGAAATGTAATAGATCAACCTGAATAAGTATCTTCCACTTCCTCTCCAAGAGTACCTCTGATCCCTGAGGGTGATGGAGTCCCTTGTTCCTTTCTCCTCCCTGATCCCCTTTAGGACCAATGAGACCTGTGCTCAGAGCGACCAGTGTTCCAGTTAGTGACCGGGTGTACAAAGGACTAACAACCCGATTATCATTTGGATATTACCAAACTGCTACAGCAACCACATAAAAATAAAGTTTATTCCTTGGGCAAGAGAGGGATAAAATAAAAGTATAGGGGAACAGGCAGAGGTCTCAGGGATGTTAACTAAACAAGGCCCCAACCAATCTTGCAACAACTGATAGCCCACAACAAAATCAATATAATAAGAAACTCTCACCTCTCCTCAGAGTCCCTGTCACAATCTCAAGAGTTAACTGCAACTTCCCCTCACCTCCTTCCCCCACGTCTTCCTTGAGGGCACCCCCTTAAGGGTTCCATTCTTAGCTGTCACCTCTCCAGGCAGAGACCTGTATCTCTCTCCCGTTCCAGACCAGGGGTTTAGGTTTACTGTCCCGCTGCACCTAACTCTCCTCAGCAGGTGTGACCGGGATCCACTACCTGTGGTTAACCTCTGTCCAGGGGCTCTAATAGTGTACACCAGTTAGCAACCAGCCTTCAAAAAGTAAGCTACATTTATTCTTAGGGTAAAAGCATTACAGAGAAGACCTATAAAAACAATAAAATAACCTACATGCATGCTGGAAGCTTACCAGAGGTCACCCCAACTCCAATCTAGGGTTCTGGTAGGTATCAGACTTTCAAACCTTGCAATTGGGTTTGTCCCATTGGTACAAATCCATGTCAATTTTCAGATTAGAAACCGGAACCCAAACTGGATAGTTCAGCCATTTCTTTATATGGCTTGAGCCTTTGATCTTCAGTTTCTATGGACAGGTAATAATAACCAGTTAAGGTCCCTTTCCTCGGGGTTGATTTTTATTTTTTTGCATAACGAGAGTTGTGGAATTTGCATTTACTATTTACCCACTCCCCAGGGATTCCGCCACTTAACACTTATTGTCCCAAAAATTCACGTTTGTCTGGCACATCTCAGTATAGTCTTTTGAATTCCTCACACTTCCCAGGACTCACATCTGTCACTGTCCTCACACAGAGCTAATCAGAGTGGAACTGGAGGTCAGGATGTAGGACAGGCAGCTTGGTCTAGAGATGACAGCTCTCGCATCCAGCTGGATGGTGTCCACAGCAGAATCAAGCCCTGGCTTGCAGTGGAGGGGGCCTAGGTTTCTACTAGTTTTCAGCCCCCATGTGTGCCAGTTTTTTGGAGCTTGGACTGTCTGTAGAGGAGCAGGGGGCTCTGGATCAGTGTCAGGCCCCCTCTTGACTGGGAAAAAATTGCTGCTCCTCCTGTTCTGCCATAGAGAGTGTCAAAACAGCTGCTCCTCCCAAAGCTGCAGAGATCAACCCAGTAGTATAGTCGAGGGTAAAAGTGAGTAAATGGAGTTTTCCCAATTCTCATTTGGGGAATATGGAATTTAGTTTAGCTTAGTTTACCCACTTTTTTTTTTAACCAACTGGAGCAATATGCAAGCCTCATTCCCAGCAGGCTCTCTCCCTCTGGTCTCGTGGTCTCTTAGACTCCGCTCGGGAGGGATGAGGAGAGACAGCTCAGTGAAGGCTTTGTGGGGCCTTCTGTTTATCACCTTGACATACCAAGACTGTAAATCCAAGTCTAAGTCCTGGTTCAGCCCCCACTAGGGTGACCAGATGTCCTGCTTTTATAGGGACAGTCCCGATATTTGGGGCTTTGTTTTATATTGGTGCCTATTACCCCCAACCCCCTGTCCCGATTTTTTACAGTTGCTAGTCACCGTAGTCCCCACAGACTAGATGCGTCCCCCTCCAGCACTGCTGAGGCAGAGTCTCTGCCTCTGTGCTGCTCTCTGTGGGAACTACACCCTGGAAGCGCCCAGATTGTCAGAGGCTACATCCATATTTACAAAGACACCTAAACAGTGAACTGTTAATTCCTCTGTCACCTGCCTGCTTGCAAACACTGCCTATGAATTCTAATGCATGAAGCTGCAAAGCTTGTCTTGGTAAAAGCAGGTCTCATGCTGTCTCTCCATTGTGACTTTTTTCAGAGTAGCAGCCGTGTTAGTCTGTATTCGCAAAAAGAAAAGGAGTACTTGTGGCACCTTAGAGACTAACAAATTTATTAGAGCATAAGCTTTCGTGAGCTACAGCTCACTTCATCGGATTGGATGCATTTCATGCATCCGATGAAGTGAGCTGTAGCTCACGAAAGCTTATGCTCTAATAAATTTGTTAGTCTCTAAGGTGCCACAAGTACTCCTTTTCTTTCATTGTGACTTTGTGTCTCACACTGAAATTAAACAAAATAACAGTAGATTTTAAAGTATTGTAATAGTAATTGAAATGCTACCACATATTAAAACGTTTACCAATTTAGTTTATCAAAGCACAAGTGACTAAACATTTTGTAGGCTGGAAAACCAAGTCTTTACAGTTAATTATCAGCTTGGGTCCACCTGTGCTCTGAAGCAGCAGTAGTAGTTTGAAACTGATCCTGTGACCAGGAAAGTGCTTCTGGGCCAGATCGCAGGCATGAATGTGTTGACTGTTACTTCCCTAATCCTGATGATGGTAAGATGTGGAAACAAAGGTTGAAAGGGAAGAGAGAAATTTGTAGGGAAAAGAGAGACATTTGGTTGAGAGACAGAGAAGTGCTACCAGCAACTGGACAAATTTTGGGAAGAACTCCAAAATAAAGCCGTCACTCTAAAATGATAGCTTATCTAAATTCATAAGGATACCAGAGGGGGAGAATCTTTTGACTGACACCAAAAATTAAAGCCATAAAGGCAGCCCTGGTTAGAGCTAATAGGAATGTTTTTATAAAAATGAGGTTCAGTGAAATATGCTGTTTTGTCAAAGCTGAAATGTATCACAGAAACATACAGGTTTCCACAAAACTTTCTTCAGGGAGGTTTTTGGGTTAGAAGGATGGACGGACACACACATACACTTTTCCATAAAAACTCTGAAAGGTATTGATTTTGTTCCAATGTGTAATACAAACAAAATTCAAAGCCTCAAAATTTGTCATGAAATGGAGTTATGCACTTGGCTCTAGCCTTACTGTTTCTACTGGTAAGACAGTCACACATTTCAAGCTGTCATCCCAGAGACAAGGCTGTGGGACTGATACTTTTTAGTATGATTTTGCTGTAGTTCTGGTGTGCATGGATACATACAAGAAAGGATGAACGTGGAAAGGAAAAATCCTTGTCTCCGGGCCTCAACAGGGGAATGAAGAAAGTGGAGTCCCTGAGAGAGAGAGAGAGAGAGAGAGAGAGAGAGTATGAGAAAGAAAAAGTGATCTTGGAATTGAGAACCAGGATGGGGGAAAGCAGGAAAAAACATGGGGGTGGGGGGGGAAGAGATGAAAGGGAATATTCAAGAATGGAGAAAACATGGAATAGGGACTGCTTGTGAGAGAGGAGGAACATGTGCACTCGGGGAAAACAAGGAGAGAGACATAGAAGAGAGACTCTGCTCACATGCTGTGTCCCTACTTAAAAACCTCTGTATGTGCTGTGCAAAACCAGTGTTGTTTTTCAGATTGTTTAGAAGTGATGATTTCATTGTATCTGATGGCGTTCATCCACCTTCCAGGATATTGTAAGGTATCCTTGGCAAGGAGGATCCTTGCCACATAAAGAGCTCCCTCTCTTTACCTTTGTCTGTTATTGAAATACAGCAGATTGCACTAAATGGCATATGTGGTACAGCTGTACCACATATAAGACTATATCACAATTATGGTCCCCTGCAAAGTCTTTATCCCTCCCACCCCTGTAGAGGTTACTCAGTTTGACCTCTCTAACATATTTCAATGTGTTCAGGAGATTTTTGTTTCCAAAACATTTGAGGCAAAGTTTTCAATTCTGGGTCCTTAATGCGGTATTACTAACTTCAAGTGATAAAAAATTAGGAGCCATGCCTAAAAAAAATGAGATTGGCTTAAAAATAATAAATGTTAGATTCTTTGTATTTGCTTTCTGGTTTTTGCTTCTTCAGGGTTCCCATTTTCAAGCTTTTGATTGCAACCACAAGGTCTAGAAATATATTCAAGATGAGATTCTCATGTAATCACTTGACCTCAGGATCCAGGACTTAAATAAAAACATCAAATATCTCAAGACTCAAAATAAAACTGTGGTAGGGACTTAAGCTCTTATTTCCATTCCTTTTTTCTTCTTCTTCTTTTCTTCTTTGTATGGCTGATGTAGAGCAACAACTATAATTTTACATGGAAATGGTTAAGCCAGATAATTATATCAGGAGTCGCAGAGTGCATCACTGTGATGCCTCCTTCATATTTGTGAATTGGGCATTGAATTGTTATATATTCCATGGTCTGCTCCGGGTTATCACAGTCGCACACTGGAGAGTCTAATTTTCCATTTGTGCAGCAAGTATCCATATATGCTAACTACAAGATATTAAGAGGTGCTAAGAACTTGCCACTCCCAGTGATTCCTGCACCTTTGAAAAACAGGTTGTTGTTGTTGTTGTTTAGGTGTCTCACAACAGACACCCGGGTTTCAAAATTTTGACAATAAAGAATTATAGAAAGAACTGGAAGTTATGGTTCAGAGACTGTTGTAATGGAAATTATATTTCCCAGTGCCTCAACCCTCCCCGCATATTACAGTTGACCCTTACTTCAAAATCAAAAAGTGGGCTAGTTTGCGATGAACACAGGATGAGTCATACTTATGATTCAACAGTGTCCCTGACAGTAAACCCATAACTATAGCAGATTACAGAATGTGCAATGCTAAATATGTGTACTTTTCAAAGGAGCAATTTTTCACCCTCAGCTTTTGTATATCTTTAGTGACCTGGTGTGGTGGTGAAATGTAGTCCTAGTTTAATGTTGCTCTTAAAAAACTACTATTATAAATTCAATTGTGTAGATTATTCTCCAGTCTAATAAATATTGTGTCAGTGCTGCACTGACACAATATCCATGTTGCAACTCAGAGCTCTATAGGACACCTAAAGCGTGTGCCTCAGTGGTATGGCCTCCCTCACTTGTTTTCAAATGAGATGATGGATGAACCTCATGGTCTTGCATCTATCCCAAATTCTCCTATCACATCTTGTCTAAAAAGGTGGTGAGAGACATCCATTTCTTTTGTAGAGTGTGTGCATTTGAAAGATCTATTGTACTTTCAATTGATTCAGTTCTTGTGAAAAAAATATTAAAATTAAAGTAAATGTAAGGCAATATTGTGGTTTAAGTCAATTAAATGAGGGTGCAGTAAACTGCTCTCTCAGTGTTTCATGACATGCTTTGCTTGTATCTAAGGAGATCTCATCTTACTTGAAAATCTAGTCTGAAAAACAGGCTGAGTTTAAGTCCAGATGGAAATAGAATAATTTTAAACGTCAAGGGCAGATCCTCAGCAGGTATAAAATGCCATAGTCCAGTTGAGTAATAACAATTTACACCATGGTTCTGTAGGACAGAGCTAACTTCCATAATACTTGTTTAGCAAATGTAAGACCCTAGTCAAGAATGCTCTTCTGGGCTTAAGATGTGTATCTGTTCTAGTCAAATGTATTTTATTTCTCAAAAAAATGACTAGCTTTCAAATTTAAATCAATAAAGATGTAACTTTAAAACAGTATAGTTCTAGCTGCATAACTCCCAATGATTTAAGTGGACTCTGTGAACCTGTGAATGGGGACTTTATGAACCAAAATGCACCCTCTTTTAAAACGTTCCATACTATCTCACTGGAGGCTGCCTTATATATGTGTTGGTCATTTCAGAGTATATCATATTTCTTATCAAAGCTTTAATATTGGTGTCATTCACCAATCAACTGAAGAAGGACCTGAATTCTTTAAAATAAGAGATTTAAATCCTTTGGCTGTAGCACACATGGATGCATTTTGGAATTTACTTTTTCTTCTCATTAGAAAAATGTAGGAATATGCTCAGGATAATAGTGTGTTAACAAGATTGCACAGCTCTGAAATGCCATAAAACCTGTTACATAAGAGTGATAAAACATTATTCGCATAGGCACATTTTCAGACTTCAGTTAACTTAAAAATCAAGATGGTATGTCAGCTTCAGTATCTTCAATCAATTGATGACATCTTTAAAAGAAACAAATATATTTCTTATAGTGTATCAATTCAAGGTTTACTTATTTCAGCTGCTTTTAATTCTTTTCTTATTCTTCTTGACAAATCTTGTCGAAATGCCAGGGAAAATACCATCACATTGTCAAATTAACCTTTTTCCGTCATTATGTAAATTTTTGCTAAATAATAAAAAAATTAAAGCTTTGATCAACAAAAAAGATTATTTTTGCCCATCAAACAAAGTCCTCTATCCCCTAACAAAGCCTGGAGTAGATTAATTCTTGCTAGGACAAAATTAGTTAGCACAGACTGAGGGCCATATTAATAAGGAACCATTATTCTTGTTGATTATTTACAAGGGTAGCGTTGTGGGAATACTCATATGAATAAGTGCTCACCAGCAGTAGGTTGCACAGTTGACCTTAAGGATATTCTTTTCCTAGTCTACTGTTGTTTAAAATATGCCAATAATGTTGGTTGTGGCTGCATATTTAATTTTGAGTTTCATTTTGTAGTTAAAAGGCAAAGCAGGGATTCAGACTCTTTGTTATGTTTTTAAAATGTAGTATCCTCTAAATGGTAACACTGTTTGAGTACAGAATGAATTTTCTCTGGATTTACAAGTAAATCAATTAATTAGTTTGTCTTAAAATTTATTTTAAAATGACTGTCTTGGATGAGTCATTTCTTTTCTCGAAATGATTTTATTAATGGATAACCGCAGATTCATCAAAATTCCCATATAGTTAAAATCCTTTGAAATTTTGCACATAAGGCTATATTTGTAGAAATTAGGTAGTAATTAAGTTACTGATTGTTGCATCTATTTTATGATTATATATACTACAATAAAGGGTCAGGTCAGTGGCTCAGATAGTTCTTAAGTGGGGCCATTGTGATATCAGAGATCATGTTTAGCCAATCATCACCATCCTTATACAGGATTCAGAGTAGCAGCCGTGTTAGTCTGTATTCACAAAAAGAAAAGGAGTACTTGTGGCACCTTAGAGACTAACAAATTTACCGATGAAGTGAGCTGTAGCTCACAAAAGCTTATGCTCAAATAAATTTGTTAGTCTCTAAGGTGCCACAAGTACTCCTTTTCTTTCATCCTTATACAGTTCATGTGTAGGTAATAGTTGGTTTTAATCCATCAGTGGTACGAGGGAGACTGGAGACGTGTCTCATTGGTAGATTTCCTAGTAAATATTTACTAAAGAAAATAAAAAGCCCACTGTGGGCTATTGTCAAAGTCCATTCACCTGCTGTTTAAATTGCCATATGATTAGGACTTCTGATTTTTTGTTTTCACTGATAAACTCTGATAAAACACCCCCATAGGGAAAAACAGTGAAATTAGTGTTTATCCGGAAAACACCTGAAAAACCGGAAGATGGTTACTTGTAGCTAACGCCTTGTCTCCATGCAGAATAATGTGGATTTAGGGGTGAGGGGAAGAGGATTTCTGAAATTCACTATTATGTTGCACATTAAGTGGTCTGCATAGACCCTGCTTGGTGTGCACTAAAGGTTCTCTAGTATGCCTAATGTAGTGCTGTTTGAGAAAGCCCTGAAAATGACCAAGTGTTGGACAACTACATACAATTCAAAAATTGCTTAAAAAATAAACTGAGAAAAATGAAATCAATAAACCCTCAAAAGAGAAATTCTGCATATGATGCAAATAAAGGATAAAATCTTTTTCTGTCATGATTTCTTTTTTGTAATCAGGATGCCTCTTTTGAGCTCTGTGGTTTAAATTTATTGAGCAGTGCTATCTCATGTAGATTGATATCAGCATGTCTGATCACTATTTGAATACTATCTTAATGCCTGAAGCATGGATATGGAAACATTTTTCACAGCCATATTTTCACACTGCCAAAACAAACAAACCAGCAGAGTACTTAATAGAGTGCACAGACATTCTAGCATACTGAGATACATGTACTCCACAGAGAGAAAGATAGGAATAGTATACTTTTATCTATTGATAGATTATGGTCAACTGAATATGATATTTCTCTGCTGCTTTTTATAATATATAACATGCAAAATCACATTTGAAGAGATCTTGTTCATAAAAGCATTTTACAGTTTTAGGATCTCAAAAGATAAAAATCCTAATCAGTATTCAGCTGTAAATCTTTTCTCTTGATAAATGACTGAGTCATTCACAAAACTCTTTCCGTATGAACTGATGTAATATTTAAGGCCAGCACCCTGCAAGTGTGTTCTTTAGCAGGGGAACACTTGTACAGTTGCACTCTGTATGAGATCGGGTGTGCGTGAATGGATCATGTTACAGAAACAGGGTAAGTCATGATATGGTGCACTAACTTTGAAATGATGATTTAAAGCAATTTATAGTTAGAGAGCAGTTTTACTGATCTACGTTTTTAATATAACTTTTTAAAAATACTACATTGTACAGATAAAGTATGCTTGTCTAACTTAGATAATTTTCTATAAAATCAAGCTAATTTTGTGGTGGTAAAAAATATATTTTTAAACAATCACATTTTCACTTTTGAAAATCAGTTTTCAAGCTTCTATGGTCTGTAATTACATTGCTTTTCATTATTTTCATTTACATTCATACCATAGTGTTTTAATATTCTATCTAAGATATTAATAACATTCCGTAAGTGTGGATATTAGAGAGCTGATAGAGGATGAGAGGCACATGGGAGCTGAGAAAGTCTGAGAGTTGATGATGATCAGCTTTTTCACCAGGCCAATTTTCATTACATTTCTGGTATTTTGCTTTTAAATCCTTGCAATAGCAAAAGGCTAACTTTCTTACTGTAAATTATTTCACCTGTTAACACTCTCTTCCATATCACCCAGCAGAAAAAATAATTAAGGCCCATTCAGGATTGCCCTGGAGCTATGGATACTGGAAGCCCTGGAATCCCCAACTTCGATGTAGTTTCAATGGTCCTGTAGTCATGGCCCCTGGGGGAGTCTGCCTGGCAGAGCTGTCCCAGAGTGGCAGACCCTGGAAGCCCTCGCTCCCCAGCAGCCCATCAAGTGAGCTAGCAGGAAACCAGGCAGGTTTCTGACTGAACCTCGCCTGTTTTTTTTTTGCTGGAACTTCATCAAAACCTGTATGTTTTCGAGAACATCTCTGTTTCAACAAATCGGCACTTTCCAATGAAAACTTGTTTCATCACAAACTTCTTGACCAGCTTTACTGAAAATGGATCATAGAGGCACAAGGGGCCAGGCTCATTGAAAGAAATTTTGGGCCCTGGTATATCATGGTCACTGGGGCCCTACCCTTTCTCATTTCGCTTTATTTGGGATATTTTGGTGTCCCTCCACCCGAGCTCAGGGCCCTGGTACAGTTGTCCCTGCTTTCCTTCCCCACGCATCAGCCCAGATTCATAAAGGGACTTTGGTGCTCAGAAAATCACTGCAATTCACAAAGTCTTTGAAGCTGTTCCACTTTGGAAAAATAATTAGAGTCATTGGGTCAGAGAGAGAGAGTGAGTGAGTGAGCAAGTATAAGAGTGACTGTAGCCTGTTGACTAGAGCAGGGGTTCTCAATCTTTTTCTTGCTGAGGCCTCCCTCAACATGCTATAAAAACTCCAGGGCCCAGTGGGGGCAGTGGGGGGGACTCAGGGCTCCTGGCTAGGGGGATAACCCTTGGGTTTTACTTTTATTTTGGTGGGGGCAAGAGCTGGCAGGGCTCAAGCCACTTCCGCACAACGGATCCAGAGAGGGAGTGCCACCTCCACCCCCTGACTCACTCAGGTGGCCACCCAGCCTGTCTGGGCTGTGGGGGGATGCAACCAAAAAATATAACTCAAAGGGGGGACTCGGTTCAAAAAGTTTGAAAACCGCTCAGGGTGCAGGGAGGGGTAGCTGGGGCTGTGTGCAGTGAGGGGTGTAGCTCAGGGTGCAGGGAGGGGAGTAGCTGAGGGCGCAGGCAGCGGGTAGCTAGGGGCTGTGTACTGGTGGGGGGAGCTCCCAGTGCAACTCCCAGCTTCAGCAGTGGGGGGAGGGTGGCACTCGGGCTCCTGGCTTCAGTACCTCCGCTGCTCCTGGCTTGGCGGGGGCAGGTTTGCCAGTTTCAGACCCCTGCCATTCCTGGCTTCGGAGGATGCCACCTTCAGCCCTGCGCTGCTCCCAGCTTCAGAGGGGGGTGAGGAGGGATGCTGCCTTCAGCCTTGCGCTGCTCCTGGCTTCGAAGGGCAGGAGGGGAGGGGACATTGTCTTCAGCCCCGCACCGCTCCCGGCTTCAGCGCTGGGGCTCGTGGCACTGGGTTTCAGCTGTCGGGTGCAGCAGCCCCACTGAACGGGCTCACAGACCCCCAGGACGCTGCGGATCCCCAGTTGAGAACCACTGGGCTAGAGCACTCACCCAGGATTCAGTCCACCTGCTCTAGTTACTCTAATTATTTATCCAAGGTGGAACAGCTTCAACAGGAGAGATGGAGAGAGACCCACTATAGACTATCCTATAGCCCAATGGTTAGAGCACTCGCCTGACAGGTGGCAGATCCCTATTCAAATCCTTTCTCCTTATCAGTAACAAGGGGGACTTGATCTCGAGATCTCCTGCATCCCAGGTGAATACACTAGCCACTTGGCTAAAAGTTATAAGAGAGATTTCCCCTAGCCCCTCCTGTTTTGTGTGGAGTTAGATGCGCTTGGAGCACACCTACCAGATTGGGCCTTACAGGTGAGTTAGGTGGAGGAATGCCTATCTTTCTCCGAATCATGACTCAGACTGGGACTTAGACGTCTGGACATCTAGAGGGAGGCAGCAGTGTTCATGCCCATAGGCCGAAACATAAGCTTAGGGAACTTCTACTGTGAAAATGTAAGTGCTAGGTGAATTTAGGAGTTTACAGAGTTTGACAGCAGGGGTTTTGTGAATATCCGTGGTAACTAAATCTGGAATGTAGGCACCAAAAGTGGTAGACGGGTAGGTCCCTTTGTGAATCTAGCACAAGGTACCAGACAAAATGGACCTGAGTGATGATCGAAGAATTTTACAGGTATCACAGCTCATATGGTAGGCCACGTCATCCAGGAATCTCCAGGCTGCTTTGATCTGGAGCTGAAATTTTCACGAGATAAATTAAAGAAAAATTGCATGGAAACCAAAAGTACATATTAATTATTACAGTTAATTTTAAAGAAAAAAGTGCCAAAAGTGAAATCTCTGCAAACTGCATGGAAAGTTTTTAAAGACCCCATAATAGAGGTTGAACTTAAATGTGTACCCCAAATTAAAAAACATAGTAAGAGAAACAAAGAAGTGCCTCCGTGGCTAAACAACAAAGTAAAAGAAACAAAAAGGAA
Source organism: Dermochelys coriacea (assembly GCF_009764565.3). NCBI lineage: Eukaryota > Metazoa > Chordata > Testudines > Dermochelyidae > Dermochelys > Dermochelys coriacea. Next base: position 76,850,297 of record NC_050071.1, on the reverse strand, counting down.
GAAGATAAATCCCAATGAAGAAAATAGAAAGGAGCATAAACTCTGGCAAATGAAATGTAAAAATATAATTAGGAAGGCCAAAAAAGAATTTGAAGAACAGCTAGCCAAAGACTCAAAAAGTAAAAGCACAAACAATTTTAAGTACATCAGAAGCAGGAAGCCTGCTAAACAACCAGTGGGGGCCACTGGATGATAAGTTTTGAAAGGAGCACTCAAGGACGATAAGGCCATTGTGGAGAAACTAAACAAACTCTTTGCATCGGTCTTCACGGCTGAGGATATGAGGGAGATTCCCAAACCTGAGACGTTCTTTTTAGGTGAGAAATCTGAGGAACTGTCCAGATTGAGGTGTCATTAGTGGAGGTTTTGGAACAAATTGATAAACTAAACAGTAATAAGTCACCAGGACCAGATGGTGAAATTCAAATGTGAAATTGCAGAACTACTAACTGTAGTTTGTAACCTATCATTTAAATCAACTTCTGTACCAAATGACTGGAGGATAGCTAATGTGATGCCTATTTTTAAAAAGGGCTCCAGAGGTGATCCCAGCAATTACAGGCTGGTAAGCCTGACTTCAGTACCAGGCAAACTGGTTGAAACTATAGTAAAGAACAAAATTGTCAGACACATAGATGAAGATAATTTGTTAGGAAAAGCGTCAACATAGTTTTTGTAAAGAGAAATCGTTCCTCACCAATCTACTAAAATTCTTTGAGAGGCTCAACAATCATGTGGAGAGGGGGGATCCAGTGGATATAGTGTACTTAGATTTTCAGAAAGCCTTTGAAAAGGTTCCTCAACCAAGGGTCTTAAGCAAAGTTAGCTGTCATGGGATAAGAGGGAAAGTCCTCTCATGGATTGATAGCTGGTTAAAAGATAGTTTATTCCCATCCTTTATTTCCTATCAGTTTTCAGAATGGAGAGAGGTAAATAGTGGTGTCCCCCAGGGATCTGTATTGGGCCCAATCCTACTCAACATATTCATAAATGATCTGGAAAACAGTGAGGTGGCAAAATTTGCAGATGATACAAAACTACTCAAGATAGTTAAGTCATAGGCTGACTGCGAAGAGCTGCAAAAGGATCTCCCAAAACTAGGTGACTGGGCAACAAAATGGCAGATTAAATTAAATATTGATAAATGCAAAGTAATGCACATTGGAAAACATAATCCCCACTATACATATAAAATGATGGGCTCTAAATTAGCTGTTAAGAAAGAAAGAGATCGTGAAAAGAAAGAGATCATGGAGTCATTATGGATAGTTCTCTGAAAACATCCACTGAATGTGCAGCGGCAGTCAAAAAAACAAACAGAATGTTGGGCATTTTAAGAAAGGGACAGATGATAAGGCAGAAAATATCATATTGCCAATATATAAATCCGTGTTATGCCCGTATCTTGAATACTGCGTGCAGATGTGGTCACCTCATCTCAAAAAAGATATATTGGAATTGGAAAAGGTTCAGAAAAGGGCAACAAAAATGATAGGGGTATGGAACGGCTTTCATATGAGAAGAGATTAATAAGACTGGGACTTTTCATCTTGGAAAAGAGACGACTAAGGGGAGATACGATAGAGGGCTATAAAATCATGACTGGTGTGGAGAACGTAAATAAGGAAGTGTTATTTACTCTTTGTCATAACACAAGAACTAGAGGTCACCAAATGAAATTAAGAGGCAGCAGGTTTAAAACAAACAGAAGGAAGTATTTCTTCACACAACACAGTCAATCTATGGAACTCTTTGCCAGAGGATGTTGTGAAAGCCAAGACTCTAATAGAGTTCAAAAAAGAACTAATTCATGATAAATTCATGGAAGTTAGGTCCGTGAATGGCTACTAGCCAGGATGGTCAGGGATGGTTTCCCTGGCCTCTGTTTACCAGAAGGTGGGAATGAGCGAAAGGGAATGGATCACTTGATAATTACCTGTTCTGTTCATTCCCTCTGGGGCATCTGGCATTGGCCACTGCTGGAAGACAGGATACTGGGTAGATGGACCTTTGGTCTGACTCAGTATGGCTGCTCTTATGTTCTTAAAAATTAAATTGTTAAAAGCAAAAATAAAATGGCTTACATTAAAAAAAGAAAGTTACTAGTTAAATAATATGCTATCATTTTTAACAGTCCTATAATGTAGATTAGGGAACAGGAAAAGAAAGTCCCATATGAATGTATGGCAGAGAGAGACTTTAAAAGTTGTTCTAAGACTCTTTTTGAGATTGAAGTAATTAGAAAGCTTAACATTATGTTTGGGGCTAATAATAAAACATCCAGATAGTCAACTTAGGGACTTCCACATCCTACATATAATGGTGTATAAAGGCAACATTTAAAAAAATTATCATAAGTCAAATACAAAAAAATTCTATTTTAGTCAGTGGAAGTTTTGAGTGGAAAAGGAATGCAGAGTTGGGCCATTAGGACCAAATTTCAGCCTGGCTTTAACTGAGCCTTTGATTGTCCCTGTAAATAAATCCATCCACAAAACCTGTTGGCACATTTGTTTAAGATACAATCATTGTCACTGAGACAGTGAAATAACTAATTGTGCCTGCAAATTGTGTAGTTAAATATCTAAATAATTCAAATGTCAAATGCAAATAATTGCAGTCACATATATTGAGGCATTTTAAAATCTGACTCTTATTGACTAATATCAAATTCTATATTCTTTGCTCAGTTCTTACTCAGGCAAAAGTCCCACTGAAATAAACAGGAGTTTAGTGGAAATTAATGGATGTTTTGCATACAGAGAAAGAACAGTAAGATTTGGTCCTAACAGCTTGATTTTCCAAAAATGGCAGTCAATGATGGATCTTATTGTAGAGGACTGGTATGTAGGCTTGTGTGATCTCACCAGTCTTGAAAAATATTTCAGGTAAGTGAACACAAAAAAGTAATAGCATATGGTATGAATTTCTAGAGCTATGTGAATGACTGCTTTCATAACTCTATTTTCTGAAGCAATTTTAGAATCAAAGCTACAATATTTGATGCGTATAAAAACTGGTCAAGGTTCATCTGTTTATATTGCTTATTTGTCTCTCCTCCCCAATCCTATTCACATCTATTAAAATAATAAAGTTGAAAACAAGTGATACATTTTACTTTAAAATAAAATCTAATTTACTTTACCAGAAAAGTGAAAGTCTTTTATTATGTCATCTATTCCAATGGGAGCAGCATTCACTATATTAAAATTGACATTATCAGACTGGACATTCTGCTAGGAAGTGTGAGTGAAATTACAGGTCTCAGTAACAGAAATACTAGAGTCAACCACATTAATCGAGATTGGGTTTTATGGCCCAGTCCTGCAAATTGTTACTGCCACATGTAGCCTCATTTATTTCAAAGGGACTCTTCACGGGAGTAAATAGACACCATGAGTAATTGTTTGCAGGACTGTAGTCCTACAAAGGTTTATGAATGTGCTTAATTTTATGCACAAATAATTCCACTAAAACATAAAGACAAAACAATGCCTCTACCACTCTTTTTGTGCATGTGTATAAGGGACAGTCATGTTCTAGTCCTAAATTGTTATAAATACTGGTAATCACTTCTGGTTTCCTTTAAGGGATAAGTAAAGATCACTTTTTTTAAAATTAGAAAAGCCCGGCTTTTGGGGCACAATCCTGCAGCCCTTGACCAGCTCTATTACTGACATTGTTAAAACTCAAAATTTCCATTCCATGCAAAATGCTAACATTTCAAAATTTCATTTTGTCACAAATCTGAACAAAAAGTCAAACTTTTGAGATTCCCCTCAAAATGAAATTTCTGACCAATTTTGTTTCAGAAATATCTAAACAATCTTATCACAGTGCTTCATTTTGATAAGGTTGAAGTACTTCATTTAATTAAGGTTGAAGAGCTTTGTTTCAATTTTTATAATGTATATGTCACAATTACAGGGCTCATGTTCGTGCCTTTACTTTCCTAGAAACCTGCCATTCTCCCTTTCTTAGACCAGGTGCTAAGATACAGCAGCGAGTGTACTAACCAGGCTCATCCCAACAGGGCCAACTGTGTTTAGATACCTGCAGTTCTTCCCATTGGGAGCTTGTGACCAGTGGTGAATCACAAGACAACCTTCTTAAAACAAAATATTGTTTAATCGTAACAGCACGAACAAAGCATGACATAAAAGAAAAGCTTTTGAACACAACAAAAGGCTTACACACAAGTCTATCTTATTTGGAGTCTAACCATCCTCTCAATAGGTCTAACTTGCTCTAAAACATCAGCCTTTAGCGTCTGGGTTCCCATTCTCTGACCCTGTTTATCCAGTCTTATTGTTCTGTGCCTAGTTAAACCACTTTGGGGATCTCAGCATAATCTTGGATGTGGCTCTTCAAAACAGAAGGCTCTTGAGTTGTGTCTTAAGTGTTTGCTAGGAAATGCACAGCAAGAGCCACCCTTCTTTCTGGGTGCATTTCCTGACAACCCTCTGATAAGTTAACTCAGTATATGCCTACAGTAACATCCTTTCAACAATCAGACAAATAGATATAATATATAATAGTAACAAATTATTACAGGCTGCTCAAAACCCATCATAGTAAGATGTACTACAATTGTTGAACCAATAAAGTGGAAGCAAAGTGCCTTGACTTTATCAAAACAAAGTGCTTTGATAATTTATCATTAAAAACTTCAACAAAATAGATACAAAAATGATGATGGACTAGATTCAGCCCTGGGTTCTGCCAGTGTAGCTCAGGAGCCAAAGATTCCCTAATAGTGGAAATTCCATTCACAACCTCTCCTGGCTTCTAGTCAGCAGAAAGTCATCTTATATCTGATACCACTGATGCCCTAGTCACTTTTCCCAAGTCACTTTTTAAAAATTAACATTATAGTAATGAATGCTAAATATGGGCTAGCTTGTGGAGTTACCATGAGTTCTGAGTAAGGTGCAGCATATGCACAAGTCCATGGGGCCGGACGAATTGCATCCGAGAGTGCTGAAGGAATTGGCGGCTGTGATTGCAGAGCCCTTGGCCATTATCTTTGAAAACTCGTGGCGAACGGGGGAAGTCCCGGATGACTGGAAAAAGGCTAATGTAGTGCCCATCTTTAAAAAAGGGAAGAAGGAGGATCCTGGGAACTACAGGCCGGTCAGCCTCACCTCAGTCCCTGGAAAAATCATGGAGCAGGTCCTCAAAGAATCAATCCTGAAGCACTTAGAGGAGAGGAAAGTGATCAGGAACAGTCAGCATGGATTCACCAAGGGAAGGTCATGCCTGACTAATCTAATCGCCTTTTATGATGAGATTACTGGTTCTGTGGATGAAGGGAAAGCAGTGGATGTATTGTTTCTTGACTTTAGCAAAGCTTTTGACACGGTCTCCCACAGCATTCTTGTCAGCAAGTTAAGGAAGTATGGGCTGGATGAATGCACTATAAGGTGGGTAGAAAGCTGGCTAGATTGTCGGGCTCAACGGGTAGTGATCAATGGCTCCATGTCTAGTTGGCAGCCGGTGTCAAGTGGAGTGCCCCAGGGGTCGGTCCTGGGGCCCGTTTTGTTCAATATCTTCATAAATGATCTGGAGGATGGTGTGTATTGCACTCTCAGCAAATTTGCGGATGATACTAAACTGGGAGGAGTGGTAGATACGCTGGAGGGGAGGGATAGGATACAGAAGGACCTAGACAAATTGGAGGATTGGGCCAAAAGAAATCTAATGAGGTTCAATAAGGATAAGTGCAGGGTCCTGCACTTAGGATGGAAGAATCCAATGCACCGCTACAGACTAGGGACCGAATGGCTCGGCAGCAGTTCTGCGGAAAAGGACCTAGGGGTGACAGTGGACGAGAAGCTGGATATGAGTCAGCAGTGTGCCCTTGTTGCCAAGAAGGCCAATGGCATTTTGGGATGTATAAGTAGGGGCATAGCGAGCAGATCGAGGGACGTGATCGTTCCCCTCTATTCGACACTGGTGAGGCCTCATCTGGAGTACTGTGTCCAGTTTTGGGCCCCACACTACAGGAAGGATGTGGATAAATTGGAAAGAGTACAACGAAGGGCAACGAAAATGATTAGGGGTCTAGAGCACATGACTTATGAGGAGAGGCTGAGGGAGCTGGGATTGTTTAGTCTGCAGAAGAGAAGAATGAGGGGGGATTTGATAGCTGCTTTCAACTACCTGAAAGGGGGTTTCAAAGAGGATGGCTCTAGACTGTTCTCAATGGTAGCAGATGACAGAACGAGGAGTAATGGTCTCAAGTTGCAATGGGGGAGGTTTAGATTGGATATTAGGAAAAACTTTTTCACTAAGAGGGTGGTGAAACACTGGAATGCGTTACCTAGGGAGGTGGTAGAATCTCCTTCCTTAGAGGTTTTTAAGGTCAGGCTTGACAAAGCCCTGGCTGGGATGATTTAACTGGGACTTGGTCCTGCTTTGAGCAGGGGGTTGGACTAGATGACCTTCTGGGGTCCCTTCCAACCCTGATATTCTATGATTCTATGATTCTATGATATAGTTGTACAAACCAAATTGTGACTTTGAGTCACAATTTTATCCCTGGATCGCCCTTGCTCCAGAAGTCTCCCTTTGGGTCCAATAAGTTGTGCCAGCCCTTTACGTGGCACAAGTTATTTCTTTCTTTGTACCGGCTAAGCTGTATTGTGGTATATTGGGGAGGCAGCCAAGGTTCTCGTCCACATGTGCAGAAAGGGGATAGCAGCCCCATGGCAGCTTCTGTCTCTTTCACGCTGTGACATGCAATGTGGATAGCCTACACAAAGAGAGTGGGATGGTGCTTTAAATCCACTTACTTCTCTGTGCAGGTGCATAGTATGAACCACTGATTGACCCTCTGAATGTGTACAGATGATGTAGACTAATCCAGGGGTAGGCAAACTACAGCCTGGGGGCTGAATCCGACCCTCCAGACATTTTAATCTGGCCCTCAAGCTCCCACGAGGCAGCAGAATCCAGGGCTCGCTCCACTCTGGCACTCCTGCCGGGGAGCAGGGTCGGGGGCTTGTCCCACTCCGCACGGCTCCTGGAAGTAGCATCATGTCCCCCCTCCGGCTCCTACACACAGGGGAAGCCAGGGGGTTCCACGCACTGCCCTGCCCAAAGTGCTGCCCCCGCCACTCCCATTGACCGGCAACTGTGGCCAATGGGAGCTGCAGGGACGGCGCCTGTTGATAGGGCAGCATGCAGTCAGCTGGCTGCGCCTCCACTTAGGAGCCGCAGGGGGGACATGCCACTGTCTCTGGGAACTGCTTGAGGTAAGGGCTGCCCAGAGCCAGCACCCCTGACCCCCTCCCATATTCTAACCCCTTCCCCAGCCCTGATCCCCCTCCTGCCCTCTGAACCTCTCCATCCCAGCCTGGAGCAACCTTCTGCACCCCCAGCCCCTCATCCCCAGCCCTACTCCAGAGCCCACACCTCCAGCCGGAGCCCTCAACTCCCCTGTACCCCAAACCCCTGCCCCAGCCCAGAGCTTGCACCCCCAGCTGGAGCCCGTACCCCCCTCACACACCCCAACACCCAATTTTGTGAGCATTCATGGCCCGCCATACAATTTCCATACCCAGATGTGGCCCTCGGTCCAAAAAGTTTGCCCTCCCCTGGACTAATCAGACAACCAAGAGAAGAATTGAAATATATCTTTCCAACTCAGACTTTTCCACTATTTTTAAATATTCTTAGAACATTAGTTTAATGCAATTAGTTACATTTAATAATTTGCCTTTAATCAAATTTCTTCTTCTTTTGTTTTGTGCTCCCTTCATTATCAATATTCTCCTTAGATGCTTGAAATTAAAACTTCTTTTCCTATTGTGCCACTGTATATGGAAAACTTTACTTTTTTTTTTCTTTGCTTCAGTACGTAGTTTATATTATTCACTTTCTTCTTGTCATCTGCTTTAGTCTAGTTTTTGGATTATGGTTCGATAGTTAACTTGTGTTTTTCCTCTGCTGACCGGCTGTCTTTGCAGCATCAAAGCAAAAATATTGTAGGGTCAATCTATAAACAGTGGTCCTTATTTTTTGTTTAATTTCTTTGCAACAGATGGTAGATTTACAAAGTCAAAGGAGATCCAAATAATGTTCCTGATCATAACACTTTAAGGCAGGCCAAATTACCCTCCCCCCCCCAAAGTGTTGTTTTGTTTTTAACCAAGGAAAACTAGACACTACTTCAGGTTGGCAAATACCCTGCTGTCTGTGTCCACCACATTCTGTCTACATTCAAATTATCTTTTAATTGTACCTACTTTAAACTAATGAAGAAGCTTTTTATAAAGTGTTTGGGTAAGATCCCAATTTTTGACAACACAAATACGAAAGCTTTTCTAGCTTTTTGTTTCTTAATGGAATCTTCAGAGTCAAAAGTAAAAAGTTGAGGTATCAATGGTATAGTCATATGATTTGTTATTCAGTCCAGTGTGCTTCTGAAGAACACAATAGAGATTTTTTTTAATAAGACTTTTAGCAAGTAGACTCAATCTTGGGCATTTGTATCAAAAAAGAATCAGAAAGTAACATTTTTTACTGGAATATCCATAGAAACTCGAGTTTTTAATAAGTCTTTACATTTCCAATCTCAATTATCATTTGTGAAAAATCATGCTTGGAATTATTTAAAGCAACTGTTTTGTTAATGAATTCAGTGTTATAACTGGACCATTAACTTGTTCTCTAGCTTTTTATGAGATTTTTCTCTATTGGTGAATAATGTTTATAGTTGAAATATTTGTTAGAATAGGCAATGTCACAAGGTAGGTGGTCTTCTAATTAATATTACAGTTCAGATCTGTAAACTCTACAAGGATTGTTTAACAGTTCAGAATTCATGCCCTATTATGTTCAGACATTTGTTTAGGAATAAAGGTCAACATTTGCCTTGAAACACAATTGCTGTCATTTCATGGTCTATGGAAATGATTTTTTTTCAAGAACTGCTTTAAATGTATAATTAGTTGAAGTAATTTCTGTGACCTGTTACTAAATATTTAGACTGTAGCTTACTTCTGTTTGCGCAGAATTTTATTACTAGTAATTCTTAAACAGTTGCCAAAAAAGAAGGTTTCTTAGCAATATGAGGGACATTATAAACAGTAATAAGAGATGAGATGTGTTTAAATATTAACTTCCATCATGAAACATCCGAGTTGTCAAAAATGCAACAACTGAGTTGAGTATAAAACTAAATGTTGTCTAAAACCAGGATTGAATTTTTCTTATGATAAACCTGTTCGAGTTTTTACCTTCAAATCTCAACCAAATTTCCTTTAGTTGCAGAATCATGTAAATAGTTATACAGTACATAGGGTTATCATGTTATTTAAAGTAAAATATTTCAGTGTAGTTTTTCATATTAAGCTAAAAGTCCTAATTTTGGTTTGTTTTTGACCAAAGAGACATATTTCAGGAATATTTTTTTTCAGAATACGCAACTACTAATTAATTATTATTATGTAACGCGGCTGGCAAGGGGCTGACCGCCGGAACCCCCAGCCAGCAGCAGGCTGAGTGGGGCTGGAGGCTGGGACCCCAGTTGGCAGGAGCCGGCGGAACCCCAGACCAGCACCGGGGTCCCAGCCATCGGTCCCACTCAGCCTGCTGCTGGCCTGGGATACCAGCCGCCCGGCCCCCTGCCAGCCAGGTCCTGGCCGCCGGCCCGCTCAGCCCGCTGCTGGCCTGGGGTTCCTTTCACCCAGGCAGGCAGTGGGCTGAGTGGAGCCGGCGGCCAAGACCCCGGCTGGCAGCAGCGTGCCAGTAAAAATCGGCTCGCATGCCACCGGTTGCCAACCCCTGCTCTACAGTTTCAACTTTGGAGAGCTACCAGCGAAACTGTGGGTAGTGCTCCATCATAATCTTTTGATGGATGATCAGAACTCTTATCTTTAACCCTACTAATTACAGTCTGGTATATCCTCACATAGTACATAGTCTGTCCTGAAACTATGTCCAAGAGTGAGTTGGCATGCAGATTGAAATAATGGAATTCTCTTACATATTGTAAATACTTGAGTTCACTATTGAGAACATTGATGGGAAAATGTGAAGCTTCTTGCATTGTGGTCGCCTTTATTGCAGCTGGCCAAATGATAATAGGTTACTCCAGTTTTCAGCATATTAATGGTCCACTTCATGAGCATAGCTATTCACAACATTAATTTGTCTCAATATTTGTTTGCTTTTAGTGGTGGAGCAGTTGGCAGTTGCTAATAGAAATAATGATAATATCAAGGGAATAAATTAAAAATACTTTTTTATATATTTAACACCATTATAAATGCTGGAGGCAAAGCAGGGTTTGGGGTGGAGGCTGACAGCTCGCGACCCCCCATGTAATAACCTCATGACCCCCTCAGGGGTTTAAACCCCCAGTTTGAGAACCGCTGCTCTAAAAGGTACTTAGTTTACATTAACATAGTCTTAGCAGGACTATGTTAGGACTGCATTAACACAAACTAGGTATCTTTTAGAGCACACCAGCAAGTCTACTCAGGTTAGTGAGAGTGCAGCATGTTAGTTAGCATGCTACACCATGTAGACAAACTCTTAATTTCCAAGAGAATAAGATCTTATAAACAAGCCTCTTAATCAAACTCCAGTTTTTACTCCTGTAAGTTGTCTTCCTCAGAAGTTTGTGATTCATTTTAGTTAATAATTACTTATCTGGATCTGAGTACCAAAAAAATGCAGGTTTTACTTTTATAACATATTCAGCTCTGCAGGCTACATAGTTGCCAATAACAATCCAACATCCTGGATGTCTCATTATCAGTTCAGTCCAGGGCACAGCAAAAAGAGAACCCTAGAGATTGCACTATAAAAGATAACCTCATACCTTCTTTGAGTAGTGGCCCATATGGGTGCTCCACTGTAGGTATGTCTGCATTGCTGCGCCTCTGATCAGAAATTTTAGATAGCAGTGTCCATTAGGCCAATGCATGTGCTCTCCCTGTCTCGTGCTTTGCCTCAAGGCTATCCAGTGCTGCTTGGGTGAACTACCCATGGCTTGAGAAGAGCGATCAGCAGTCCAATTCACATTTCAGTTTACATTGTATTTTTGTAGTTGACATAGTCTCTAAGTATAGTTTCCATTTATTCTCCTTTCCCATTTTCTTTTTCTTAAAAAAAACTTTCTCTTATACTTTCATTTTTCTCCCTGTCATTGTTGACACACTTTTTTCTCCCCTTCACTGGGGACCACTCCCTATCATGGGGTATGCCTGGCTCCCTGGGTTCAAACATTGCCTCTCCTGCAGAATGGCAGTACCAATTAGTGACTGACACTCATGCTGTATTCAGTGCCTCGGAGAGGCTCACTGTACACAGAAGTACACCTTCTGCCAAAAGGTCAGGACAAGGAAGAGCCGCGAGCTAAAACTTAAACTCCTAATGATGGATAGTTCCCTCAGACTGGCCTGTGATCCTGTCTTGGGTCTCCTCCTGAACAACAGTCACCCCAAAGATATCTCTCTGGGTACTGACTTGCCGCCAGCAGCAGCAAACCCTAGTGGTACCAAGCATCACTGTGATACTGCAGGACTTTTGTTTATCCAGGAACCTACTGGTAACAGAGATGCCAGAATCTCCAGTATTTGGTACCAATGCTCCAGTTCCAACTACATCCTAATCCCCGGGACACTCACCACCAGCTTCCCTGTCAGTCCCATTCTTCTCCACTGAAGAGGCAGATAGTGAGGAGTATAACAATGTCTCCTTAGCCTCACATCACAGCCTATCTGAGCAAAACATTTGGAGTTTCAACCCACCTGGTATGGACACCTGTAGGTGTCACTACCCATGCCATTTCCTCCACCCCGTGGCCATACTGGGATCCCTGGACAGCCTCCAGGCATCTTCCATCTAGGCCCTCCAGTGTCTCCTAGAGAGATAGAGCAAAGCAATCTCCCTCGGTCTCTCTCGCTAGAGCCCCAGAACTGCAGGAGCAGACGTTTGAGGAGGAGAAGCCTAGATTAGAAAGGGATGTTACCCCTTTCTAACAAGGGTTAGGTAAGGCAAGGCCAGCTCACAAATGTCAACCAGAAATTGCCTTCAGCTTCTCGGGCACATGGCAGCGGGCACATTCATGATATCTCATGTGAGACTACACATGTGGTGCCTACAAGCATGCCTCAGATTAGTATACATGCCAAACAAGGACAGATGAAACGAGCCACTGTCAATGCCTTCCATGGTCAAAGATTCCCTAGAATGGTGGAAAGGATCCAAGGAATATCTGAAGGGATCCCATTTATGCACCTCCACCAGTATTGATACTGACAAGACACATCTCTAATAGGCTGGGAAGCTCACCTGAACAACCATGAGGTTCAGGGCAAATGGTCCCCTATGGAGTCCACACTCCATAACAACCTTTTGGAACTCAGCTGTCAGGAATGCTTGTGCATTTTTTCTACCAATACTCAAGGGCACGCATACAAATAATCATGACAGGCAACATAGTGTGCATGTTTTACATAAATTGACATGGGGGGGCAGTCACCCTCCCTCTGCACAGAAGCAGTAAAACTATGTAATTGGCACATTCACCACAAAGTTCTCATATCAGCCGCTTACTTTCAGAATTACAGAATTATCATGGCAGACAGTCTGCCATAATCATAAATTGGAAATGAACCCGACATATTCAGTTGCTGAGGGACTCCAAGAATAGAATTGTTTGCTACTCACCTGAAGAAGAAATGCTCCTGTTATTGCTCCAGAGCCTGACTGGGGAAACGGTCACTAGGAGACTCTTTCCTTTTTCAATGTAACAGAGAGCTTCTGTACGCCTTTCCTCCATTCCCTCTTATATCAAAGGTCTTATTAAAAATAAAGAGGGAAAAAGCAAAAGTTATACTCATAGTTCTCACCTGGCCAAGACAAATGTGGTACCCCTAACACAGCTTTCAAGGAACCAACACTAATTCCTCTTCAACCAATTCCTCACCTCCTGTCCCAGAATGCTGGACAGACCCTTCATCCCTATTTACAGGCTCTCTGGCTCAAGGCTTGGCTCCTCTATGGTTCCAATGCATAGAGAATTTCTGCTCTGAGGTCAAAGAAGTGCTATTATACAGCAGAAAATAAATGTCTCGTCACACTTAAGTTTAAACGTGGCAAAGATTCCAAATCTATTATAATTCCAAACAAATTAACCCAGCATCTTCCACCCTTCCCCTAATTCTAGACTACATACTAGATCATAAGAAGGGACTATCTCTTAGTTCACTAAAAGTACACCTTGCAGCCATAACAACCTTCAACGAACAGACAGATGGATATTCAGTATTCGCCCATCCAACAACAAAGAGATTCCTCAAGGGCATGGGAAACCTCTTCCCACAAACCAGATGCTCCATGCCAAAATAGGACCTTAATTTAGTTCTCAGGAGCCTAACGAGGTCACCTTTCGGACCCACGACTATGTACTTGCTTACATATCTATCCATGAAGACAGCATATCTAGTGGCCATCACCTCCTCACGGAAAATAGGTGAAATAGCTGCACTAATGGCACACACCCCTTCACAATTTTCTTTAAAGACAAAGTCACACTGAGACCATGCCCAAAGTTCCTCCCCATAGTGGCCTCATCCTTCCATGTGAACCAACTCCTTCACTTTTCACCTTCTTCCTAAAGCCTCACCGGGACAACAGGGAGGCAATATTACATAGGATTGATGTTAGAAGAGCTTTGTCCTGTCCAAATAAAATGCCAAAGGACTTTAGGCCTTGTCTACACTACGAAATTAGGTCGAATTTATAGAAGTAGGTTTTGTAGAAAGCGTTTTTATACAGTCGAGTGTGTGTGTCCCCATACAAATGCTCTAAGTGCATGTAGTCAGCGGAGTGTGTCCACAGCACCGAGGCAACCGTTGTCTTCTGGAGTGTGGCACTGTGGGTAGCTATCCCACAGTTCCTGCAGTCTCTGCCACCCATTTGAATTCTGGGTAGAAATCCCAGTGCCTGATGGGGCTAAAACATTGTCGCAGGTGGTTCTGGGTACATATTGTCAGGCCCACCCTCCCTCCGTGAAAGCAAGGGCAGACAATTGTTTTGCGCCTTTTTTCTTGAGTTACCTGTACAGACGCCATACCACGGCAAGCATGGAGCCCGCTCAGCTAACCATCACTGTATGTCTCCTGGGTGCTGGCAGACACAGTATTGCATTGCTACACAGCAGCAGTTTATTGCCTTTTGGCAGGAGACAGTGCATTATGACTGGTAGCCGTCATCGACATAGTCCTGGGTGCTCTTTTAACCAACCTCTATGAGGTCAGGGGTGCCTGGGCAAACATGGGAGTGACTCAGCCAGGTCATTTCTCTTTTAAGTTTCATCTCATGGCTATTCAGTCCTACTGCACCGTCTTCTGCTGAGCACCCAGGAGATGATGATGACTAGCGGTCGTATTGCACAGTCTGCTGCCAGCAAGATGTATAAAGATAGATGAAGTGGATCAAAACAACAAACAGACCAGATTCGTTTTGTATTCATTTTCTCCTTCCTCCCTCTGTGAAATCAACGGCCTGCTAAACCCAGTTTTGAGTTCTATCCTTGAGGTTTTGAGTTCTATCCTTGAGGGGGCCATTCTGTTTCTCGCAAAGCCACCCTCTTTGTTGATTTTAATTCCCTGTAAGCCAACCCTGTAAGCCATGTTGTCAGTCGCTCCTCCCTCCGCCAGTGCAATGGCAAACGATCGTTTTGCGCCCTTTTCCCTGGATTGCCCGAGCAGGAGCAGATGCTGTAGCACAGCAAGCATGGAGCCCGTTCAGCTCACCATAGCAGTTATGACCATTGTAAACACCTCGCGCATTATCGTGCAGTGTATGCAGAACCAGTACCTGAAAAACCAGGCGAGGAGGCGACAGCAGCGCGGTGATGAGGGCATGAACAAACTTTTCTCTAAAACCACGTTCCCCTGCAATTTGGCGATCATGGTGTTAATGGGGCAGGCTCATGCCATGGAACGCCAATTCTGGGCCCGGGAAACAAGCACAGAGTGGTGGGACCACATAGTGTTGCAGGTCTGGGATGATTCCCAGTTGCTCCGAAACTTTTGCATGCATAAGGGCACTTTCATGGAACTTTGTGACTTGCTTTCCCCTGCCCTGAAGAACAACAATACCAAGATGAGAGCAGCCCTCACAGTTCCCAAGTGAGTGGCAATAGCCCTGTGGAAGTTTGCAACGCCAGACAGCTACCGGTCAGTCGGTAATCAATTTGGAGTGGGCAAATCTACTGTGGGGGTTGCTGTGATGCAAGTAGCCAATGCAATCATTGAGCTGCTGCTATCAAATGTAGTGACTCTGGGAAATGTGCAGGTCATAGTGGATAGCTTCGCTGCAATGGGCTTCCCTAACTTTGGTTTAAGTACTGGCTGCCCTGGTGCTCCAGTGCCAAGATAGGGGTACATTTCAATGGAGCTGCAAGCACTGGTGGATCACAAGGGACGTTTCACCAACATCAACCTGGGATGGCCAGGAAAGGTTCATGACTCTTGGGTCTTCAGGAACTCTGGTCTGTTTAAATGGCTGCAGGAAAGGATTTACTTCCCAGACCAGAAAATAACTGTTGGGGATGTTGAAATGCCAATAGTTATCCTTGGGGACCCAGCCTACCCCTCATGAAGCCATACACCGGCATCCTGGACAGTAGTCAGGAGCTGTTCAACTATAGGCTGAGTAAGTGCAGAATGGTGGTAGAGTGTGCATTTGGACGTTAAAAGGGTTGCTGGCGCAGTTTACTGATTTCCTCAGACCTCAGCGAAACCAATATTCCCATTGTTATTGCTGCTTGCTGTGTGCTCCACAATCTTTGTGAGAGTAAGGGGGAGATGTTTGTGGTGGGGTGCGAGGTTGATGCAAATCGCCTGGCCGCTGAATACGCGCAGCCAGACACCAGGGCAGTTAGAAGAGCACAGCAGGAAGCGGTGCACATCAGAGAAGCTTTGAAAAACAGTTTCATGACTGGCCAGGGTACTGTGTGACACTTCTGTTTGTTTCTCCTTGATGAAAACCCACCCCCTTGGTTGACTCTAATTCCCTGTAAGCCTCCCACCTTCAATCACAGCTTGCTTGCAAAGGAAATAAAGTCACTATCATTTAAAAAACATGTATTCTTTATTAATTGATTATAAAAATAGATAGATAACTCACAAGGTACCCCGGGTGGGATGTGGGAGGAGGGTAGAAGGGAAGGAAAAAACTTTAAAACTTGTTGAATGCCAGCCTTCTCTTGCTTGGGCTGTCCACTGGGGTGGAATGCTTGGGTGCCCGGAGCCTCCTCACCCCCAGCCCCCCGCTTTCTTGGGCGTCTGGGTGAGGAGGCTATGGAACTTGGGGAGGAGGGAGGGCAGTTAAACGGGCTGCAGTAGCAGTCTGTGATCCTGCTACCGTTCATGAACCTCCACCAGACGCCGGAGCATGTCCGTGTGATCCCACAGTAGCCCCAGCATTTCCTCATGCCTCCTCTGATCTTCCTGCTGCCACCTCTCCTCACGTTCATCAGCCACTGTCCTGTACTCTACTATTGTGTCCCTCCACACAGCTCTGTCAGTGCCGGATGACTGTATGAGCTCATAGAACATGTCATCGCGTGTGCATTTTTTTTAGCCGCCTTATCTGAGATAGCCTTTGGGACGGAGGAGAGAGGCTTGAAACATTTGCAGCTGCGGAAGGAAAAAAAGGGAGTGAAGTATTTAAAAAGATACATTTTGCAGAACAATGGTTATACTCTTTCACGGTGAACAACACTATTCACATTACATAGCACATATGATTTTGGTACAAGGTCGCATTTTGCATCTTATATTGAGTGCCTGTGGCTTTGGTGTTCGAGATCACTCACTCAGTGCCAGGCAACAGAATTCGGCTTGCAGGCGGCCATGGTAAGCCATAGTCTTTTGGCTTCTGCAACCTTCATAACAGCTGACCCCTCCTTTCCCATACCAAACAAAGCCCATTGAGTTGGCCATTTAGTGCTGCAGTTTTCCTGTTAACGTGCAGCAGCAGAAACCAAACTAACCTCCTCCCCCCATCCAATTCTCTGGGATGATTACTTTTCCCCTCCCCCCACTGCCTGGCTGATACCAGGGAAGATCCCTGCTAGCCAAACGTGAACAGCTCAGCGCCAATGGTCCCCCCTCCCACCGCGTGGCTAACTGCGGGGAGGATTTCTTTTCAGCCACAGGCAAACAGCCCAGTAGGAACGGGCACTTCTGAATGTCCCCTTAATCAAATTCCCCTATTTAAACCAGGTTACCATGAATGATATCACTCTCCTGAGGATAACGCAGAGAGATAAAGGATGGGTGTTGCTTGAATGCCAGCAAACACTGGAACCATACGCTGCCAGGCTTTGTCATGCAATGATACCAGATTACTTGCTACTAGCATGGCGTGGTAAAGTGTCCTACCATGGAGGATGGAATAAGGCTGCTCTCCCCAGAAACCTTCTGCAAAGGCTTTTAGAGTACCTCCAGGAGAGCTTCATGGAGACGTCCCTGGAGGATTTCCGCTCCATCCCCAGTCACGTTAATAGACTTTTCCAGTAGCAGTACTGGCCACAAATGCATCCCAAGTCCTCAGGGCTACTTAATAATTAAAAAACGCTTGCTTTTATAACATGTATTATATTTAAAAAGGTACACTCACCAGAGGTCCCTTCTCTGGCTTCGTTGGGTTGGGAGGGTATTTCAGTCAAGATGATAAAAAGATCCTGGCTGTCGGGGAGAACGGTGTGCTGTGTGCTCTCCCCAAGCTCCTCCTCCTCCGCCTCATCTTCCCCATCTGCAAAATCCTCAGCCATGGGGGAGAGTACCCCATCATCAGAGTCCACGGACAGAGGTGGCGTAGTGGTGGCGCCCCCCCCCCAGAATTGCATGCAGCTCAGCGTAGAAGCAGCATGTCTGGGGCTCTGTCCCGGAGCGTCTGTTTGATTCTTTGGTTTTCTGGTACGCTTGTCTGAGCTCCTTAAGTTTCACGCGGCACTGTGTTGCGTCCCTGATGTAGCCTCTGTCCCTCCTGGCCTCTGAGATTTTTTGAAATGTTTTGGCATTTTGTCTTTTGGAACGTAGTTTTGATATCACGGATTCCTCTCCCCATACAGCGATCAGATCCAGTACCTCCTGTTCGGTCCATGCTGGAGCTCTTTTTCAATTCTGGGACATAGGGACTGCATGGTCACCTGTGCTGATGAGCTCGCCTGGCCAAACAGGAAATGAGATTCAAAATTTTCCCAGGGCTTTTCCTGTACACCTGGCTAGTGCATCCGGGTTCAGAGTGCTGTCCAGAGCGATCACAATGGTGCACTGTGGGATAGCTCCCGGAGGCCAATACCTTCGAATTGCGTCCACACTAACCCTAATTCGAAATGGCGATGTCGATTTCAGCACTAATCCCTTTGTTGGGGAAGAGTATAAAAATCGGTTTTAGGAGCCCTTTATGTAAAAAAAAATGGCTTCATTGTGTGGACGAGTGCAGGGTTAATTTGGATTTAACGCTGCTAAATCTGACGTAAACTCGTAGTGTAGACCAGGCCTTAGGAAATCTCGTAAACTGATCCTATCCTTTATAGAGCCAAGGGCTCTGCAGTATCAGTTCACAGACTCTCAAAATGGGTCTCAACTGTATTAACTATTGTTATTATGCCTGTAATCTGCAACCTCCATCCGGAGTCCGCACATATTCCATGAGATCCGTTTCCACCTCTGTGTCATTTGTTAGAAATGTCCCCATCTCAGAATTATGCAGTGCAGCAACTTGGGCGTTTACTCATACCTTCACAGAACATGATGCACTTACACAACACTCAGCTTCCATCTTCATCTGCACAGTGTTGACGTCATTACTAGGCTCGACTCTGAAAACCCAGTCCTCCATCAGGGATACTGCTGTGAAGTCACCTCCAACGGAGCAACTATAGGAACACTACTCCAAAAAGAAGAGGGAGTTACTCACCTTATGCAGTAACAATGGTTTTTCGAGATGTGTCCCCCTATGGGTGCTCCACAACCCGCCCTCTTCCCTCTATTTTGGAGTTCTCAATATGGAGCTCTGCAATAGAGAAGGAACTGAGTGATTTGCCCGTTCAGCGTTAGATAGCCTCGAGGCAAGGCATGAGACCAGGAGAGTGCATGTGCGGGCCGAACAGATGCTGCTATCTAAAATCTTCAGTCAGAGGCGTAGGGATACAGACACACCTTTCACGGAGCACCCATGGGGGATACAACTCGAAGAACCATCATTACTGCAAAAAGTAAGTAACTCCCTCCATCCTCCTAGAGCCCTCTGCAGCTTTTGGCATAGTGGACCACAAGACACTGTTAGCCATCTTTCAGAGTAGCAGCCGTGTTAGTCTGTATTCGCAAAAAGAAAAGGAGTACTTGTGGCACCTTAGAGACTAACAAATTTATTAGAGCATAAGCTTTCGTGAGCTACAGCTCACTGCATCCGATGAAGTGAGCTGTAGCTCACGAAAGCTTATGCTCTAATAAATTTGTTAGTCTCTAAGGTGCCACAAGTACTCCTTTTCTTTTTGTTAGCCATCTGTGTGGCATAGCAAGAGTAGATAGCACAGCACTACAGTGATTCCCATCTTTCCTGTCTAGCAGAACACCGAGAATGGTGATGGATAACTGCTCTTCCTTTCCAATGGGCAGACCTGCAAGATCCCAGAGGGATCCTCCCTATCTCCCATTATTTTCTACAACTACATTAAACCATTTGGAGAGGTAGTGAAATACAATGGATTCAGCTGGCAAGAATATGGTAATGATGCTTATCTGTGTGTATCATTCTCCACTGATGCAATTATGTTCACTATTAAGATGTCAAAATGAGATCAACTGTTGAATGCAGAGCAGCTGACTTAAACTCTACATGGAGAAGGCCAAAGTGTTGCTTTGAAGAACTAACTGGGTCACTTTTCCCCATTTTCTATTGAAGGCATATAGCTCCCATCCATCAAGGTGGTGTAAAGCCTTGGGGTCCTGTTTTGACTCATAACTAAGCTGACATATGGATTTCACTGGGCATCCAAAAATGCCTTCTTTCACCTCCAGCTTGCTAGGAAACTTTACCGCTTTCTCCTAAATAAGGACCTGGCCAAAGTGATCCATGCACTTATGACCTCCAGATGGGATTACTGTAATTCACTGTATCTGAAGCTGAATGTGAAAATAATGCATAGATCCAGCTGATACAGAACATGGCTGCCCCCTTGTCCATGGTTTACGCTGCCATGAGCAGTTAAAGCCCATGCTCTGGTCTCTGCACTGATTCCCAGTTTATTTCTGATACTAGTTTAAGGGCTTGGTTCTAATCATCAAATCAATTAATAAATCAAGGCCTATTTACATTAAAGAATTAATTTTGTTCTGTGAACATCCCTGACAGTTGCATTGCTTTAGAACAGTGCAAATCACAAAGACCAGACAAAAGTGCCTGAGGGCTGGGACAAAGCAGCCGCAGTCAAGGGGGTCAATATGGGAGGAACTTCCAGACAGGTGAAACGAATCCAGAGACTGACCATCTTTAGGAAATGCTGCAGAACCTATCTTCTTAATGAAGGCTTTCCAGCATGCCCAGTATGACACTCACAACACTGATATTCCTTCTACCTCCATCCACAAATAGATCAACCAAACAGAAACTAACAGTAACAAAAAATTACCCCAAGCAGAGTTTTTACCCTGAAAAGGGAGAAGAGACAGAAATTCTGTGAAGTCCACTAGGGACTACATTGCTGCCAATCGATTTTACTTGAGAGATGCTCAGATACTGCACTAATGGGGAGATGATATAACACCCGGAAATTTTAGGATTGCATCATTATTGCTTTCTTACTGGAAATCCCTTCTCATAGCCTCCAGCTCTCTCCGGTGAGAATGTATAGTTTAGCTAACATCTAGGAAAATTTAAAATTTTGTTTCCTTGAAATGTTAGGTCTTTTTTCCCCTAGCTGTAACTAAGAGTCTGTCTGTCTCTGTAATCTAAAATTGTAGCAATACTGTAATTGTATTTTCTTGTGTAGCAGACCATTTGGCAGGACTACTATAGAATTTAGCTACTTCAGTTATCTTGTGCTTCCAAATCAATATGGAAGGAATTTGCTTCAGGACTTTTCTTTTTTGTAGGAATTCCAAGGGTTTAGGTATTTTCCACACACACATTTGGTTTCCCATCTTTTTTTATAAGCTGTCACACACTGTGCAGTATTTTACAAGAGTGGATTCAATTCTTCCACTCACTGTTTGGTCACATTATCCAGTCACCCTTCTATCTTGGTAACATATTCATCAAGAGAAATTATTCTTATAAATAAAATATCAAGTTTGTCTCCCATAAAAGACTTTGTGTGAGTCCATCTGTATTGGTAACTAATGATTCTCAGATAGAACTTTTCTTGTTTACTGAAGTAGGGGCGGAAAAAGATGGCTGCTGCAATGAGTCCTACATTGAGAAAAACTGAAATACATAGGTTTCAAAGTGATTCACTAAGGAGGGGGGAAACGGAAGTACTGAGAAGTTAAGTTGCTTGCCCAAGATTACTTAAAACACCTGCATGTGGGATATATACATACTTCTCTGTCAAAGTTATTTGATCCAAACATTCACCCTAAAGGCACTGTTGGATAATTAGAATAACATGAAGCAACAGAAAGCCATAACTTCAGACAATACCTAAATTAAAATATTACAGGTGATAAAATGATTTATTGGTAAATATTGACAGAAAGCATTACTGTCAATAATAGGTTAATAAACAAAAGAAGTTTACAGGATGTCATTTTCAAAGCCATATTTTAAATATGATTTGAATAAATCTAGTTATGGTAAAATCTCAGTCTACAATGTTGCATACAGGAGTACAAATTCAGTTCTCATTTAGTCATAGATTCATAAATTCACAGATACTAAGGTCAGAAGGGACCATTCTGATCATCTAGTCTGACCTCCTGCACAGCGCAGGCCACAGAATCTCACCCACCCACTCCTACGAAAAACCTCATCTATGTCTGAGCTATTGAAGTCCTCAAATCATGGTTTAAAGACTTCAAGGAGCAGAGAAGCCTCCCTCAAGTGACCCGTGCCCCATGGTACAGAGGAAGGCGAAAAACCTCCAGGGCCTCTCCAATCTGCCCTGGAGGAAAATTCCTTCCCGACCCCAAATATGGCAATCAGCTAAACCCTGAGCATATGGGCAAGATTCACCAGCCAGATACTACAGAAAATTCTTTCCTGGGTAACTCAGATCCTATCCATCTAATATCCCATCTCAGGGGATTAGTCCTATTTATCCTGAATATTTAAAGATCAATTACTTACCAAAATCACATTATCCCATCATACCATCTCCTCCATAAACTTATCAAGTAGAATCTTAAAACCAGATAGATCTTTTGCCCCCACTGCTTCCCTTGGAAGGCTATTCCAAAACTTCACTCCTCTGATGGTTAGAAACCTTTGTCTAATTTCAAGTCTAAACTTCCTGGTGGACAGTTTATACCCATTTGTTCTTGTGTCCACATTGGTGCTGAGCTGAAATAATTCCTCTCCCTCTCCTGTATTTATCCCTCTGATATATTTAGAGAGAGCAATCATATCTCCCCTCAACCTTCTTTTAGTTAGGCTAAACAAGCCAAGCTCCTTGAGTCTCCTTTCATAAGACAAGTTTTCCATTCCTCGGATCATCCTAGTAGACCTTCTCTGTACCTGCTCCAGTTTGAATTCATCCTTTTTAAACATGGGAGACCAGAACTGCACACAGTATTCCAGGTGAGGTCTCACTAGTGCCTTGTATAACGGTACTAAAACCTCCTTATCCCTACTGGAAATACCTCTCCTGATGCATCCCAAAACCGCATTAGCTTTTTTCACAGACATATCACATTGGCAGCTCATAGTCATCCTATGGTCAACCAATACTCTAAGGTCCTTCTCCTCTTCTGTTACTTCTAATTGATGCGTCCCCAACTTATAACTAAAATTCTTGTTATTAATCCCTAAATGCATAACCTTACACTTCTCACTATTAAATTTCATCCTATTACTATTACTCCAGTTTACAAGGTCATCCAGCTCCTCCTGTATAATATCCCGATCCTTCTCTGAATTGGCAATACCTCCCAGCTTTGTATCATCTGCAAACTTTATTAGTACACTCCCACTTTTTGTGCCAAGATCAGTAATAAAAAGATTAAATAAGATTGGTCCCAAAACTGATCCCTGAGGAACTAGTCAGTCTTAACTGCACGGTAAATTTAGATCAGATTTACACTGGTAAATCGGAGTAGAATTTGTCTCAGGGTCATAAACTGGGGGTCAGTGTTCTGAGGAGAACTGAGATCTGTCTGGATTAAGCACTGTGACAACACTTCTTCAGTTTGTTAATGCTTCTTTATATCACTTATATAGCTAAATTTAAAACAGATTCTGGTTTTGGTGATTGATAATTTTCTATCCTCAGAATTAGACTACATCTAGACCGTGATGAAAACAGCACCTTATGAGAAAATAATACATAATTATAAAATAATCCAGATATCTTTCAAGGGCATTTAGATGCTATTATAGATTACCTTCACAGATTATAATAACTCTTCAGTAGAGTTGGCTGAAAATTTTCTAGTGGAACAGTTTGCTTTCAGGAATTGCCTACCTATTTTGTCAAAAATTTTGATGGGAAATTATTGAAATGTTTTGTTTTGATAAGGTGAAAACATTTTGTTTTGATTTTATCATTTTGACTTGTGAGGTGTGTGTGTGTATGACAAAATTATTAAATTTAAACAAAACATTTTGACCTTATTGAAACAAAATGTTCAGTTCATTTCAATGTTGCCAAAACAAAATATTTCAGAACTTTCATTTTGCAATAAATTTAAAAATTTCCAATGTTTGTTCTTATTAGGTACAAAATAAATTTCAAAATATCAGAATTTCCTGTGGAAGGGAAATCCTGTTTCCCGACCAGCTGTATTCTTCAGATACTTAATTATGTAGAATAGGTAAACCACGCAGATAAATTAAATAAATGAGGATAAGAATAGTTTCATGCAGGATTATCAACTATCTCATTTTTGTTTGTTTGTTTTGTTTTAAACTAAAGGATTTGTGTACTTTTTCATTTAGAAATAAAACTTTTGCAGGCTTTTTCATTTTGTTTCATCCTCTCTTTATCTGATGTTATATCCTTCTTCCTGTGTGTCAGAATTTCACTCTCTTTCTTCAGATCCCTTCTCAAATTCATTTATTTTGCTTTTCTTTCCACCTTTCACCTCTATTCATTTCCCTTTTCTCTACCTCCTTCTCAGTGTTAAAAATATCTGAATGTATAAAGCTCATTTGGAGTATAATGCAATTCATATCATACTTATTTTAGCCTTTTTTCACTTCCTTTTCTATAATTTCCTTTGTTTTCTATAGGTTTCAGAGTAGCAGCCGTGTTAGTCTGTATTCGCAAAAAGAAAAGCAGTACTTGTGGCACCTTAGAGACTAACAAATGTATTAGAGCATAAGACGGCTGCTACTCTAAAAATTGGACTATACCAATGTACCGCTGATACGAGTGAGATCAGTACCAGACCCACTGTCCCTACACCAAAGAGCTTAAAACCACATCAGACAAACAAGAAAACTTAGAAAACAAAGAGAAAAGCAGTACTTGTGGCACCTTAGAGACTAACAAATGTATTTGAGCATAAGCTTTCGTGAGCTACAGCTCACTTAATCGGATGCATTCAGTGGAAAATACAGTGGGGAGATTTATATACACACACAGAGAACATGAAACAATGGGTATTACCATACACACTGCAAGGAGAGTGATCTCCCAAGATGAGCCATTACCAGCAGCAAGATGAGGGTGGGGGGAAGGAAGAAAACCGTTTGCGGTGACAATCAAGATGGGCCATCTCCAGCAGCCAACAAGAACGCCTGAGGAACAGTGGGGGGCTGAGGGGGGGTAACAACATGGGGAAATAGCTTCACTTTGTGCAGTGACCCATCCACTCCCAGTCTCCACCCAAGCCCAAGTTAATTGTATCCAGTTTGCAAATCAACTCCAACTCAGCAGTCTCTCGTCGGAGTCTGCCCTAGAAGTCCTTTTGTTGAAGAATAGCCACTCTCAGGTCTGCAATCGAGTGACCAGAGAGACCGAAGCGCTCTCCGACTGGTCCTTGAATGCTATAATTCCTGACGTCCGATCCGTGTCCATCCACCCTTCCACGTAGAGACTGTCCAGCTTGACCAATGCACATGGCAAACTGATTTGCAAACTGATTTGCAAACTGGATACAATCAACTTGGGCTTGGGTGGAGACTGGGAGTGGATGGGTCATTGCACAAAGTGAAGCTATTTCCCCATGTTGTTTCTCCCCCCACCCCGCACTGTTCCTCAGGTGTTCTTGTCGGCTGCTGGAGCTGACCCACCTTGATTGTCCAATTGACTTCCTTAGTGTTATTCCTGATTTAAATTAGCATGAGACCAGAATCAGGGTGTCATCTTCTGAGTTCTGTAAAGAACCACACAAAATTATAGTGTTCTATAAATATTTAAAATTAATAATAAGGAGTTTTGCAATTTTGGAAATCAGTTAAATTATACTAGTGCTAAATAGATGTGAGATCAAAATCAGGCCTATCATATTCAACTTGAATATAAGTGGCATATAGCAAAGTTGATTTTTAATCATACTATATGGTTCAGATTTTTCTTCAGTTGGAATTATTGTATTTTCATTTCACTGACATTAATCACATCAAAATTCTAGAGGAAAATACATATAAATTTCAATAATGCTAAAAGATTATGCAAGAGAAATGTTTACACAGAGCTTTCTTTAGGAGTATTTCCATTTATTTGCACATTACCTATGTTTGCTTCACTATGCTAAATTAATTACATGCTTTTTTAATATATTTCAGTTGGTCAATAAATGTGGTATACAATTACATTAAAATGGATTGCTTTAGAGAGAAAATTTTCCTATTAAGAAAATCCTTGAAAATCTAATGTGCTGATAACTATAATCACAGCAGATGCATTAAGTATTATAATTGCATGTTGCATCATCAATTATGTGTCGAAGTCTCTGCCAAATATTAAGTATTTTGACCTTTGATATTAATAGAGAAGGATATAAGGGATACATAAAAGAAACTGTAAATGTAAAGCATGGGAAAACATGTTATAAACTTAATTTTGTTTATATATTTTTTTTAATATTGTTAAATTTTGTTATATTGTTTTTCTGTTAACTACAATTTTATGATATATTTAACATACTACAGAGTTAGAATACCACATTAAGAAATACATCTATTTTAAAGAACAAAAAGTTTTCCAAAATGTAGGTAATTATATAACAGCTTTGGAATAAGAAAATCAAGCCAAATACTTTCCTGTTTCACAATGCCACTAAGATACCAGAGTGATAAGAACTGTAGAAATATGGATAGGTACGTCTATAAGTAATTTACCGTGAAGGATAGTTTTATTTACTATGCTTTGTTACTTTATTTAGAAGGAGAGGATTTGTCATTTGATTCATTTTGGGCCTTTTCTCCCTTGCTCCTCAATAAACCATGTAGATTAAAAGAAATGAAGTGAGCATCTTCTTGTGGGATTTCCTGCTCATACTTCTGTATTTTGAGGAGTTGTTCCACTCCACACAGTCCTGACGTTGTAAAGATTTGTTAGTGAAAGAATTTTTCAGGCTTTGCCTCCAAAATGTAACCAGCTCCTACTCAGCGTGATCTCATAACTATGCCCAGGGCTGGCCTGAGTATTTTAGGACGGGTCAGTGAATTGTTTCCTTGGACTTAACTGACTCATTTACATTACAGAAAGAGAAAGGAAAGCATGGTGTATATAGGTAGTATTCTCCCCTCCCATCTAGGAGCTGGCTGGGCCCTACCCTCCGTTACGTGCAAGTTGCTCCTATTGAAATCAGCGGACTACTTAATAAATCAGAAGTCACAGTCTGGCCCTCACTGTTTTAGAATTGCCTTTATCTAAATAGCTTGATAATGTTATGTTATTTTATGGCAACATAACAATTGTTATGTTTAGTACAATGGTTTTATTTTAAATTTAGGATTACATCTAAAAGTTCATTTGAGAATAACTTGTATGGTGTAAGTAATCAAATATCCAAACTTTAATCACTTCCAAACCTTGTTAATCTGACCTAGCATAACACTGTTAAAATAAGGGCTCTATTCATTAATTTACAGTACATTTCTGTTCTTATTTGGTTTCTTTTTGTTTTTGTTTTTTTCATGTTACACTTTTCTGAACAGTTATTATGATGTTGATTTTCATGAAGCCAAACTACTTACTGTTTTAAAAGTATCATTTCTGGATGCACTATGCTACAAGCAGATGTACAACCAAAAGCAGAACAAAGAGCCTAGATAAAAAAAGAGTTAGCTGGTTTATTAGATTAATTAACCAAAACCAGTATATGTAGATTTTTGCAAATGTCCAGACATCAGTTAGAACTGCTTTTATAGTTCTGGCTCTAAAAAAATTCATTTATTTAATTTTTTTATACTGAATATTTTTTCCTTTATCAAATATAGCTGGCAGTATATTCCAATTCAAGGTTCCTTGGCCAATTCAATTACTGTTAGAAATACAGTTGACGCCCTCATTTAATCAAGTGGAAATTAAGATTTAGTTGTGTGTACAATTTGGCAGTAGCATCTGTTTGATTGCTCTGCCAGAATTAAATTTCTACATAGTTCATTAATGCCTCTAATTGTCTAATTCAGCATGAACCAGTTATAAATACTTGCCTAATTTGCTGATGACTACAGCAAGGAGAGATCAACACACGTTTTGAAATACATTTGCAGACACATACCAGCAATAAATAGACAACCTTCCTTTTCTTTCTCCTCTAAATTGTTAGTGATCCTTAGGAGGGCTCTGGTTACAAACTGAGTACAATATGTGCACCTTGCTATTCACCCTTGCTTCCATTCTTTCTTCCCTTGTCAGGCTGAAGAGAAGAAATAGCAAAAGCCCTCTAGTGACTGAATAGGTTCCCTACATTGTACTTGTAAAACTGACTTAAAGCATCAGTTGCTTTAAAGGGAAGTGTGTTCATTAATTAAGCTCAATAGCGAGTGATTCCTAAGAACAAAAACTGTGATTCTGTGGTCATTCTAATTACTCACTTGCAACTAGGACAATTATAGGCCCAGTTTCATGGGTTATTTATAGAATAAACTAGGTATAGTGCACTAGAAAACTTCCCTCTGCTATACTGAAAATGCGTATATACTCCCTGTGAATCTATTTTAATCACTCTCCTAGAATTTGAGCAGTTATAATGGAATAATCTTGTTGCACTTCCTCAGCAAACATCAAGATAGTATTCTTCTTCTCTGTCAAGACTTCATTTTGCAGTAAATATGTACTATATCTTATAAATATATTGTGTTTTCCTTTTGCCCACATTTGAAAAATGTGTGCATGCTTCATTATGTTCTCCTTTACATGAACACTTTAAATTGTAAACACTATTACATTAACAGTACACATGGCCTTCTGGAAAATCCATGAGGAAATGCATTTTTAAAACAATATTTCACAACATTATCTTAGATCAGGACTTGAAAATTATACTTATCAGGAGTGAATACGCAACTTTCTCTGGCAAGTGGAGCTGTAATATTAAGCAATCCATTTCTGTAGATTTTAAGCTTCAGAGACATATTGCATTTCTAGCTCTTGACAGAATCATAGAAATGTAGGGCTGGAAGGGACCTCAAGAGGTCATCTAGTCCAGCCACCTGTACTGCCACAGAACCAAATGACCTAGAACATTCCTCACAGGTGTTTTCATGCCTGTTCTTAAAAACTTTCAATTAAGAGGATTCTGTAGCAGCTCTTGGAAGCCTATTCTAGCACTTAACTACCCTTATAGTTAGAAAGTTTCTCCAGTATCTAATGTAAATTCCTTTGCCACAGATTAAGTCCATTACTTCTTGTCCTACCTTAAGTGGATTTGGAGAACAGTTGGTCACCATCCAGGGTGGATAAAAATCAATGATTTAAAAAAAGTGGATTTTTTTTTATTTAAATTGGATTTTTTTTAGGAAAAAAACGATCTACAGATATCTTTGAGCTATAATGTATCTTAATTAAAACTTTCTCATCATGGAATAGGGATTATAAATTCTAATTCTATAGTATGAGACAATATATTCATGTAATGTTTAAGAAAAGTTTTGTAAGTGAGTTCCAATAGTTCATAGATTAGGTACCCAATCTTATGGGGTTGCACAGGCTTCTGTATAGATTATTTAGGTTAATCTTTCTATCTACCCAATGGGACTCAGTGCTCAGTCTAGAAGATACCATCAGAGATGCTAGATTTGCAGTTCTCAAACTGTGGATTTGTGGCTTCAGAGGTTACATGCTTGTTAACAGCAAAAATGTTTTAAAATAATATATAGATGTGAGAAATAACAGACCTCAACTCTATTGTCCCTCTGAAAATTTGTGTACAGAGTCAATCCCTTACCTCTCTCTAAAAGTGCAAAGTTTCAAAAATGTCAATGAATAGAAGATTGTTGGGGGCAGAATAGATCTGGACAAGGAGAAGAAGTCTGGAGATAAACGTGAGAAGCAAGGGACATATGCTTTTTTGTTAAAATATTATATGTTTGCCGTTGAAGAAAAAAATCCAAAATATTTAATTGTTGTTTTAGTTAAACAAAACAATTTAAATATCTGTATGGTGATGTTCTCCTCATAATACAGTAAGGCAAGAAAATCCTCCAAATATTAATGAATAACCTGTTGAACTGGAGATATTTCACCTCCCAATGACTTCATAAATATCTGCTTCAATTATCTTTGGTAAATGAAATAACCAAACAATCATTCATTTTCTGATATAGCTATAAAACTAATCTGAAAAGTTTTCAAAATGAATCACTGTTCAAAAATGTATAGTGTGTATCTTCTAAAAATGAAACCTATATCAATCTCTGAGTTGTGAAGAATATGTATTAAGGTTATAACAACCAACAAGAATGCACGTTTATGTAGAAAACTATGATTAAATAGAGTCTTCCTGAGCAGTGATTTAAATCAAATCCACCCTGTCACCATCCTCATTATAAGAGTCTTGAAATATGTTAAAGGCTGTTATCAGGTTCCCCCTCAGTCGTCTTTTCTCAATAGTATGGGTATACAGAGATAAACTTCTGAATGTAAGTGAACCAGGGTGACTTCCTAAGGGTATGTCTTAAATAACTGTCTGATCAACGGGCAGCGATCGATTCAGCTGGTATTGATTTATCGCATCTAGTCTAGACACAATAAATCAACCGTGAGCGCTCTCCCATCGACTCCTGAACTCCAGCGCCGTGAGAGGCGCAGGCAGAGTCAACGGGGGAGCGGCAGCAGTCAACTCACCGCGGTAAGACACCACGGTAAGTCAATCTAAGTACGTTGACTTCAGCTACATTATTCAGAGCTTAGTCAACTTACATTAGGTTGATTTATAGCCACCACAGTAATTACTGCAGTGTTGCATGCCTACACTAGCCTCCTTGGGTTGGTTGTGTGTGTCCTCACCAAGAGCACTTCCACTGACGTAAGGGGGCAGGGCGGGGAGCTGAGAGCTGATCTGTCAGCTCTGTAAATGAACAAAAAAATCTGTTAGTTTTGGCTCTGGTTTCTGTTGCTGGACCAGGGTTGGGCAAACTACGGCCTGGGGCCCGTATCTGGCCCTTCAGACATTTTAGTCTGGCCCTCAAGCTCCTGCCAGGAAGCAGAGTCCGGGGCTTGCCCCGCTGCAGTGTTTCAGCTGGGGAGCAGGATTGGGGGCTTGTCCTGCTCCGCTCATACCATGTCTCTGTGTGGCTCCCGGAAGGAGCAGCATGTCCCCTCTCCAGCTCCTATGCTTAGGGGCAGCCAGGGGGCTCCGCATGCTGCCCCAGCCTCAGGTGCCACCCACGCAGCTCCTATTGGCTGGGAATCACAGCCAATGGGAGCTGCAGGGGTGGTGCCTGTGGACAGGGCAGTGCGTAGAGCCACCTGGCTGCACCTCCACGTAGGAGATGGAGGAGGGACATGCCGCTGCTTCTGGGAACTGCTTAAGGTAAGTGCCGCCCAGAGCCTGCACCCCACCCCTGAGCCCTTTCCGTACTCTAGTCCTGATCCCTCCCCCTCTGAACCCTTCAGTCCCAGCTGGGAGCACCCTCGTGCACCTCCAACCCCTTATCCCCACCCCAGAGCCCACACTCCGAGCTGGAGATCTCAAATACACACCCACCCACACCCCTGCCCCAGCCCGGAGCCCCTTCCTGCATCCTGAACTCCTCATTTCTGGCCCCACCCCAGACCCCGCACCCCCAGTCAGAGTCCTCACACTTTCCCGCATCCCAACCCCAAGTTTCATGAGCATTCATGGCCCCCATACAATTTCCATACCCAGATGTAGTACTCAGGCCAAAAAGTTTGCCCACCCTTGTGCTAGAAAAACAAATTTAGAAGACCTTTTATTACCTGAGGTGACTTTTTACAATTTGATGTTTGAAGAGAAAATGAATGTAGTGCCTCCTGTCTCATCTTGGTATATGATAGACCAAGTTGGAGGAAGTGGGGAGGAGGCGGGCTAGCACAGGGCTTGTAGTGTAATCCAGCCAAGTCTCCTGGATGCAGGTGATCTTGTGTACTTCATTGCTGATTGTTTGTTGGTGTATTGTTTATAGGTGACGAATCTTGCATTGATCATGAAAACATCATAACGCCCATACTGGGTCAGACAAATGGTCTACTCATCCCAATATCCTGTCTTCTGACAGGAGCCAATTCCAGGTGCTTCAGCGGGAATGAACAGAACAGGCAATCATCGAGTGATCCATCTCTGTTGTCCACTCCCAGTTTCTGACAGTCAGAGGCTAGGGATACCCAGAACATGTGGTTGTATCCCTGACCATCTTGGGTAATAGCCATTGATGGACCTGTTGTCCATGAACTTCTCATTCTTTTTTGAACCTCACTATAGCTTTGGCCCTCACAACATCCCCTGGCAACAAATTCCACAGATTGACTGTGTGTTGTGTGATGAAAGACTTCCTTTTGTTTTAAACTTACTGCCTATTAATTTCAGTGGTCCCTGGTTCTGGTGTTATCGTGAAGGAGTGAATAACATTTCCTTATTCACTTGCTCCACACCATTCATGATTTTATAGACCTCTATCATATCCCTTCTTAGTAGTCTCTTTTCCAAGCTGAAAAGTTCCAGTCTTTTTAATCTCTCCTCATACAGAGCTGTTCCATACCCTTAATCATTTTTGTTGCCCTGAGTACCTTTTCCAATTCTAATATTTTTTTTCAGATAGGGTGAACAGAACTGCACACAGGTGTGGGCATACCATGAATTTATATAGTGGCATTATGATATTTTCTGTCTTCTTATCTATTCCTTTCCTAATGGTTCTTAACATTGTTAGCTTTTTTGACTGCTTCTGTACACTGAGTGGATGTTTTCAGACAACTATCCACTATGAATCCAAGATCACTTTCTTGAGTGCTAATTTAGCTAACAGCTAATTTAGACCCCATCATTTTGTATGTATTGTTGGGATAATGTTTTCCAATGTGCATTACTTTGCATTTATCAACATTGAATTTCATCTGCCATTTTGTTTCCCAGTCACGCAGTTTTGAGAGATCCCTTTGTTACTCTTTACGGTCTGCTTTGGATTAAATTACTTTGAGTAATTTTGTATTGTCTGCAAATTTTGCTATCTCACCGTTTATCCCTCTTTCTGGATCATTTATGAATATGTTGAATAGCACTGGTCCCAGTACAGATCACTGGAGGACACAACTATTTACCTCTGTCCATTCTGCAAACTGATCAGAAACTTTTTAAAAGACAGAAAAAAAGGATAAAAATAAATGATCTGTGAGAGGACCTCTCCTCTTATCCCATGACTGCTTACTTTTGTTTAAAGCCTTTGGTGAAGGACCTTCTCAAAGGCTTTCAGGAAATCCAAGTACCCTATATCCACTGGATCACCTTGTCCACATATTTGTTGACCCTCTCAAAGAATTCTAATGGATTTGTGAGGCACGATTTCCCTTTACAAAAGCCTTGTTGACTCTTTCTTCCCCAACAAATTGTGTTAATCTATGTATCTGTTAATTCTGGTCTTTACTGTCATTTCAACCAATTTGCCTGGTACTGAAGTTAGGCTTACCGGCCTTTAGTTGCCAGGATTGACTCTGGACCCTTCTTTAAAAATTGGTGTCACGTTTTCCAGTGATCTGGATATCATCCAGATATCCTCCAGTCATCAGGTACAGAAGCTGATTTAAATGATAGGTTACATATCACTCACTGTTAGTAGTTCTACAATTTCATACTTGGAGTTCCTTCAGAACAACATCTATTTTATTTCAGGTAACTTTGGGTATGTCTACACTGCAGATACCCAAGGTTGGCACACGTCAGCTGACTTGGGCTTCTGCTAAGGGGCTGTTTAATTGCTGTGTAAACGTTTGGGCTCAGTCTGGAGCCCAGGCTCTAGGATCCTGTGAGGTCCAGAATGTCTACATTATAGGAGGAGCTGGATCCCAGCACCTTTTAGGGCACTCAGGCTTCACTGCTGCTCCTATGGCGTTGGTGGCATGTGTAGCAATTAGAGCTTGTCCCCGATGGACGGAAGAAAGGGAGAGAATACTTCGTATCTCTTGTAATGAAGAATAAATAAGACTAATGTTATTGTTCATTCAGTGACAAAGGGTTTTTCAGTATATATGAAATCTTTGTATCGTGTATTTTTCCTGCTAGTAATTGTACAGGACGTTCAAAAACCCTGAGTCAGGCCTCCAAAAAAATCATGAGATTTAAAAAAGGGTTCTTTTATTTGACGACTTGATTTCTGAGCCCTTAGATTGTGCTCATTTCAGGGTTTTCTCTGCTGCCTGGAAGTCTAGAAGGTTCTATTTTTTGTTTTGTTTTGTAATGAAAGATGAGTTTGTCAGCTCCAAGACCTGGGGTTTTAAGAAAAGCAATAAATATTGCAAGACTGACAATAAAATCATGAGAGTTGGCAACATTGAGACCAATATTTTGGAACCATGCAGGGAATAAAATATTTTATATTATGTAATAGTCTTTAGTTTGTTTACATATAGAAATTAGTTAATGACTAAATCTTTCAACCAATTTATGTAAGCCATATTCATTGCTAAAATTAATACTAGTTTTCATCACAGATACCTAAAAGCATCACTGTCAAAATTGTGCAGATTAGGATAAAAAATAAATTTGTCCTGTTTAAAATTGTTAGACTCTGATAGGGATATATTATTTTTAAACTAGCTATTTTGTCACCAATATTTTTTAATGTGGTCATTTCTTGCTGGGATGCAGAAGACAATAGTTAGTGTATGTGTATATATTTATATATCCAGAAGCAGTAGTTAATGAACACTGCTTATGTTGTCTCTGATATTGCTGTCGAAGGGCCACACTGTGGCCATTCCTGCATGCCCATGCATGAGGAGTTAAGACATCCCTCCCTCTCCTGTACTGGATACCCATACTGTGGGTAGCTGCATCTGGGGAGACAGCAACTTCCAGAGAGCCATTGTGTGTGGGTTTTCTCCACCATCATTGCGCATGTGAGTATGAGTGGGCAGGGAATGGATGGAGTGTTGACCAGGTACATTTTCTGTGTGATGTATGGTGGTGGGGTGCATGTTCCCCCTGCAACACAGGGAATCACAAGGCAGAATGTAATAGTCCTCATGTCTTTCACATCTGTATTTGAGACAATGGAAAATCACACTGGCCCCTACATGGAGCTTGTGGCAAACTCATGATTGACCCAAAACAAGATTTTTTTTAAAATACCTATGTTCATATCTCATTAATATTTGGAATGGGAAAAATTGATATTTACCAAATAGAGAATTACAAGATAGGGCTGATCCTAAAATAACTTATTACCAGATATAGTGCTTACTACTATGAATAGTTTCATTGGCTTCAATTGAACTATTCACAATAGTAAACACTATGCTCTATAGCAAGTGTCTGCAGGATCGGTCCCTAAGTATGTACAAAATGATAAAAAACAATTTTCAAAAATTATCTAATTTCATTTTCACCCATTTTTGCACTTTCACCATTTTTTGCTTTTATGACATTTTGGGAAAACATACAATATTTTACTTGATCTCATCCTTTTTAATGTTACATGATGCTAGGCAATATACATATAATTATAAAATCTGTCTGATTCTGTTTGAAAAATTAAAAATGTTATTTAAAAATCATTCGGTTATCCATAATACAAAATGTAATACATTGCCTTAACCTCCAAATTGTATCATGCAAGGGTTTACTTCTGCAACTCTTTTCTCACATGAATAATACTTATCTTGAACAATATGTTTGAGTAAGAATTAGTGATGAGAGAAAGGCATTGCAGCATCAGATGTTACAGAACAACACTAGTGAAGACTTTTTCGCAAGAGGATTCTTAAGGGGGAAGTCTTGATTTTAGAAAAGCTTAGCTGTTCAACAAACTAATTTACAGCAAAACTTGTGCAATGCAGAAAGTAATTAATCCTGCATGTTTCTTTAACAGGCTCATGCAAGCAAAGAGCTGGAAGAGCAGTTGCGGTCTGTGTCCAGTGTGGATGAACTCATGACAGTACTTTACCCAGAGTATTGGAAAATGTTCAAATGTCAGTTGAGGAAAGGGGGCTGGCAACACAACAGGGAACACTCCAGCTTCGACCCAAGATCAGATGATTCAGTAAAATTTGCAGCAGCACATTATAATGCAGAGATCTTGAAAAGTAAGTTCAGGAAATAAAAAATGTATCAAATACTGTAAATCAAAATCTGAAGAAATGTCAATTGTGTCAAAACATTTTAAAATCTAAGCACTGAAAATAAAAATGGCTAAGGCCTTTGATTTGTATTAATGCACAAGTTAGGACCTTTAGACCAGTGCATAATTTGTAATGAAAGAGGTGCCAGGGCTCAACAATTTTTCTTATTTTCATAACTGACGTGGCAAGTCCAGAGGTGCCAGGGCTATGAACTGCCAAGCCTACAAGTGCCAGGGCTCAGCCCTGGCAAGCTCTGGCACAAATTAAGCACTGCTTTTAGACACTTCCATAATGAAAGAAACTAATCCTTATGGCTATTTTTTTCTGATATATGTTTTGTGAACTCAGTGGGATGCATGAGGTGTACACTGATGCAGAAGGAGGTGTTAGCACCATTTTCAGATAGTACAGTACAGCAGATATCTGAAATTAAATCCAAAACTCCTCAGCTGGAAAGAATCTCTGCTATGCTGGAACTTTGAAGACTTTGCAGGAAGTAAGGCAGTAATAGGGGACTCCCAAACAATGTCCAAACTGTGGGGGGGAAGCAAATATTTGTCTTTTTCCCCCTCATTTTCTTCAATTAAGCAATAACCCAGAATAATGTATGCATTATTCAGCTATTGATGCGTGCCTCAGATGCACTGGGAGGCTCATGGCAAAGGATCTTCAACCACCTGGAGTAGCCAAGTAATGCACACTTTGATGTGGCTTATTTTGATTGTGTAAAGTATGTTTATAACATTACAACAGACCAGTTGAAGCATTAATGGATATTAACAGAATTATTTTTTTTTAATCATTCTGCCTGAAGATAAATTACTTTATGGTAGGGCTGTCAAGCAATTAAAAAAATTAATTGCGCTGTGAAACCATAATAGAATACCATTTATTTAAATATTTTGGATGTTTTCTATATTTTAAAATAATTTGATTTCAATTACAACACAGAATACAAAGTGTATAGTGCTCAGTTTATATTTAATGTTAATTACAAGTATTTGCACTTTAAAAAAACAAAAGAAATAGTATTTTTCAATTTACCTAATACAAGTACTGTAGTGCAATCTCTTTATCATGAAAGTTGAACTTACAAATATAGAATTGTTAAAAAAACTGCATTCAAAAATAAAACAATGTAAAATTTTAGAGCCTACAAGTCCACTCAGTCCTACGTCTTGTTCAGCCAATCGCTCAGACAAACAAGTTTGTTTACATTTGGAGGAGATAATGCTGCCCGCTTCTTATTTATAATATCACCTGAAATTGAGAACAGGTGTTCTCATGGCACTGTTGTAGTTGGCGTTGCAAGATATTTACATGCCAGATGTGCTAAAAATTCATATGTCCCTTCATGCTTCAACTACCATTCCAGGGGACATGTGTCCATGCTGATGACTGGTTCTGCTCAATAACAATCAAAAGCAGAGCGGACCAACACGTTCATTTCATCATCTGAGTCAGATGCCACCTGCAGAAGGTTGATTTTCTTTTTTGGTGGTTCAGATTCTGTAGTTTCCGCATCAGAGTGTTGCTCTTTTAAGACTTCTGAAAACATGCTCCACACCGTGTCCCTCTCAAATTCTTAAACCTTGGGTCAAGTGCTGTAGCTATCTTTAGAAATCTCACATTGGTACCTACTTTGCATTTTGTCAAATCTGCAGTGAAAGTGTTCTTAAAATGAACAACATGCTGGGTCATCATCTGAGACTGCTATAACATGAAATATATGGCAGAATGTGGGCAAAACAGAGCAGGGGACATACGATTCTCCCCCAAGGAGTTCAGTCACAAATTTAATTTACTCATTTTTTTTAATGAGCGTCATCAGAATGGAAGCATGTCCTCTGGAATGATGACCGAAGCATGAAGGGGCATACAAATGTTTAGCATATCTGGTGCATAAAATACCTTGCAGAAGTGCCATTCTACAAAAGTGCCATGTAAGTGCCTGTTCTCACTTTCAGGTGACATTGTAAATAAGAAGCAGACAGCATTATCTCCTGTAAATGTAAACAAACTTGTTTGTCTGAGCAATAGGCTGAACAAGAAGTAGGACTGAGTGAACTGGCAGGCTCTAAAATTTTACATCGTTTTTATTTTTGAATGGAGTTATGTAATACAAAAATGTACATTTGTAAGTTGCACTTTCACGACAAAGATTTCACTACAGTACTTGTATGAGGTGAATTGAAAAATACTATTTCTTTTATCATTTTTACAGTGCAAATATTTATAATCAAAAATATACACTTTAATTTCAGTTACAACACAGAATACAACATAGATGAAAATGTAGAAAAACATCCAAAATATTTAATAAATTTCAGTTGGTATTCTATTGTTTAACAGTGCAATTAAAACTGTGATTATTCATGATTAATTTTTTTAATTGTGATTAATTTTTTGACTTAATCGCATGAGTTAACTCCTCTTAATCAACAGCCCTACTTTATAGGTTTTTTGGTGGGAAGTTTAGAACTTATAAAGGAAGAGTAAAATTTACAATAAAGTAGGTGGGTTTGAATTGAATTGTTAGAGGAGGAATTGATTAGATAACAGATGTGTTGTTAGTTCTTCTTTGAGCCAGAAAGCAACCTAACAGAAGTTGGCTTCAAGACAGGAACGGGCTGTTGTGAGGCAAGTTACATCACTTTTTAATGATGAGGTCTCAGCTGTGCACAATTGCAATTTGGCAGAAATGCCCAGCCAGAAAATCCAATCAATGTCTAAGGACCTAGCCGAATTAGAATTTAAGTTTAAGGAAGAAGGTATAAAATATTGCCCTATAATTTTCTTTTTTTTGCATTGGACAAGCATAGAGAGAGCACTCTGTAGTTCACAAAAGTAAATGAACATCCAATTAAATATTTGTCACTTTAATAGTACAGGACACAAATCAAACATGCTTTTTAACATACGGTGTGGTCCAAATTCTGAAGTGTTTGTTATTCAGGGCCAGATGATTCTCCTCTGCAAATATTGTCATATAGGGATAGGAAACTGTACATGGAAATCTCTCTGAAATCTTCGGATATCCTGAGATCTACCTAGACTTTGGGAATGTTTACTAGGATCCCAGTGATTCCACTACACTTCATGTATTTAGATTCAATGATTGATTCAATGAAATACACATTTCTTTAGAGAAACTGAATTCTCTCTGCAGTAACTTTCTAGAATCCCATGGCAGTGCGCCAGGGAGCAGAGCCACAGTGAGGACAGAGCTGTAGTGTTTCAGAGTAGCAGCCGTGTTAGTCTGTATTCGCAAAAAAAAAAGGAGTACCCATGGCACCTTAGAGACTAACAAATTTATTAAAATGCATCCGATGAAGTGAGCTGTAGCTCACGAAAGCTTATGCTCTAATGTGTATTTCATTGAATCAAGAATCTAAATACATGAAGTCATATGCTAGTCTGATTCCAAACATAAGCAAGTTGCTGTTAATATATGGTGGAATGTTGTTCTTATTTTAACTAGCTGCATTATAACGTATGAACTTCCCTATAACTTGGCAGGTATTGATAATGAATGGAGGAAAACTCAGTGCATGCCACGCGAGGTGTGTGTAGATGTGGGGAAAGAGTTTGGAGCAACAACAAACACCTTCTTTAAACCCCCATGTGTATCCATCTACAGATGTGGAGGTTGCTGCAATAGTGAGGGGCTGCAATGTATGAATATCAGCACAAGTTACATCAGCAAGACGGTAGGTTCTTATTCCAGTTATATTGTGAGTTGTCTTTACATATCAAGTAAATGGACAGTTATGCATTTTAACGTATTGCTACATGGAAAAACATATCCCAGAATCTAATTTTATTTCAATTTATTATTCATTTGAACACACATAGTTTCCAGAACTATGTTACCTTTATATACTGTGCAGCTAAAAATAGTTAATGACGTAAGGAGTGGGGAGAAACTATGTTAAAAGAAATTTAGGTTGCAAAGTCAAGCACTTGAAAGTTATGAAATGCCAGATTTGCAATTGCCCATGCAACCTTAATCCTACCTCCAGGTCTGTCCCACTATGCACTGTATGAGATAGGAGTGCTGTAGAAAAAATAGTATGTGATCATCTCAATACAGACTGTATCATACTGTACATGCAAGAGAGCAGAATTGAGATTGCATGGACACTTAACTTTCAAGTGCTTGACTTGCCAACTTAAATAACATTTGTTTAACATAGTTGGATTTTTACTGTAATTTCTAGGGTTTTTTAAAGGAAAAAAAGCTAAAATTAAACACTGTTACATGCAACTATAACAATTACACATTCCATCATTGAGCAGTATAGTTAAGCAGCCTCCCAAAAAGCCATTCACTATTGTCATCTTCTCAGAACAGCTGTCTGTGTTTTTCCTTTGGTAGTCTCTATTTTTTCCTCTCTTTCTTTCTTCTTGGTGGATGCTCTAAATGAGGATGATCTAATTTTAGTGTTAATATAATCTCCTTTATCACCAAGTTCCATTTTAGATGAAATACTGCACAATTGGAGCCTCAACACAGCAGAAGCAGCTGTGTAGTGGCAGCTGATGCAAGTAGGATTGCTTAGTGTACAGCCCAGCTAAGGAAAGAATTAGGGAAAGGGAGAGAAGAGTCAATGAGGAAAAGATAAATGTTCATAATCTTATCTCAGTTCCGAAAGCCTTTTTGCAAACATACTGGTCTGAAATTGTACATTCTACCAAGGATTTCCAATGAAGCATGTAAGCTACTCTAGCTTGCTAGACAGCCACAGTGGGATGGTACAAGTCAGACAGTTTAAAAAAAGAAAACAACTGTTATTTCAAAGCCACAGTTCTTCCATCTGGTTGAGACATACAAATGACATATCTTCACATTGCTATAACTTCAGAAATGTGTGCTTCAATCTTTTAGTAGCTACTAACTCAAATATGTGTTTTTGCCAAGTCCTGCTTACCTGAATAAGAGATCGCCGAATGCATACAGTATATAGCTCAGATTTCCAAATTCAGGGCCGATTCTCAGCTGTGGTACATAGGCACCAATCCATTGATGTCAGTGGAGCAACATCAGTTTACGACATAATTTATATTTCTGATACTAGTAGTGACCTCATTTTTCAAGATCTTAAGAAAGTAGCCTTTTAAGAGGTGAAAAATGTCTTTGGGGGGACTTGACATGAACAGTTAAGGAAATATCAGAACTTAAGACAGAAGACTCTTGGGGGGTGGACTCACCAGAACTAAACAAAGCTTTGCTTAAACAAAAAAAAATAGCACTGGTGTGGGTGGGGTTGGGTTTTGGGGGCTTTTTGCTTACCTATTCCACAAAGCCAAGGAACTTCATCATTTAGGTTCCTATCCTCCTCCGATTGAATGAAGTCATTGGCAAAATTCCTTAGACATGGTACATGTGACTTCCAGGACCAGCAAGTTTCAGAAGTCTTCTTTTTAAAGGAAGAGACCTTAACACAGCCTTATTTTTTTCATTTTTGCTCGCCTGAAAATGACCATATTGAAGCTATGCAACAGTGGTTCAACATTGCTATATTGCAATGAAATTAGCAAAGAGAACATCCGACAAAAGGCTATCGGATCTAAATTCAAAGGACAACACTATAAAATTTCAGTTGCCACTCACATTTTTTTCACTCCTCCTTCTATTTCTCAAATGAAATAAGAAAAATTGTTCCATTTACATTGTTTGATTTCCATAAAAGCCATCACACCAGTTGTCATAGTAGATCCCCATTGGTATTCCTGAGGATAAACTACCATTGCCACTCAGGAAAAGCATGAAAAAACAGATTAGTCTTACAGACCAATGTGAAATGAATTCCAGGGTTTAGGGCCAATAACTGGCCACTGAAGATGAAAAGACAGCTAAAGATACACATACCCTTTCCAGATATCACTTTTCCCACAAAAGTAATTGATGTAGTTGCCACAGGGAGATTATACAGATAGGAGGGGAGATGGTCCACAAGACAATTTCTTTATTCAGATGTGGTCCACAACATGAAAATTTGTGAGAACCCCTGGACTAGGTAACTTAATACAGTAGACCTTTTCCTTCTCTAATTTCTGTCATTCAGTAACATCTTAAGTTTGATGATGGTGGCTTGTCCAGTGAAGAAACTGACTTTTTATTAATTTACGCATTTTATAAAGTATTTATTTTCATAGCATCTGGGTGATGCAACAGCAATTAAATTGCTGTACTCCCTAGACTGAGACAGCAGAATGTGGTGGAAAAGCAACCAGGCCCCAATCTAAGCTGCCTACATCTCAGCCACAATGTCCACGAAGGCACTTCTTCAAGGAAGGTTGGGATTCTGCCTTACTGACATCTTTCCCCATTTTGTGCCTTTGGTAGCAAGATCCACAGTTCTTGGTTCTCTCTGATCATTGAAGTGGAAGTGAACATAAAGTTCTAAATCGTTTAATTTCATGACTACAGTAATAATCTCTCAAGGGAAAACATTTCTCAAATAGTTTGAAATACGTTTTTGAGGAACTGTTCTCACAGAAAACATG
Organism: Dermochelys coriacea; assembly: GCF_009764565.3. Taxonomy (NCBI): domain Eukaryota; kingdom Metazoa; phylum Chordata; order Testudines; family Dermochelyidae; genus Dermochelys; species Dermochelys coriacea. The sequence goes on along the minus strand of NC_050071.1, from coordinate 76,807,906 downwards.
CTACCAGCTTGAAGTTGCTTGCAATATTTGAGACTTACATTATGTTCAGATGCACAGTTTGGAGATGTATGCATCAGAAGAATGTTTGAGTCATTTATGAACTATGGGCCTGTTTTTCCCATGTATTTTTTTCTGTTTAGTCTGACAAAAATAATGATTTAGTAAGTAATGTTAATATTGGCTGTTGTATCAATACAGAGTCAATAAGTTTTCTTTTGACATTTTGATAATGATAGTTTACAGTGTAAGATGATTTAAATTACAAAAGGCGGCATAATGAAAACTAATATATTAACAGAAGTTAAATGCATCATTTGACTTGATTTTTTTCACTGTTATCAGTTTATATATTATCCACAAAATTCAATGTAATTTTTAAAAAGAGAGAGATATGACCTAAAAGCAATTTAGGTAATCAGAAAAGAATGAACTATATTTCACCAGCTATCAAATTACCATTTATTTTCCTCATTTGTAATATAGAAAGGGTGTTTTTTTCTTTTCTTTTTTTTTTTTTTTTTTTTTTTTGAACCAAACAAACTTTTGTCCTCTTGCTGGAAAGCTTTCTAGCCAAATTCTTGCTCTCATTTACACTGGAATACTTGGCCTGTACTTTAAGCCTATAGTGTCAATTTAGGAAGTGTACAGATCACAACTCACGGAAATGGAGAGTCAATTACTTGGCAGGAAAGCTGCCAAAATAAACCACAATCCATCAGAAAAACATAGTCCCGTTAATACAAATCGGGATGCGGGGGGCGAACTACATAAATGCGGTGCTTCACGCAAGAGGGAAAGGATAAATTTACACAAAGCATCGCCTTAAGGTGAGGTCCTCAACTGTGATTGTATCAGAAATCACTGGTCCCAATGTTAATTTGTACATAACAGAAAGAATGGCATTATCTCAAGTTAGTTTGTACATAAATAGTTGACCAGACAGTGACTCAGAAATACAAGACTTAAATAAAGACTGATGAGTGGAAAATATGTTAACTGTTGCCTCTATTTGGATTTTGATAGCTTTTCTGGAGAGGCAGTTGGGGATTCTTTTTATTATTGTACTTTACCCTGCCCTACCTTGGCTGCACCTTCTCAAGAGGTGTAGGTACAGAATTTACTCCCTTGTTTTTAAGGATTTTAAAAGCTATACAAATAGATATAAAACCTGTGTTCCTTGAAAAGCATTTCTGTTACAATCACATTGATGGTTATATAGGCTCTCTGATCATAGTCTTACCCTTGTTCTCATCCAAAAATTCTTTATTGCAATTTCAGACCTGCAAGAGTTAGATATTATTAAAAATAGTGTGTCATTTGGTGACTCTGAACATGTGTGTTTTATAGCTTGATGTTGTGCTTTTCATAGATCTCCAAATGCTTTACAAAAGAGACCAGTGTCATCATCCCAGTTTTACAGATGGGAAAACTGAGGCACAGAGCAGTGACATGACTTGTCCAAAGTCACCAGGGCTATGTCTACACTGTAGCTGGGAGCGATCCTCCCAGCTTGGGTAGATAGACTCACGCTAGCAGGGCTTGATCTATTGTTAGCAGGGCTCAAGCTATCATGCTAAAAATAGCAGTGTGGATATTGCAGCTTAGGCTGGAGCTTGGGCTCTCAAGCCCACCTGATTCCCAAGATTAGAGAGCTCAGGCTGCAACATCACACTGCTATTTTTATCATGCTAGCCAGTGTATGGGATGGGAGGCCCGCGTCTGCTTCAGTGTAGACATACCTTAGCAGGTCAATAGCAGAGCTGAGAATAGAAATTAGGTCTCCTGAATCCCAGTTCAGCAGTCTATCCACTAGGCCATACTATCTTAAATGATTGATAAAATGATGGTTTAAAAAGAGAAAAGTGTTTACATTTATTTATATCAGATACCTACTGGATCATGGACAGGATTTGAGAATTCTGGAGGGTAAAACTTTTGAATATATAGTAAAGTTTTTATTTTAATGTGTAAATTTATAATTTGGTTAAGTTTCTTCAGAGTCTTTTTGTACAGGATCATTCAGCCACACCTTGGTTTTGAACTTGTTTGAGCTTTTAAATTAAATTGAACCATCCTTTTTAGGAAACGATGGGCAATATTCTTATGTTTGTATCTTTTAAAATTACAGGCCAAATTATGGCTTTTCCAGTGTAAATATTCAGGAAAGGAGAAAGTGCAAGAATCCTCTTTCCAACTGTAAAACACGCAGAGGAATCTGCCATCATTTGACTGCTTGCACTCCAGGAGTGCAAGGGTTAGGTGAAGGCAGGCCAGTGCTGCCAGTTTTGGCTGTGAGGATTGCATTTGGGTTATGGCACAGAATACACGTTACTGATTATGCTTGAGGTAAATATACTTGTTATTTAAATTAGAGTTATCTCCAAATTCTTTGAAAGAAATCTCTGATCTGTTTATCTGGCTGTTATGCTTTGGAAGTAAAGTGTAGTTTGACATATTCAACTATTCTATTTACCTTCTTTACATATGTAAATAAGATAACAGAAGATAAAGATGGAAGAGACTATCAAATCTATCCACTGCCATTGCAGGATATAGTAGAGGTATCAAATATTAAACTTATTCTTCACTTGATCTCAATCAAAAAAGACCAATGTCTAGAGAACACCTACCATTCACAGGAGGTGATTTCAATCAGTTGACTATACACCGCTATGATAATATATTATTTAATTGTAGGCTATAAAATAAGCATATGAGAATATAATATAATGAAAGACAAACATTGAAAATTAAGCCAGATATTTTTATTCAGATGTGCATAAAGTACCAGCCAATCAAAAATACCAGAGTAAATAATAATATGTGGTACCATCTATTAACTTTAAGGTGCTTTTATACAAATGCTTTGATCCCAGATATTAAATATTACAAAAATGGAGACATATGGAAAATGGATAATATTATGAAATAGAGGCTCCATTCTGTCATATCCGCTTTTGTTTTATTAGCAATGATGTGGTTAGTATTTCAAAAGTAAGAGAACTCACATTCCAAGGCTTCCTGGAGCATGTCATAGGGCATACCTCTCAAAACTGAAATGGTTTCTTTATGAATTTACATAAAATGTCTAACAGCGCCTCGTAGCAACCCTGGGTGACTGGTTCGAAGTAGCTTTTTATGAGCTTTGACATGAGTGAAGTTGAGTCCTTTCTGCTGCATGTAGTTCCAGTGATGTGAGACAGCTAAGAAGGAAGACCTAGCAGTTTGAGGGAAAGTTAGGTACCAGTTTAGTCCAGAGTTCCAGTTACCTATTTCTTGACTCAGATATACTTAATAAACAGAAACAAAGGAAGCCAGATCAAAAAAGCCCAAAGAATAAACAAACAAAGCAGAAACAAACCCAATTTTTACTTTCCTCCTTGTCTTCTCCTCTAGATTTTCATACAGGATATATCAACTTACTGTATATCTATACATTCCTCTACAAAAAAGAGGAGGCTCTCTCCTGTTTGAGGGCATAAGTTCCAGGCTTGAAGTTTGGGACTGGTAAATATTCCCCCATGTTAATGCTTTGTACAATCAAGAACTATTGGTATATTTGGTTTGTGTGTGTGCGAGTATATGCAATGTGCACGTGTTGATGTGTGAAAGAAGGGGTTCACATTCAAGTAGATCCCATGCTGACAAGGAGATGGTAAAGAGAGTCTGTGGCTCCAGCTGGCCCCACCGCATACACCTACAGTAAATGTGAGGCATGGCAAGGGGAGCTAAAAGGAGGAGAACTTAATGCAGTTCAGGGCTGACCAGGAAGGAGAACAGAGGCAGATACTCTTGATGGGAGAGGAGCCTGATTGCAGCCTAGCCCAGAGCCCGGGTACGCTCCTGCCAGAAGGGAAAGCCAGGCTCAGGGGGAGAAGCTGAACATGTAGTGTTTTGAGACAAGTCCTGAATAGAAGGAAGGAGTCCCACCAAAAACTTGTTGGATTGACTCTGTTTTGAGTTGTGGGGTTTTTTTGGTTCCTGATTTCCTTTGGATTTTAACGTCCTGTAAAGGTTAGGACTGAAGTGTTCTTTGGCCACTACCTCAGACCCCCCACAGACAGCAACATACTGACAGAAACCTGTACCAAGGGGCGGCAACCCTGGCACAGACAGATATAGATCTTATTTCTTTATCTGGTAGAGTCCTGGATTAAATGAATCAATGATCTGCTCTGGTGTGACAGTCCCTATGTTTCACTCTTTTGTTTGTTAATATATTTTCATGTATTTGGCTAGATTTTTGTTGATTTTGTACTCTTCCACCAGTTCATTTTGCAATAATGATTGTAAAACCAAGAGACAATGAGGGTTTACTATAAACTACATTTGTACAAATCTTAGTGGTAAATTCCTGTAAATATAGCTATAAATATTCAGCATTTGTCTGGCACTTTTGAAAGCTTTCCATAATGATAATGAAATAATTTATCAATGGCTAATTCTGCTGATTTCCTAGAAATCTTAATATTGTCAGCCACTGGGTAATATTTTGTACCCAGCTTTGTTTCCCATTTAAAAAATTAAGAGACCTGGTGCTGAAACATTAGGATTTTATTTTAAAAAGGATTTATATTTTGAAAAATTAAGTTATGACCACACTATACCTGCTAAGTAAAATTAAGTTATGACCAGAGGTGAAAGTAAGCCAGTATGCCCCAGTACGGCGTACCGGCAGAGCCGGTGCACTGTACTGGGACCGGCTTTCCTGGATGGCAATTTAAAGCCCTGGGGTAGCAGCAGTGGGGCTCCGGTGGGGATTTAAAGAGCCGGGGCGGTAGCGGTGGCTGGAGCCCTGGGGCCCTTTAAATTCCCAACGAAGCACAGCCTCTGCCACCCTAAGGCTCGGGCAGCAGGGCTCAGGCAGGGATTTAAAGGGCTCGAGGCTCCAGCAGACACTACCACAGAGGAGCCCCAGGCCCTTTAAAGCTCTGCCAGAGCCCAGAGCTCCGGGGTAGCTGTGGCAGCCAGGAGCCCCCAGGGCTCCTCAGTGATTTAAAGGGCCCAGGGCTCCACTGCATTAGCATCCCCTGGGCCCTTTAAATAGCCCCCAAGCTCCGGGGCTCCCAGCCGCCACTACCACAGCTGGAGCCCCAAACCTTTTAAATCAAGATTTAAAGGCCCCGGGGATTTAAGGCCCTGCCTCTTCCAGTTCAGGCCACACCTCTTCCAGTTGAGGCCACACCCCCTATTCAGGACTCCGGCGTACGGTAAGTCCTTTAACTTACTTTCACCTCTGATTATGACACACTATAAATGCTATCTTACACTCATAATTGATTTGTAGTGGTGTGCAATAGGTATCTGGACTGAAAAAGCCAATTTTGATAAGGGATTACCTTAGCCAGTCTGTTTGCTTTCACCCAAAAATAATTAACATATTATAAATTACAAAGACAAATGTATATGGTTACTCATGAAAAGCTAATTTATAGAAATCATCTTATAAATATTTAGACAATAAAGTTCAACAAATTGCAAATTATAATAATGTGTCTGTAAACAAAGCCTTCTTTTCAAAGTAAAACTTCATGCACTTAGCAAACCAAGAAAGTCAGTTATCTGATAATGAATGCTTCAAAGTACTATATCTAGCTGCTATTATTAACCATTTTATCTAAATGCTTTGAGAATTAAATTATAAAAATAACACTTACTGTCTGAAGCATGCATGTTAGGAAAACGCAGCCAGAACAAATATGATTTTGGAGGTGAAACAAATTTATTAGTATTTATTAGTAGTTTTACAAAACAGCAAGTTACATTTTATTCTAATTAAACCATATTTGTTTATTGTGCATGATCTCTAGCTCAGAGCAGAAAAAATGCTTATCTCTATCAGCATCTGGGCTGGAAAATGAGCAAACTTCTACCTTAAATATACACTGAAAAGAGAAAATAAATTTGAAAATAATGGTCAATCATGGAGACCTTCATTAGGAACTTTAAAGAAAAAATATATACTTCTAGTTTACAGATGGAACTAAATTCTGAACTCGCTTATACTACGCAACTCCCCCAAGTCAAAGGAGTTGAAGCAAAATTTGGACTGTTTTCAGTATTATAAGCAGGGTTTGGATTTTACTCAAATTAGAGACCTTGCTATTTTTCCATTCTCCAGGACTCTCCTAAGGCATTTTTCCATTCTCCAGGACTCTCTTAAAGCAATGAGGAAATTATTTCATTTAGGATTAAGTTGTACATGAATTTCATTAAGATACAGTATATGTGGGGCTGGTAGCAATGCCTATTATTATAACTTTGCCAAGATTCGGACAAGGAGCTTGTGGGTGGGGACTGGGACTGAAGGCTGGTTACGGGGAGGGAAACTGGGCCTGAGAGCTGGGGAGGAACACAATAGAGTGGGGAGACTGGGACTGGCTAGTCAGGGAGGGGAGGCAGATCTGATGGGGAATCCTAGTGAGGGGGACCAACCCTGGGACTGAGCAATGAGATTGGTTGCAGGGGATGAGACAGAAGAGTCTGCCCACTAGGTTATATTCCTATCCACAGCCTGGAATGGAACCCTAAGGGAACCTCTTGCCTGCAGAGCCCTATAGTATTAAATTTGGTCTTATGTGGGAGTGGAGGATGGATTTGGCCTTATGTGAATAAAATAAAAGTAACCCTTAGCTAAACAAGACAGTTCAGACAGTCTATCAGCTGCCTGACCTCTGGGCAGTCCCAGAGGTAATTTCATGTCCATGAGATAGCCAGCAGTGGTTCCAGAAAAGAAGCCAGCCAACAAACTAGCCATAAATATGTGCTGAATTTCTGCTTGGAAAATCCATACTAGAGATTGATAGCTGGCTATTACAGCTGCCAAACATGCCCATAGTGGCCACAGATGTTGGGTTCATTGCTGGATCAGATGGAAAGCAAGAACTAACAGGAAATGAATTAAAGATGCAAACAAAAGAGAGGAGACATTACTAAGAGTCAAACCTTGTTTAATTGAATTGATTCATAGAGAGAACAATGTGAGACCAAATCCTGCTTCCACTTCAGCTCCATTGACTTCATTGGTGCTGCTGTTGCATAGCTGAGAGCAGAATTTGGTCCCTGATCTCTTTTAAATTTTCAAAGATTAACACACAAAATAATTCTTGGATTAAACACATAATTTCCAGTACAGGTTGAACCTCTCTAATCCAGCACTCCCTGGTCCAGCAACATCCATGGTCCAGCATAGGCTCCAACTCCATGGGTGCTCTGGGGCTGGAGCACCCTTAGGGAAAAATTAGTGGGAGCGGAGCATCCACCGGCGCTAAGCTCCCCTCTCTGCCCTCCTCTCCCTGCACCTCTCGTGCGCCAGCAACCCCACACCTACCATCTCCTCCTCCTCCCTCCCAGCACTTCCGGAGCTCCGCAAACAGCTGATTCGCAGCGTTCAAGCTCTGGGAGGAAGTGGGAGGATCTGAGGCTGGCAGCTGGAGGGCCACGCTGGCTGCAAAGCCTGAGGGTGTTGCAGTGCACACACACCCACGCACCCCTACTTCCTGCACCTATGGAGACCCACTGACACTCTGCATTGACCTCCTGTGGTTCAGCAAATTCTTTGGTTGGGCACCAGTCATGTCCCGAGGGTGCTGGACTAGAGAGGTTCAACCTGTAGTAATACACCTCTACCCCGATATAACGCTGTCCTTGGGAGCCAAAAAATCTTACCGCGTTATAGGTGAAACCGCGTTATATCGAACTTGCTTTGATCCACCTGAGGACGCAGCCCCGCCCCCAAAGCACTGCTTTACCGCGTTATATCCAAATTCATGTTATATCGGGGTAGAGGTGCATTTCCTGTAGAAGTAGGTTATGCTTCAGGAATCTGATTATAATGAAGTGGCTGAACAACACTCTTCTAGAAAAAGGAATAAGTACAAATATGAACTCTTCCTGTATGATTCAGAGCTCTTAGTAGCCTATTCTGACACAAATAGAGAAAAGACAAAATATCTTCAGTAAGGCAGATGACAGTATCACTTCCAGTCAGGAGAATTGGTGTTTTGTGTTTGGTTTTTTACAGCCTGTGCCATTTAACAAAAACAAGGAATAGAAATTTAATAACTAATATAATATAGTCTGTGACATACACACAGTGTACTGTGTCATTTTGATTTTGCCTGTGCATAGCATCTGCTTGTGGGTAATATGAAATACTCCACTAAATTCTGTATATTAGTTATATATTACTGTATAATAGTTAGTAGCAGTATACATTCGAGATAGTTCACAGAAGTCAAAGGAGTTAGTCTAGTTTTATGCTGGTGTAACTGAGGCCTTGTTTACATGTTAAAATGGAACTGTTAATGACAACAGTTAACATTTGCTGCTGAACTGGTGCTAAACATGGTTTAAATGTAGACAAGGACAAACTGTATTCATGTCCATTTCAGCTAAACGTTGTTAAACCCTACTTTTAGATGTTTGCTGAGATTTGTTTTTTTCCAGAGTGTTTAGACTATTCCAGCAGCATAAATAGGGCAGAAGTAGCTCCTGGGGAATAATTGAGGCAGAGAGGACTTCTTCACGTGGCTTAGTGCTGCAAGAATAGTCCTATTCTGCCTTCCTCACAATCCGGAGTCTAGTCTTGTTACTCAGGGTTTTCAGAACCTTGGCTTTTGAAAGCCTGTTTTTAAATTAACAATTATGTGGTGTTTTGTTTTATTAATTTAGGGTGGCTGAATGCACATAATATGATTGCAATTAATTTGATTCCATTCTGGGGTATACACACCCTAGGGCAATAGTCTAACTTACATTATGGGTAGAAGTGGCAGCCAGATGGCCTAAGAATACAGGAGGCACAAAAATGTGTTGTCCCCCTTCCCTTTTCCTGCATGAATCACAGCTTGGCTGCAGCCGAGAACTGGTCTCAGATATCGGATATTAAATAGTGTTCAGATATTAGGTTTTTTCAGTTCTACCTATAGTACTGGGCTTGGGGGATGTTGTGCATGTTCATATATGAGAATAGGGAAACCAGAAGAATGTCTGTATGATTGTAATATAAAATGAAGTAAACCCCCTCTATCTTATTCCAAAAGTTCACGTGTATAGGAGAGTCAATATGATAAGCCTGTTTTCACATCTGTAAATCTTTCGTTGTCCTTATTTTCAACCTGGCCTCTGTTTTTGTGTGCACAACTTGGTATACACAAGTGATAGAATTTGCATAAAACCCACTGGGTTTCGTGTCTGAATTGTATCACAGACACAAAGAGGAGCTAGTACTTATATATATGTATGTGCATAGGTCTTCTGATGTGGCTGTGTGTGCACAAATAAAAGCCACTTTTTAAAATTTGGTCCTTTGTGTCTATTAAACTAAAGCAAGCAAACTATAATGAAAACCAAACATGAACTATCTTCCAACTAGTTTGCTCATGTAGTATATTGTCGCAAAAACAAATACCACGGTCTGCGGTTGGTGAATGCCTTTTAGACAAATAAATAAGCACTTAGAACGATAGCCATATAAAAATGAGATTAGTTAAAAAACCTACATCTCTGTTTTATTTGTGTACTTACAATTACTTTTAACATGCTTTTTTTGGATGTGACATACTGGTAAGAATGTGTGTAGTCATGAATTTGACAGTGCTGCTATAATAGGCAGGATAAGGAAGGGGCCAGCAGTGGATTGTAAGGCAAAGGGGATTATAAATCTAATAAAAAGTTGATAAGAAGCCTCCTTTTAGGGGTCTGTGTTGAACTCTTAGTGAAGACCCAGGAGGTCTCTCTGGTGATAACTATGCTTGAGAGAGACAGACAGCAGTTTAGAATTCATTTTAATAGCACAAATCTTTAAACTAAAAGTGGACTTGTCCTTTGACTTGACCTGTTTTGCTAATCCCTGTGCGAACCAAATCTTAGATTTATGTTTTCCAACTGAAGCAAGTGTCTAAATGTTAATACAGTTTGCCTAGAAGTTTGCACTGAATTAGATGACATCATTCTTCCCATGGCAGCTCCGTAGATAGATGACCATTTCATCAGGTTGGACGATCAGTGAATATGCTTTCTGATTATTTTTAATCCACAACAATAGACAAATCTATTTACAATCTTTAGAAACTCTGTTGCAAATGATCACTTAAAAATATTCACGGTAATTTAATACTCCCAAAAGTTGCTGGACTCACAGGACTGTAGAATAAAAGTCCTCTGTTTGTTAACAGAAAAGGTGCAGCACAGGCATTGGTAATTCAGACTTCTCTAGTAGAAAAAAAGAATCCCTTTGCCCATTCAATCCTTGGTTTCTGATGACTCTGCCAACAAAAGGCCCCATTACTGCCAAATATCTTTAAAGGAGCACCGTCATCAAAATTTGGACAAAATTCACATTGTAAAAACTAACTTCTATAAAACCTGAGATTACTAGTAATATTTCTACAATTTTTTAAATCATTAACAAATAAACATCACCTTGAACTGTTTGAAACATGAACACTGTAGCACTAACAACCTGAAAGTAAAGCTGAATATACTAAAGGTTAACTTATATTACTGCATTTCACTAGCCAATTAAGAGAAATTCAGGAAGTAAATAAAGAACAGAAATAAGTAGTAAATTGAATTTTTAAAATTCTTAACTTTAAGGGTTGCATTGTTACTATAATTATGACTGTGTTTGTTTATAACATGTTTTAAGTTGAAAATGTCTAATAAATGGTAGAAATCTGAATTTTGCTTTTGTTATTAATTTAATAAAACAGTGCATTTCTAGATTTACTGTAGACTGTTACTTTATAACATTAGTGAAGATAAAGCATTGGTTGTTTTATTTACTGCAACTTTACTCCCATTTTACATTGGTGCTACTCCAAAGTATGTAACAATCCAATGGAGTTCTCCAGCATAAAACATAAAAACCATAGAATCAGGCCCACTTAATTTAGGAGCAGAACCAGACCATGGGCCTATCTTGTGCTTGGAACTATTTGATTAATTTTCCCTATTCTGATATGTCTTATGTGTTTTGAAACTTTAAAATAAAACCTGTAAATTTTAAGCAGTAACTACATTTCACATTGCTTGTATGTAAGTGGTATAAAACAGTTTAACATAAAAGATCATAGGGTTAGCAAGTATATTCCAGTTCAGCGCTAATTCATTGTTACAATGCACAATCCCATCAGTGGAAACTATTGGAGTTTAAAAACTAAGGGTCAAATTTTAATAGATATTTAGGTTCCTTAAGGTGCAGATAGGGCCCAACTGGGATTTGCAAAAGCACCTAACTTCCATCAAAATCAATGGGAATTAGGCACCTAGATGGGATTTAAAATCCCAGTAAGTGCCTATTCTTCACTTCAGATAGCTAAACACCTTTACATATCTGCCTGAATATACTTGTTAGGAGATTTCCATGAACTGAGTCTCACAGCAATAGTCTTTATTGTTAAAATGACTTCTCCTGATTTTATTCTGCATCCAGAGCAAAAGTCTTGGATTAAGTACTTGAAATGATTTGCCCTTCTTTCCTGTTATTCATCCCAACCTCACTCATTCCACCTTGTATCATTTTTAAGAGTCTTGCTCAGTATTGTTGCTTGTTTTACAGAAAAACAGAAATGTTTTGTGTCCAAGTGGGACATCAGATATTATTGTCCAGTATTACTATAATCACAATAACAAATATAAATAACACAGATGGGACTTTAAAGGTTGCCATAAAACTGATCCAAAGTGAACAACACTACCAAAAAAAAAAAATCACACTGCAGTACATAATAAAGATGCTCCCTTCACACAGAAGTGTTTTGACCAAAATCCAGTATTACTGTTTTACACATCTTTGTAATTGCATAACAAATATACCATGTTGTAAAAGTGCCACTTTTTAAACTATTCTTAAGACACGACCTTTTGATGAGAATTGTACCTTGCAAATATTAATTTTTGGATTTAAAAATACCAGCAAATCTGCAAGTCATTTTCCCTTGAACAATGTGTCCTTTATGCACTCTCTGCTTTTTAACTTTTTCCTTACCTCCCAAATACTCTAGTATGCAAATAAATAGAGATATGTAAAAGACTTTGTAATGCAGGAAAAATGCTATTTTAATGGAAAGTATAATTACCTAATTGTTATACTCATCAGGTGCATAATGGTAATTTACTAAGTCATTAATACTGAATAGTGGAGAACGAGAATCAAGATTTAATCTCATTTACATTTCATTTTGTATACACAGTTTTTCTTTTCAAGTATACTCTGATTTATAAGTGGTTCTTTTCTCTTTTCCCTTTCTGTAGTTATTCGAGATTACCGTGCCGCTGTCTCATGGCCCTAAACCTGTAACAGTCAGTTTTGCTAATCATACGTCCTGCCGATGCATGTCTAAGCTGGATGTTTACAGACAAGTTCATTCAATCATTAGACGCTCCTTGCCAGCCACGCAACCACAGTAAGTATATGAGTTGCATATTTCCTTATGCTTATCATAAAGCCTGTACAATAGTTTACTATTTGTTGTGGTAATTCAGGTAATAGAACTTGGTTAATTGTGAACACTAATATGCATTTCCCTCAAGAACAGCTTTAGAAAATATACTAATAAGGAAAATATATTGTACTTCATTGTTTTACATGGGAGGAGCCCTATTAGTGGTGTTAGCAGAGTATATTTAAGCAATGATGTAATCTAGGGGGCTGAACTCGCTGTCATGAAAATCAAAGGGAGTTTTGCCATTGACTTCCATGAGAGGAGGATTGCAATGCAGTATTGTAGTGCAGCTTTTGATTTTTAAATAAAACTAGTACATAAAATGACTATATATGATCAAATCATAAAGTACCACCACACAGTTTGGGTTATGACTAGTCCCTAATCAGCCAAATCATGGACTTGCTTGTTCATTTTAATAATCATTATAATTTTCTTTACAAAGCGTCAAGCTGCAAAAGCAGTCAGGTTGAATGAAAAATAGTTTTGACTGTTGTTCAGCATTAGTAACAGAACAATCTACTTCACTGAAATTACAGACATGGTAGGTAAACAAAAACAAAACAATAAACTACACTCACTTTTTTCTCAGGAAAAAGAAAAGGAGGACTTGTGGCACCTCAGAGACTAACAAATTTATTTGAGCATAAGCTTTCGTGAGCTACAGCTCACTTCATTGGCAAACTCCCACTGATTCCAGTGAGAGTTTGTCTACGTGTAGACTGAGCATGGACCTCAGAATTTAGCAGAATACAGTTATTGTACCTGAAAACAGTGGTACCATGCTGAACAACTCCAGAAATGATTTGAACGATAAAAGGAATATAAAATACCCTATTTAAGAAGAATTAAATATAGACCAAACATGAAAAATACGGCACCCATTTAACATAGCTCTATAAGTACCAGTCAACATTTCTATTACAACCTCTGGTTGTCTACATTCCTTTGCTGTGATGCCTACAAAAAATTGACAGTGGTTAGGCTGCTGGCATGCTGAAACCACAGCCTATCATGCTGAACAATATTATCTCATTGTTTACTTGTATCCCCCAAGCGGCTGTATCCATCTGTCATCTCTTGCTTATACTTAGATCATAAGCTCTTTGGGGCAGGGACTAGTCTGGTCTATGACTGAGGCTCCTGGGTGCTATGACAATACAAATAATAAATTATAAGATTCATGGATTATAAGGCCAGGACAGACCACTGAGATCATCTAGTCTGACCTCCTGCATAACACAGGCCCTTGGACTTCCTGTTTGTATGTTTTTCTAAAAGAGTATGCTCTAGAGTCTAGTTCAATCTTGAATTAAAAATTGCCAGTGATGGAGAATCCACCACAATGCTTGGTAAATTGTCCCAATGACCGATTACCCTCACTGTTAAAAATGTTGCATGTTATTTCGAGTCTGAATTTGTCTAGCTTCAACTTCCACCCACTGGATCTTGTTATACCTTTCTCTGCTAGATTGAAGAGCCATCTATTATCAAATTTCTGTTCCCTATGTAGGTACTTACAGACTATGAGCAAATTATCTCTTAACCTTCTCTTTGATAAACTAATCAGATTTCTCTCTTTTTCACTAGGGTATATCTATACTGCAGTTGAAGAAAGTGATTGCATCTCAGGTAGACATACATGCGCTAGCTTTAACCTAGCTAGGATAGCTAAAAATAGCAGTGAAGCCACACCAGTGCAGACTAGGAATGCAAGCATTTACCTAGGGTTCCAAGCGGGCTTGTACAGCCCATGCTGAAGCCCACACTGCATGGCTCCACTGTTGTTTTTAGCTGTGTTGGCGCACCTGAGTTGCAATCACACCTTTTATTGTAGTGTTTTCCAATTGTTTAATCATTCTCTTGGCTCTTTTCTAACTCTTCCCCAGTTTGTCAACCTCCTTCTTGAATTCTAGACACAGTACTGCAACAGCAATCGCATTAGTGCCAAATAAAGAGGTGTATAACCTCTACTCTCACTTGATATTCGCCTGTTACATCCAAGGATCACATTAGCCCCTCTGGCCAGAGCGTCACACTGAGACATCTTGTTCATCTGATTATCCACCATGAGCCCAAACCTTTTTCAGTATTGCTTCCCAGGATAGTTCCCCTCCTCCCCCGCCCATTCCAGTAAGTATGGCCCACATTCTTTCAATCTAGATGTATGATTTTACATTTGACCATATTGAAACACATTGTTTGCTTGGACCCAGTTTATCAAGTGATCCAGATAGCTCTGTATACATTACTTGTCCTCTTCATTATTTCTCACTTCCCGAATCTTTGTATCATCTGCAAACCTATTAGTAAGGGTTTTGTTTTCTTCCAGGTAATTGATAAAAGTCTGAAATAGTGCAGGGCTAAAATCCAATCCCAGCAGGACCTCCCTAATCACACCCACCTAATGAGAATTCCTCATTCACAATTGCATTTTGATACCTATCAGTTAGCCAGTTTTAATGTGTGTTATGTTGATTTTATATCATTCTAGATTTTTTTTATTCAAAGTGTTGTAAGGTACCACGTCAAATGCCTTTCAAAAGTGTAAGCATATTACATCATCACTATTGTCTTTATCAATCAAATTTGTAAACCCATAAAAATACCAAGTTAGCTTCAACAGATCTGTTTCTCATAAACTCATGTTGATTGTCATTAATTATATTACCATGTTTTAATTCTTTACTAACGAAATCCCATATCAGCCATTCCATTATTTTGCCAAGGACAAATTTGTAATTACCTGGGTCATCCTATTTAGCCTTTTTAAATATTCATGCAACAGTTGCTTTCTTCCAGTCTTCTGGAACCTCCCCAAGACTTGTAGACAATCAACATTAATGGCCCAGAGAGCTCCTCAGCCAGCTCTTTTTAATACTCTCAGATTCAAGTTATCCAAACCTGCTAATTTAAAATGGTCTAACTTTAGCAGCTGTGTATAACATCCTTCTGAATTACTGTTGAAATGGAAAGTGTTTCATCATCACCCCATGAATACTTCATCTGGCTTTCCCAAATACAGAAGAGAAATGTGTATTGAACCCTTCTGCATTTTTATTAACAATTCTAGCATTTCCATCTAGTAATGGACTAGGATTGTTAGGATTACTTTTGATCCTAATATTTTTTTTTAGACTCCTTCTTATTGTCCTTAACTCTGATGGTCATTGATTTCAATTTGGATCTTTTTGCTTCTCTGATGAATTTTCTACAATTGCAATCTCTTAATTTATATTTCTCACTAAGGCTAAGATTGTGTCAGGGATATTTTTAGTAAGGGTATGTCTACACTCCCTGCCGGATTGGTGAGCAGCAATCGATCCAGCGGGGGTCGATTTATCGCGTCAATCTAGACGTGATAAATCGACCCCCAAGCAGTCTCCCATCAACTCCTGTACTCCACTGCCGCGAGAGGCGCAGGCCGAGTCGATGGGGGAGCAGCAGCAATTGACTCACCGTAGTGAAGACACCGCAGTAAGTAGGTCTAAGTACGTCAACTTCAGCGACATTGTTCATGTAGCTGAAGTTGTGTAACTTAGATCAATTCTCCACCCCCCGCCCACCCCAGTGTAGACCAGGGCTAAAAGTCACAGACAGGTCACAGGCAAAACAGAAAAATTCATGGAAGCCATGATCTGTCCCTCACTTTTACTAAAAATATCCCTGACAAAATGGGGATCTGCGGATCCCCACAATATTTCAAGGGGGCAGCTGCAGCAAGACTAGGAGCTGCCTGTAGCAGCTAGGAGCTTGAGACTTCCCTCGCTGCCTCCCTCTGGGAGCTCGGGGCCACCCACGGGGGCCAGGAGCTGCTGCAGCAGCAAGGAGCTCGGGGCTTCCCTCACTGCCTCCCGCTAGGAGCTCAGAATTCCCCACTGCAGCACCACCCCTGATGACAGGGAACTGGGAGGTTCTCCCACTAGGGGCTGGGTGGATTCCTACAGCTTCCTGCCCCACTCCTGTCCGCTGCGGCTGAAGTCACTGAGGCTGCTGGAAGTCATGGATTCCGTGACTAAATCTTATTAGCCTTATTCATCGCTATCAACTTCCTCTTCCTTCCACTTGTTATATATTATTTTTATAGCTACTTTTATTTTGCCTCTAAACCAGGTCAGATTTTTTTAACCAGTGTAACCTTCTTTCTTAGTTGTGTTTTGGGTATCTAGTAAAATACTTTTAGAATTTAAGCAGGAAAAAAAGTGAATGATTATTGGGAATTGTCTTTCTCCTAGTTGGTTTGGCTCATAATTGTCATAATTTTTTTCAGCTTTTTGGAATTAGCCCTTTAAAACTATGTGTGTATGGTTTGGAGCTGATTATATTTGTTGTGTGCAAACAGAACAAAAGTCATGATCATTTGCACCTAAGCAGTCACTAATTTTTAGTTCTGTGATCCATCTCTGTATCTAGCTGAGATCCAATATAGAATTCCTCCATGTTGAGTGCAACACTTTTTGAGTTGGGAAATTGTCATCTATACATTTTTGAAATTGAGGATATTTTAGTGCTGGCAGAATGAGATCTCCAGGATGCATCACTTAGAATGAAGTCCCTAATGATAACACAGCTTTTTTTCCCCTTACACAAAATAGATAGGTGCTTAAAGAGCCAGTCATCCCCGTTCCCTCGTATGATTTGATGGTCTGTAGCAGACACCAGCTAGTACTCATCTTGTGCTTTACCTGGTAAACACTGAAGTGTTCAAGATCATTTGTTTCTGAGTTGTCCGTGACTCAAAGAGGTAATATGATTTATGACAGAATCCCACAGAATCCCTCTCTCCCTCCCATTTTGCCAACTTGATCCTTCCTAAAGAGGTTATAGCTTTTGATTTTAACATGCAAATCACCACTAGGTTTCAAGAATACCAATTTAGGTTGCATAAGAATGGCCATATTGGATCAGACCAAAGGTCCATCTAGCCCAGTATCCTGTCTTTTGACAGTGGCCAATGCCAGGTGCCCCAGAAGGAATAAACTGAACAGGTAATCATCTAGTGATCCATTCCCTGTGACCCATTCCCAGCTTCAGAGGCTAGGGACACCATCCCTGCCCATCCTGGCTAATAGCCATTGATGGACCTATCCTCCATGAATTTATCTAGCTCTTTTTTAAACCCTGTAACAGTCTTGGCCTTCACAACATCCTTCAGAAAAGGGTTCCACAGGTTGACTGTGTTGTGTGAAGAAATACTTCCTTTTGTTTGTTTTAAACTTGCTGCCTATTAATTTCATTTGGTGACCCCTAATTCTTGTGTTATGAGAGGAGTAAAAGTACTTCCTTATTTGCTTTCTCTGCACCAGTCATGATTTTATAGACCTCAATCATATCCATCCTTACTCGTCTCTTTTCCAAGCTGAAAAGTCCCAGTCTTATTAATCTCTCTTCACACAGAAGCCATTCCATACTCCTAATCCTTTTTGTTGCCCTTTTCCAATTCCAATACATCTTTTTTGAGATGGGGCAACCACATCTGCATGCAGTATTCAAGGTGTGGGCATATCATGAATTTATATAGAGGCAAGATGTGGGCGTACCATGGATTTTCTCTTATCTATCCCTTTCTTAATGATACCCAGCATTCTGTTCGCTTTTTTGACTGCATATTGAGTGGATGTTTTCAGAGAACTATCTCCATTGAATCCAAGATCTCTTTCTTGAGTGGTAACAGCTCATTTAGACCCTATCATTTTATATGTATAGTTGGGATTATGTTTTCCAATGTGCATTACTTTGCATTTATCAAAATTGAATTTCATCTGCTATTTTGTTGCCCAGTCACCCAGTTTTGAGAGATCCTTTTTTTTTTTTTTAGCTCTTCACAGTCTGCCTGAGACTTAACTATCTTTAGTAGTTTTGTATCATCTGCAAATTTTGGCACCTCACTGTTTACCCCTTTTTCCAGATCATTTATGAATATGTTGAATAGGATTGGCCCCCAATACAGAGCCCTGGGGGATACCAATAGGTTGAATTTATGCTCATAAATAATCTATTTAAATTGCTCTTGCTAATTACTGAGGGTCCTAGCGTGGGTGGATAGGTAATTAAGAATTCAGATAAAATGCCAACAGACAAACACTTTGCTATCATAAAACAACATTCCAGATGTGACTGCTCACTCCTCGGCCTCCAGGGAAACCTGTACCACACCATTAGAAGAGGAGCCTGGTGAATCTTGCCCATATGCTCAGGGTTTAGCTGATCGCCATATTTGGGGTCGGGAAGGAATTTTCCTCCAGGGCAGATTGGAGAGGCCCTGGAGGTTTTTCGCCTTCCTCTGTAGCATGGGGCACGGGTCACTTGAGGGAGGATTCTCTGCTCCTTAAAGTCTTTAAACCATGATTTGAGGACTTCAATAGCTCAGACATAGGTGAGGTTTTTTGTAGGAGTGGGTGGGTGAGATTCTGTGGCCTGCGTTGTGCAGGAGGTCAGACTAGATGATCAGAATGGTCCCTTCTGACCTTAGTATCTATGAATTAAGAATAAGAATTCTTAATTATCTATTCACCCATGCTAGGACCCTTCCTCTTCTCTTGGTGCCTTAATTTTATCAGCATCCTGGTTTTGTTCCAAATGAATAGTCATTAGTTTTGACTTGACTCCTTTTGTTATTAGTTTATTGCTCTCCTGATTAATCCAGCAATCCTGGCCCCTACAAGTTTGGAATGGGTTTTAAAAAGCAATTGAAAAAAGGAGATAGCAGTTTTTATTAATTTGGATGGGAGTTTTTGCTCATGCTGGGGAGGATGAGTTGGGGGAGAGAGGACATGGAAGAAAGGTGCCTGAGGGAGAAGCAGACAAGCATCTGATCAAGCAATACTGGCAAAGTGAAGGTGGGAATTGACACCTTGCTAAACTAGTGGACAGGATAGGTGGTGCTAAATGATGGAAGGCCTTAAAGACAAAGACAAGGAGTTTGTGTTCAGTGCAGTGAGGAGGATGAGCTCATTGGAGGCTGGTGATGTGTTAGGATTGCTTAGCTAGGATGATGATCCTAGCAGCAGGATTTCTGAATGGGCTTGCAGGAGCAATGTAGTTGGCATCAAGGTAAAAAAGAATGAGATAAATATTTGACGGATGAGATGTTGAGAGCCTGAACAAAGGCCCTGGCAGGCTCCATAGTTAGAAAAGTTTGAATTTTACAAATATTATATAGGTAGAAACAGCAAATAGTTGATACAGCCTGTATAAGGGTGTAGAAAGAGGCCCAAATCTAAGATGGTGCCCAGACTATACCCCTGAGTACCTATGAAATTCTGCAAAGTCAGAGAAATTGGGGGAGAAGGGAAGATCACTTTGTGGTTGACAGTGATCTGGTTTTTGTGTTTTAGACTGTATTTGGGGCAGGCCTACTGGCAGAGTTTAGTCAACCATGACAGAGAGCCTGGCTGGTTCTGTTTCCTTTATCACATTCTTGCTCAGGCTACAAATGTTTGAGGGGGCAGCAGAGGCTATCTACTGAACATTAGAAGTGTCTCACATCACTGATCTCTGCAGTTTATTAAGGAGCAACACTGATAACATCCAAGGGAAACCCTGTCTTCTTTAGGTGTAAAAATGGTGACTGAGATGTGAGTGGTAGATTGGGGTGGGCAGGGGAATCAGACTGATTTAGGACTTTCTTAGGATTATTTGAAGGGTCTTGTGATATTTGAAGTTATGTTTCTCTCTAAAGCCATCATAATATTTGCTTTATACACAAAATATCAAATATCTTTTAAGAGCAATATGCCTAATTAAAAATAAGCATGTATTATGTTGCAAAACATCTATGGTATTTTATAATTGATGACACCTGTGTTCCATTCTGCAAGCAGCTAATAATTAGACCTCACTCGTAGCTATCTTTTACATAAGGAGTAATAGACATTTGAGAGTCAGAACCATGACCAGAACTACACTGGGAGAAGTGTATTACTATCCGTGTCTATAAACAAACTTAAATGGGTTGAGGAAGGAAGATAATTAGGGCAGATCCCAGCCTTCGCAAAGGGGTCTTGTAGCTTCCTTAAGCAGTTGACTGAGGATTTCTCTGGTGTGTGTGTGTGTGGGGGGGGAACCTCAGCTAGTATAGGGGACATACTAGGGATATGCATAATGCGCTGCAGTGATCCATAGGAGCTAGTTACAAGTTGGTGCAACTTAGAGCTTCAACCTTTGTTCACGCACACCTGTGTCCAACAAGATGTGCTAAGTGCAGCTCCTGAGCATGTATGGATAATCAAGAACTGGAACTTGATTCCTTTTGGGATTTTATACAGGATACCATTAAGACGCTTTTTTGGGAGGAATTTATAGTCAAAGGCTGAGATTCTCAAAGGAGTCTAAGAGAGTTAGGCGCTAAACTCCTAGCAAAAATGTAGGTCAATTCTCCATTTCGCATGTTCGATGAAGAAACATATCATACATCCATCTTAACTCTAATTTTCTGGAAATATTGCATTACTGAACACTTCGATCTGAACAAAGGAATTGACTTGATTCTCGAGCGCTTTCCTACTGAATATGTTGTCAGCCTTAGGTGCAGCAGAGAATCGAGCCTTGGGTGTTTTAATTTTTCAGAACAGAGGTGGTGATCATTTTTATTAACTGTGGTAAACCCAGGACAAATAGCTACAAAAAAGGGAGTGGTAGTAGTTAGTCCCAGAGGACTAAAAGGCCTCTCCCTGTTCACTGAGGATATAACTGGGGAAAATAAGGTTCAGCTGGAAAAGGGGTTGCTAGGGAGCTAATTAGGTTCCGCTGGCTCCAACTGGTGGAGACCTTTTTAAATCCTCCCCAGCATGGAGGAGAGAGTGAGAGAAGCTGTCAGTAGGCTAAGGGCAGCAAGACACCGAACCCTTCAAAGAAGGGAAGGAAAACAAAACCAAGGGACTGATCAGGGAAAGGAATAACCGGACCCTGTGCTACCTATAAGGATTTGCCTTTCCCAAGCCGGTGTCTCCAAGGCTAAAAAGGACCAAGTCTGCTGAGGAGAACAAGGTACTTTGCCACATAACTAAGTATTTACAATTTGAACAATATTCTTTACGAGGTAATTAAAGTTTAGGAGAAGGCAGAGTTGGAGTTTCAAATCTGTTTCATATTTCTTATTTAAAGCTTAGAAAACAGATTTCCACCCAGTATACAGAACTTCTATTTTTGTTTTGAATTTTACTGAAAATTACCAGATACAACAACAATACACATTAAAAGCAGTAGGTTTTTATATTTGGTGATGCCTTCCCAAACCTCATTCTTATTTAGAGACTTCTCCTCTCATCCCCTAAGTCTTTCTTTATATTGACTGTTTCAACATAAAGTGTTCTCAAGATATTCATCCCCAAATATAAACTTTTCTTTAGTTAATTTGAGTCATATTGTGCCATAAATTGCCACTTAGTTCAGGACAATTTTTGTGAAAACACAATGCTGTAGGCTGCATTTTTCTTCATACTGTGATTTTTTTCATAGTTTAGGCATTCTTTCAGTGGGCGTGTCTGCACTGTAATCTGAAAAAAGAAAAGGAGTACTTGTGGCACCTTAGAGACTAACAAATTTATCTGAGCATAAGCTTTCATGAGCTACAGCTCACTTCATCGGATGCATTCAGTGGAAAATACAGTGGGGAGATTTATATACACAGAGAACATGAAACAATGGGTGTTATCATACCCACTGTAAGGAGAGTGATCACCATAAACACCACCCTATACAGAAAACCTACTGACTGCTATTCCTACCTACATGCCTCCAGCTTTCACACAGATCACACCACACGATCCATTCTCTACAGCCAAGCTCTGCGATACAACCGCACTTGCTCTAACCCCTCAGACAGAGACAGACACCTACAAGATCTCTATCAAGAATTCTCACAACTCCAATACCCACCTGCTGAAGTGAAGAAACAGATTGACAGAGCCAGAAGAGTACCCAGAAGTCACCTACCACAGGACAGGCCCAACAAAGAAAATAACAGAACGCCACTAGCCATCACCTTCAGCCCCCAACTAAAACCTCTCCAACGCATCATCAAGGATCTACAACCTATCCTGAAGGACGACCCATCACTCTCACAGATCTTGGGAGACAGGCCAGTCCTTGCTTCCAGACAGCCCCCCACCTGAAGCAAATACTCACCAGCAACCACACAACAGAACCACTAACCCAGGAACCTATCCTTGCAACAAAGCCCGTTGCCAACTCTGTCCACATATCTATTCAGGGGACATCATCATAGGGCCTAATCACAACAGCCACACTATCAGAGACGCATTCACCCGCACATCTACCAGTGTGATATATGCCAGCAATGCCCCTCTGCCATGTACATTGGTCAAACTGGACAGTCTCTACGTAAAAGAATAAATGGACCCAAATCAGACATCAAGAATTATAACATTGAAAAACCAGTCGGAGAACACTTCAATCTCTCTGGTCACTCGATTCCAGACCTAAGAGTGGCTATACTTCAACAAAAAAAAACTTCAAAAACAGACTCCAAGGAGAGACTGCTGAATTGGAATTAATTTGCAAACTGGATACAATTAACTTAGGCTTGAATAGAGACTGGGAGTGGATGGGTCATTATACAAAGAAACTATTTCCCCATGTTATTTACCCCCACCCCCCACTATTCCTTGGATGTTCTTGTCAACTACTGGAAATGGCCCACCTTGATTATCACTACAAAAGGTTTTCTTCCTCCCCCCATCCTGCTGGTAATAGCTCATCTTAAGTGATCACTCTCCTTACAGTGTGTATGATAACACCCATTGTTTCATGTTCTCTATGTATATAAATCTCCCCACTGTATTTTCCACTGAATGCATCCAATGAAGTGAGCTGTAGCTCATGAAAGCTTATGCTCAAATACCTATGTTAGTCTCTAAAGTGCCACAAGTACTCCTTTTCTTTTTGCGAATACAGACTAACTCGGCTGCTACTCTGGAAACTGTAATCTGAGGTATGGTTGTAGCTCAGGCAGACATAGCTACTAAATAGTGTAGATACAGTGGCATGGGCTGTACATGCACACTGAGGACCCTGGGTCTGTATTCACATCACTCACCTCCACCGAAGCCCATGCCCCCACATCTGCACTATTATGCCAGTGTGGGTTTGTGTACCCAAGATGCAGTCACACCCCCAATTGCAGGGTAGACATAGCTGGTGGCATGAAAGCCCCTTTACAGCATAATCTTGATACTTAATGCTGTGCAAAGGGATCCATTTGTTTATGACCCTGGAGACCATGTTCTTTGGACTCATTCCACCTGCGGGCTATCACATTTTTCTCTGAGGATTAGGTGATCAGACAAGTCAACTTTAATAGTTCATCCTTGGCAGTTAGAATGATTTCCCCTTTGACACTATTTCAATCTTGTGGGCTTTCAAGATTAATGGTCACCAGAATGTACCATTTTCCAAAGTCTTTGATGTACATGGGTTTGAGTGCCCACACATCATTTCCTACCTACATTAGGCATCATCCGAGAAGTGAATATCCCCCTCTGGTTTCTTATACGTTTTAAGCATTTCTTTCATAGATTCCAAGGCCAGAAGGGATCACTGTGATCCTCTAGCCATGCCCCCTGTATAATGCAGGCCATGGAACTTCCATAAAATAAGTTCTAAAGCAGATCTCTTAGAAAAAAATCTACTCTATTTTAAAATGGTCAGTGATGGAGAATCCACCATGACCATTGGTAAATTGTTCCAATGGTTAATTACTCTTATTTTAAAAAGTACATCTTATTTCCAGTCAATTTGTTTAGCTTCAACTTCCAGCCTTTGGATCTTTCTCTGCTAGACTGATCAGCCCATTATCAAATAGTTGTTCTGCATGTAGATATTTCTAGATTGTAATCAAGTCATCTTTTAACCTACTCTTTGAAGCAAAATAGAGTAAGCTCTTTGAGTCTATCACTATAGGGCATTGTAACAGGGTTCTATCTGGGTCTAGGGATCTGCTCTCATCTGGTCTAGCGTCCCCCTTTATCACTCGCTTACCCCACAGTTCCTCTCACTCCCAGGACTTAGGGTGCTCTCTCTTCCTGACTCAGCCCTAACACCAGGTCATTGTATAGTTTTCCCCTTCTGAGGTAACAAATTCCCACTGGACAAGCTGTCCCTGGCTGTCTTCTCTTCCAATTCACCAGATCCTGTGCCACTTTCCCAGTGACTGGCCAAGGAACCAAGGCCCTCCTTCTACACTGAATTCCAGCCCAGAGGCCCCGTAACAAGCAGCCATGGTCTGCACAGTCCCACTCTTCTCTGCTGTTTCCCTGAGCTTCTTCCTACCTCATCACTCAGGTCTTCATCTCCCAACATCTCTGGCTTGATCCTTCTTTTGGGACTAGGATCCCAGGGCTTATTCTCCATGGTGGGCTTCCTCTTCACCACCTCTCTGTTCCAGAGTCTCTTCCTGCACCCCCATCCTGTTCTCAACTTCAAAGCTTTATACTAACCAGCCTGCTCCTGCCCAGCTGAACTTCATGGTCAGTTAAGTGCAGCCTCTCATGGGGCTAATTGGCCCTTTTTACCTACTCAGGCCTTGTGTTGGGTAAACACCCCATCACAGGCATTTTTTTCTAATCCTTTAACCATTCTCCTGGCTCTTCTCTAAACCTTCTCCAATTTATCAACATCCTTCTTGAATTATGGGCATCAGAATTGGACACAGCGTCCCAGCAGCGGTCACGCTAAATACAGAGGTAAAAAACTCTCTGCTCCTACTCAAGAGTCCTCTATTTATGCATCCCAAGCCTGCATTAAGCTCCCAGTGTGATACTGTGGCCAGTAAGAGTTATGTTCAGCTGTTTATCCACCCCCTACCCCTCCAAAAAAATATCTTTTTCAGAGTCATTATTTCCCAGAAAGCTTATGCTCAAATAAATTTGTTAGTCTCTAAGGTACCACAAGTACTCCTTTTCTTTCTTCCCAGGATAGAGTGCCCCATCCTGTAAGTATAGCCTATATTCTTTGTTCCTAAATGTGTACATTTACATTTAGTCATAAAAAAAAACACATTATTTGCTTGTAACCAGTTTACCAAGTGATCCTGATCACACTGAAACAGGGACCTGTCCTCTTCATTATTTACCACTTCCTCAATTTTTGAGTCATCAGCAATCTTTATCAGTGATGGTTTGTTTGTTTTCTTACAGGTCACTGATAAAAATGTTGAACAGTACAGTGTTCAAGAACTGTTTCCTGCAAGACCCCTCTGGAAACACACCCGCTTAATGACTATTCCCCCTTTACAGTTACATTTTGAAACCTATCAGCACACACATTGAATGGATTAAAAACTGACATTTATATCATTCTATTCTTTTAATCAAAATGTCATGCAGTAACAAGTCAAATGCCTTACAGAAGTCTAAGTATCTTACATCAACACTATAACCTTTATTCATCAGACATGTAATTTCAAAAAAATCAAGTTAGTTTGATTTTCATTAATTACATTACCCTTTAAATATATTAGAATATGACCATTTGTGTATATAATCCACAATTTGGATTCTCTGACAATAACATGTTCAAATCTTTTTTGGCAGTAGATCAGATACTTTTGCTTTTGTTTTGCCATAAGATCAGAATAGTCTTCTATGCAGAGAGACCAACTCTTTCTAAGAAGTGGTTGGAATTTTTTTTCCCGTATATCTATGGCTTCCCTACAGAAGTGGACTTTATGCTGAGTAATAGTAGAAGTGCTGCCTTATCTTATAGCTTGTAAGTGCTCCACTGTCATTTTTGCCTCCTTAAAAAGCAGTGCTATTCTGATCATATCAGCTGTTAGCAAATGCTGAATGAGCTTTGTTTTATCTTTAGTGGTCTAATGACAAGTACTGAATGTGAAATATTCCAATTCAGTTTTGCAGCCAGTTGTTTAGGAAACCAAGAAAATGTTTTTCATTCTCAAATATTTTAAAATATTCTCTTTTACATTTTGAAGAGGCCCAGTTCCCAATTTGAATCATTTTCTGACTTACATCTCTAGTTTCTTTTCTTTAGAAAACTAGACTTAACAAAAATATCACAAATAGGCTTGTATTTTCAGTTCAGAGTTGGATTTCAATTCAAGGAAGTTTTCCAAAATGGAAAAACATTTCCAAATTCAATTAGGATTAAGTGAATTCTGAACATGTTAAAAAGACAGAGCTGGACTGGACTTGCTGAAAACTTTTCATCAGTCATTCCAGTGCTAATTATTTGCACCTTTTTCTCTTAATACCTATAATGCTTTAAATGAGTCAAACTGTACTTGTCCTTGAACCTGTCTTCCTAATTGGCGGCCCTTTAATGAAGCAGAGTATCATGACATTTTTATTATGTGTAGTGCACTAAATCATAACACGTGTAGTAGTATATACATGCTTAGATGAAATAGTATCACAAAACCCAGTTTTAAGAAAAGGAGTACTTGTGGCACCTTAGAGACTAACAAATTTATTAGAGCATAAGCTTCCGTGAGCTACAGCTCACTTCATCGGATGCATCGGATGAAGTGAGCTGTAGCTCACGAAAGCTTATGCTCTAATAAATTTGTTAGTCTCTAAGGTGCCACAAGTACTCCTTTTCTTTTTGCGAATACAGACTAACACGGCTGCTACTCTAAAACCCAGTATGTTTTATCATCCGTTTTTCAGATACAGAAAAGAAAATAATCTATACAGTGCAATATGCTGATGACAATGTAAATAAAATCAAAGCTTTCAACGGTTACCTTTCTAACAGGAGAATGCCCGTTATCAATACATAAAGTTACTTATCTTTTGTAGTTTTACGGCAATAAGCAAACAGTGTATTTCATCCATAGGTGTCATGTGGCAAACAAAACTTGTCCAAAGAATCTTATCTGGAATAATCAGATTTGCAGATGTCTGGTGCAGCATGACTTCAGTTTCTCTTCCCATCATGGAGATACTGGTAAGCAGTTGTGTTATAGGATTAAATGTAGTTGTTCTGTGCTGATTTACAGAAAAGGAAAACAATACGCCATGCAAATTAAACAGTTTGAATCTTTTTAATTCTTGTAATTTGTTGTTTACAGAATGGCATTTTAGATAAGTAAAATGCATCCTCAGGGTGGGATTATATTTTCACCATTTTAAAATTGGATTGATCATAATTCCTTAATAAAAAAAATGTGAAATACACAGATGGGTTCTCCATTTTTAGTAATGTGTGCATTCAGATTTTTTTTAATGTTTGCTGTATTCCTAGACACTGCTGACGAATTCCATGATATCTGTGGACCTAACAAAGAGCTTGACGAAGAAACCTGTCAATGTGTCTGCAAAGGGGGTGTACGGCCTTCAAGCTGTGAACCCCAAAAAGAATTAGATAGAACATCGTGCCAGTGTACATGTAAAAACAAATTTTTGCCTAGTTCTTGTGGTCCCAACAAAGAATTTGATGAAGATAAGTGCCAGTGTGTATGTAAAAGAACCTGCCCTAAACATCAGCCACTAAATTCTGCAAAATGTATCTGTGAATGTATAGAATCTCCAAATAAATGCTTCTTAAAAGGAAAAAGGTTTCATCACCAGACATGCAGGTGAGTTAAATGACTAAAAGATTCTGTAATCTAATTGTTGGGTTACCTTTGCCATGGAATTACTTTATGACTGAGAGCTTTATGATTTGCCTATCTGTAAAAGGACAGTCTGAGGCTTAATGAATATTTGAGAACCACATTGAGGTTCTTGGATCCTATAGATAGTCACTGTGATTTCAGGTCAAGGGAAAACAACACAAATCAGATGTCAAGAATTAGAACATTCAAAAACCAGTCAGAGAACACTTCAGTCTCTTTGGTCACTTGATTACAGACCTAAAAGTGGCAATTCTTCAACAGAAAAACTTCAAAAACAGACTCCAATGAGAGACTGCTGAATTGGAATTAATTTGCAAAGTGGATACAATTAATTTAGGTTTGAATAAAGACTGGGAGGGGATGTGTCATTACACAAAGTAAAACTATTTCCCCTCCTACTGTTCTTATAAAGTGCTGGAAATGGCCTACCATGATTATCACTACAAAAGGTTCTCTTCCCCCTCCTCCCACCCTCCCCGGCTCTCCTGCTGGTAATAGCTCACCTTTCCTGATCGCTCTTGTTACAGTCTATATGATAACAGCCATTGTTTCATGTTCTCTATGTATATAAAATCTCCCCACTATATTTTCCACTGTATGCATCTGATGAAGTGAGCTGTAGCTCACAAAAGTTTATTCTCTAATACATTTGTTAGTCTCTAAGGTGCCACAAGTACTCCTTTTCTTTTTACGGATACAGACTAACATGGCTGCTACTCTGAAACCTAACATGAATTTACACTCTTAGTAGGTCTTTTGGCTGAGACAGTGTAAAACCAAATTCTAGACTATTTGTGGTCCTTAAAAATCCCAATGTACTTTTCACTAGCCAATATCCAACCTAACTGCCCAAATTATCCTTTAAAATGGGATTCTGGTCAGAAAGTAGACTAAGTTTAATAATGTTCATATTGCATACAAGATGTTTCTCATAGCTAGCAGTGTAATCAAAGCCACTCAATTTGGAAATATTTCACAATTCTGAAAATCAATTTTTCTTCTGCTTCCTACATCATCACTATCAATTAAAATGCAGTAATCAGTCACGTAATTTTCTTGAGGTAATTATTATACGTATATATAAAGCACCTGTCACTATCATATCTTGTTTGGCTGCTTTGCTGAAACACTATTAATTCTGCAGTGTTGAAAACAGTGAAGTCTTCTTTTTTAAGTAAAGCTAAGCAGACAATACTGCTTGGAGAAACAAGATCACTGAGTTCATTGATAGTGGTAATAATAGTAAATATTCATAGTATGAGATACATATTTGTTCAATTACCTAAAACCATTGACATGGTTACAAAATTAACATTTTAATTTATTTATAAATATTCTGGCAGCACCTAAAGGACCCCAAACTGTACTGATGGACATAAAATAGAATATGGATCCTGCCCTAAAGATTTTAATATCTAAAATGACAAGACACACAATCAAATATATACAGACTATATCAAAATACAGCTCACATAGTACATCTCTACTCCCTCCATTGCATGTTCAGCAACAACTCCTGGCCACTCCTCGTCCCTGACTTAATAGGAAATAAGGGCAATTACCACCAGGCATTTGGCACTTTGAAGGCTGGGGGCTACAAAGAGGTTATCAGTGTCTAGTTTAAATTCCTTCTGGGGTGCAGTGCAAATTACACTGAGTTTTGGTCCATGCTCCACAGAAAAAGTTCACTGGTAAGAGACACATTTAGTGATCTCCAATGTGCCTCTTTAGTGGTGTTATGCACCAGAAAACAACATTAAAAGAATATTAAGGTTGCAAAGTCAAGCACTCAAAAGTTAGGAAATGCCAGAATTAAGTTTGCCTGTGTAACACCCTTGTGCATGTGCATTATGATACAGTCTTTAATTGTAGAGTCATATACTGTATTTTCTAGAGGACTCCTGCCTTCTTCAGTGCACAGGCTCAATGGGGCTCAATTAATGAGAAGCTATTCAATATTTTGTTTTCTCCTCATTGTTCAGTGTTTGGTCCAGTGCCTTATTTACTGCACACCATTCAAACCCTGCTCTGAAAACAGTTGTTTCACTTCCTCATGTGCTTTTCTATGGTGTTCTTCACTATAGTATCCTACTCCTTCACAAACAATTTATCTTCACAACAACATTTTTGAAAGGAGAGGAGGGGGAGGTGATATCCCCACACTGTCAGAGTCCCAATTACCAGTCCCTCTCCCTCCACATCTGCAGTCTTATGCGTCTTGCCCAGCCAGTCCCAGTTCCTCACTCCTGGCTCCTCACCTGACACTTCTTTCCCCACCTCCCCTCCCTGGTCCAGTCTCTTTGTCCAATCAGTCCCAGTTCTCCCCGCTACACCTCACCACTCCTTGTCACATCTGTCTTCCTACCCCTCACCTAATTTCAGTGTCCCCCTTCCCAGCTCCCAGTGTCCCCACAAGCTCCCAGTTCCTATTCTGCCTCTTTGCCCAGTGAGTCCTATTTGCAGCCTCAACTCCCAGCTCTAGTATCCTTGCCAACTCAGTCCCAGCTTGCCTCCCCCACTCCAGTCACAGTCTCAATGGATTCCTTGGCCCAGTTTACTCCTTTCCCTTCCCCCTGCTTCAGCTTTAGGACCCCTCTGCCCTTTAACCAGACTGCCTCCTCCTCCTCCATGCTGCCTGGGTACAGGAGAGTTGCGCTTCCTCCTCTTAATTCCACACCCTAGGCCCAAGCCCAGAGCGCAGAGAAGCTGGAAGCAGCATTTACAGGGAAAGTCTGGTTTTGCCCTTCTAAAATGTAGGCTGGAGCTGGCCTGGTCACTGTGGGGATGGCAGCACATTGGTAAGCACTAAGAGTTGTAAAAGGACTAAACATGCTCCATGAGGACAGAATCTTCTGAGATTTTAGTTGTTCTGTTCTGGCAAGACTCTACTGAGCATGTGCTTGCTATGATTTTTCTAAGGCTTGTAATTGGGGATGATATGGGCCAAATTTAATGGGGATGGCAAAAAGCACATCCTTGAGACAAGGTGATTCCCCCAGCAAATTGCTAGGACCTGCTCCAAAGCATGGGGACACCTAGAGCTGCCTGAAGGAAAGGTCCCCTGAAATTTTTGTTAACATGGGGAAAAGGTGTTTGCCCCTAGCATCATTCTCAAAAATGGCTGAAGCATTTTGGATGAATTTTTCTGAAAAAAAGAGTCAGGCTGAGGCAGACACTTGATACATAAAATTTCAGTCCAGATGGTTAAAGTTTGCCAGAGTTATAAGCAACTGAAAGCACTGTCTTATAATGAAAAGTATTGTGCAACCTTAACAATAGGTAACAGTATCAACCCCATCTATAACTAACTATTCTTCCCTCACACTTACCTGTGCAAACTATCTGCATAGCTAGGTTGCCGTTGTTATGCCAGCAACTACATAGCATAGACACTGCCTACAATGATGGAAGGGGTTTTTCCATGGGTGTAAGACCACCACATCCCCAACCAACAGCAGCTACACTGATGGAAGCATCCTTCCATCAACACGGGAGGTTAGGTCACTAGCTATATTGGTCAGAGTTGTGGATTTTTCACACCCCTGACTGACATAGCTGTGTAGATCAGGCCTAATGCCAGATTGAGGGCAGGGGGATCTGTGGGCCACATGAAAGCATACAGACAGCAATATCCAGCCTGTGTGACAGTCCTTATCTACTATTTTTTTTGTTTGTTATCCAACTGCTTTGCTAGGGTTAGGCATCCTGGGAAATACACTATCCAAATAGCTAAGGTTTTTGTCTTTGCCTTAAAGATCAGTGCCTCAGATGGTATGACCTTCTAGGGGGAATTTAGACAAACGCATTGAAATCTTTAAACGAAAGGCACTATAGAAGCACAAAACATCATTGTAACATGCAGCTCAGAAACAAATTCTACATCCCCTCCACCCCCATTTTTGTATCCACAGAAGATTAATTTTCCCAGTCCAAACTTACTCCTGGTTTGTTTGTTTTTTTGTTTTTGTTTTTGCTGGCACAGATCATGTTACACCCTTCAGTGATGGCATATAGGAGGATAGGTGCATTTCTATCAAATACCCACATTATTTTGGTTTGGGGTGACCTCTGCCTCTTTCTTGCTTCAGCATCCTCAACACCTTTCCAACACTAGCACCCCCACCCCAAACTGCAGGTGTTATATATTTTACAAAATGTTTAGCATTAGGCAAAAGGATCAACTTGGTCTTTAAGAGAAATTCCATTAAAGTTGTTAAATTTATCCGAGATAGTACAAACTCTAAAGCTAAGTGACATGATAGAACATGAATCTCGGAATTACATAAAACATGCTAATGAATCAGACCACTGTGACAAATTACACTGAAAGCTCTGAACAAGATATGGCTAGTCAATAACTACCGTTACTGCGGTGTCTTCCTCATTCTTTACTGATTTCTTCATATTCATGTTCATTGGTTTAATTAATTGGCTTGCATTAATGTAACTGTAATCCAAGATCTCATTTTATAAACACATCACTGTAAAGTGGCAAAAATAAGCATGCAATGTGCTAAACCATCTGCAATGATAATTAAAGTATGCATAGTCTAAAAACAGAAAAAATTGCCTGGGGAAGAGAATATTAAAAGTACCTCAATACTATATTGTGTAGTATCTGTAAACAGAAATATATAGCAAGAATTATTACAATAGAACATCATTATACCAGTACGTTTCATAAAACAGAGACACATTATTTAAAGACAAGTTTAAAATATAACTGTTGAAACTTGAAACATATACTTTTCTCTCTTGAGTCGCTGCCAATGTCTGAAAAAGCCACAGACTAGTACTTTGTCTCCATTACACACCAGAGGTTATTTGGCATTGTTATTGTAAGGTTATTTTAGGTCAAGCTGTTAAAAAAAAAATGAGGTGGAGGAGAGAAGCCAAGGAATTAGCTTTGTACAACTCTTTGTACAAGCAAATATCCACTAATGAGGAACATCTTGTTTATAGATGTAATCTGTTGTTTAATGATCTATTTGCATTAAAGTTATTTCAGTTAATAATATTGTTATTGTTACCCTTTCTTCTCCTTTAAAATTTACCATATACATATGGGCCTGGATCCTACAATAAAAATCACATGGTACAATTCAGCAAACAGACCCCCACTGAACTTACTGGGGATCTGTGGAAGTATACGGGTTTTCCTTGTGCTGTTCTCAGTGCAGGATCAGGGTCATAGTATAGAAAATCCATCTTTTTCTACTACGCAAATGGCTGGTAAATATACAGAAAAAAGTATAGCATTCTGGCCTGTAACATCAACTCGTTAGGGAATGATGGCTCAAGCTAGGAGACACTCAGTAGTGGCATGTTAAACAGGGTTGCCTACTAGAAAATCATGTTGGAAGTATTTGCCAGAATAATATACCAATGTATACTCTAGCTTAGAACGTAATTAGAGCTGGGTAAATATTTCAAAAGAGTATTAATGAATATTATTCACAGAGTCACCTCAGCAGTATTCGTAATCCCATTTATTTGATTTTTCATTGCAAGTAAGTTCACAGCAATGGAAGATGAACATGCACATATGTAATACTCAGGCCCATCTCCAATAAAATATATCTTTATAGGATTTAAGTGTTCTCTGGCATAAGTGCAGCGTAAGTATACATAGTCAGATGTATATTTCTCTTTGATTTATGTGCCTTCCCCCTTTTACCAACAGCTTTTTTTTTCCTTCCTCCAGTTGCTACAGACCGCCATGTACAGTTAGAACGAAACGCTGTGAGCCTGGATTTTATTATAGTGAAGAAGTGTGCCGCTGTGTACCCACATATTGGAAAAGACCGCTTATTAATTAGTGAAGAAAGCACTCCTTGCCATTTTGGTGTACATTTTTCCATTAAAAAAAACAACTGTGTTAACATTGGAATTAACTGTGCACCAGAGATCCTGGGGAGTCACAGAGACAGACACATTGTGCTTTTTTCCCCCCAAGAAATATGGAAAGCACATGTAGACAATAATGGGGCTCATGTTGTATAAAGAACTCACTAAGGACTTGTTTTTCTGCCAATGACCAAACAGTCTTGGTTTTCCTCCTTGTGATTTTTTTTAAAAAAAGAGATAATGACTATATAATTTATTACCACTAAAACATTGTGCAGCATTCCTGTTTATAGCAGTAACAATTGTTAAAGCTCACTGTGATCAATATTTTTATATCATGCAAAATACGTTTAAATAAAATGAAAATTGTATTATATACTGGTGAGAATGTTCAATTGATTATTTTATGATCCATTCTGTACAAACCAGCCACAGCTCAACAACATGAATGGTGGTTCTTAAAACAGTTTCTGGAAATCCAGAGCTAGAATTCCTATCCAATAAAAATAAGTGATTTTATGAAAGTAAGTGTAAGTGAGACCGCAGTGAACTTTTTGTCTCTGGTTAAAATATCTAGGCTGAGCTATTAAAAAAAGTTATATTTACAACATCTATGTCCAATAATATTTTACTATTTAGACAAACTAGCTAAGCATGGGAGATATTTCATAAAAAGTATTATGAGTTCTCTCTACTGCACAGGAACAAAGCTTGTTCAAAGGAGAGCAGCAGCTATTAATAGTTGCATACATTCATGCCGATATATATTCAAAATATATTATATATGGTAAGTGTTCGTGCCGGTATAATAAATAATTAAAATCTAATTAAACATATTTACATATGGAAATATCAATTATGCTATTTTATTTAGTTTTAAAGATTGTGCCCTAAAATTCAAAACAAAATAGTTTTAAATTATTTGATGTTTTACTATTTCATATTGTAAGTCAAATTATTGTGATCTAAAGTCTCTTGTATGCCAGAGTCTTTTAAGAGAAAATAATGTATTTTTCTTTCCACCTGGCACCAGAAAAGACTTCCAACAAGCCAGTTTGGATTTACAAGATAATCTCTGTACAAACAATTGTTACAGAGTATTTTTACATGGAGAGTCTCCAGTCTAACATCTACAAACTCTAGAAAAAGAGGTAAGCTTTTAACTTGGATAGAATAAAAATATGAATGAGACTGTCTAATAATAATCAAGGAATCATTTCATTTCTACTTCCAGTTGTGCATGCACTCAACATGTCTGAGATAGGGAAGTTTTCATAGTAGCATCTGCTGGCTTGCATATGAGGCCCTACCCTACCTCATGCTCCCTAGTGAGGGTATAAAGGGTACTCGTGCTCAACAGCCACTCCAGTTCCTTCTCTACCACTTAACCTTGAAAAAGGGTCTCTGAACAGAGGGGAAATAGGGCAAGTATATACATATGAATATACATATGGACAACTCAAGTTACTCTACAAGGTAAGTAACTTCTTTCTTCAGGTGTTTGTTCCTATGCAAATTCCATTTCTGGTGACTTCTAAGCAATAATTTCAGTCAGGATTGGGTGCTTGGACTACCCACAGCAGCATCTGAAGCAGATGCTTGTACTGATGTGTAGTGCTGAGTGAAGGTATTTATAGAACCTTATGTTGCATCTTTGCAGATAGCCAGGATGGAGAAATTATTGAGCACAGCCATAGATGCTCTCTTTGGACTCCTTTTGAATGTGTCCCCACAGGAACTGACACCTTATTTGGTTATGCATCCTGAGGTCCATTTGGACAGTCTTTGGGTAGAAACAGCATTACCTTTCATTAAAGTGAACAGTTTGGGAGACCGTCTGAACAGTTTAGCCTTGTCTAGATAGAAAGTCAGTGCTCTTCATACATCTAACAAGTACAGCTTAAATTCTTGTTTGCTGTTATGTGATTTTTTGGATAAAACGCAGGAAAATGAATGACCCGATTCAAATAGAACCCAAAGACAACCTTCAGAATGAACTTAGGGTTGAGCCTCAAGGACACGTTATCATGATGAAAGAGTATATGGTGGATCTACCATGAGACCTCCCAACACTCTCATTCTTTTGGCCAGAAGTATAGCTACCAAGAATGTGACTTTCATTCACAGGTGGGATAAGGAACAATAGGCTAGAGGCTCAAAAGGGGGATTCATTAAAGGTTGACAGCACTAAGTTGAGATCCCATGATGTTGTTAAATGAGATACTAATGGAAAATATACAGATAAGGCCCTATAAAAATTGTGCTGAGACCAGGTGTATAAATATGGTAGTGTTGTCTACTGGCAGATGGATGACATTGATGGCCACAAGACAAACGTGGATGGAACTGGGGGATAGACCAGAAGTCTTCAGCAATAAGATGCACTCTAATATGACACTGATTCCTGCTTGCATCAATTCCGGCTGGCAGATGTTGTTTGCATCATATGACATAGCACTTTCACTTGGCACTCTAGCATTTTCTAGTCATGTCCTTCCTGATCTACGTTAGGATGGACTGTACTCCATGTGATTATGCTCCTTCTAGCTCTCACATTATCCAAACACCAGACAGGTGTTTGGGATGGTGAGTCATGCCTCTGTCCTTAGTCAACAGATCAATGGACAGGGCGAGCAGATAGATTGCTGATATAACAGAGAGAACAGGAATTATCTGGATCACGTTGATACTACTAAGATAACTCTCGCCTCATTCTGTTTAATTTTGTTCAGAACTATGAGCAGCAGGGGGATTGGAAGAAACCTACATAAGGTGTTGACACCATGAAATCAGGAATGTCTCCTAACAAATTCAGGCAGAAGAAGAAAACAAGCACAGCCATACTGGATCAGATTAATGGTCCATCTAGCCCAGTATCCTGTCTTCCAACAGTGGCCAATGCCAAGTGCTTCAGGGGGAATGAACAAAACAGGCAATCATCAAGTGATCCATCCCATGTTGGCCACTCCCAGCTTCTGGCAGTAGAGGCTAGGGATCCGGAGCATGGGGTTATATCCCTGACCATTTTGGCTAGTAGCCATTGATGCACCTATCCTCCATGAACTTATCCAATTCTTTTTTGAAACCTGTAATAGTTTTGGTCTTCCAAAAGTTTTGGAACTGGCACTGAGTTCCACAGGTTGACTGTGCACTGTGTGAATTCCTTTCGTTTGTTTTAAACCTCCTGCCTATTAATTTCGTTGGGTGAACCCTGGTTCTTGTGTTATATGAAGGAGTAAATAACATTTCCTTATTCAATTTCTCCCATGCCATTCATGATTTTATAGCCCTCTATCATATCCCCTTTAGTCATCTCTTTTCCAAGGTGAACAGTCCCAGTCTTTTTAAAATCTCTCCTCATACGGAAGCCATTCTAAATCCTTAATTTGTGTTGCCCTTTTGTGTCTTTTCTGAGATGGGACAATGAGAACTACATGCAGTATTCAAGATGTGGGCATTATGATATTTTCTGTCATATTCGCTATCCCTTTCCCAATGATTCCTAACATTTTTAGCTTTTTTTGACTGCTGCTGCACACTGAGCAGATGGTTTTTAGAGAACTATCCACAATGATTCCAAGATTGTTCTTGAATGGTAACAGCTAATTTAGATCCTATCATTTTGTATGTATAGTTGGGATTGTTTTCCAAGGGGCATTATTTTGCATTTATCAACATTGAATCATGAAGTGAGCTGTAGCTCACGAAAGCTTATGCTCAAATACATTTGTTAGTCTCTAAGGTGCCACAAGTACTCCTTTTCTTTTTGCGGATACAGACTAACACGGCTGCTACTCTGAAATCTGCCATTTTATTACCAGTCATCCAGTTTTGTGAGATCCCTTTGTAATGCTTCACAGTCTGTTTTGGATTTCACTATCTTGAGTAATTTTGTGTTGTCGGCAAATATTGCCACCTCTCTGTCGATCCCTTGACCGTTCCTGGACCCTATCTTTGGCATCTATTGTTTGGGCTCAATGCTATGACCAGAAGACTCCCACTGATTGAATTTGAGTTGAGTCATGTTGTCCTGTAGCTCCCACTTACGATCCTTGTAAAAATGTCTGCAGCACAGCTGATGTCTATGAATGGGGTTACGCAAGTACCTGACATCATGTGACTCAGTACAGCAAGGTAAACCCATGCTAATGTTTGAGGGGTTAGCTGAAGTTGACTGATTAATTGTAAAATGTCTCAGTCTCTCTACAGGTAAGAGAGGGTTACTCACCATGTGCAGTAACTGAGGTTCTTCAAGATATGTCTCCCTGTGGGTTCCCCACTTCAGGTGCAAGGGCTCCCTGCACTGTTGATAAGAGATTTTTGGTAACAGTGCTTGGTCAGGGCATGTGTGCACAGTAGTCATCTCGCGGTGCTGTTGGCACCTCATCTAGCACACGCACCATCTGAGCCCTTCAGTTCCTTCTCAACTGTCCTTGGCCTGAGATGGAGCTCTGTGGCAGTGCTCACTTTTCTCCTACCTAGAAAAATATTATAATAGAAATAGTTTAGTAAGTTTTCATTCAGTTAGTCTTAGACTCTCTGATCAACGTCTCAAGGACACACCGACACCTGAAATGGAGCATCTCCAGTAACATCACTTGAAGTAGTATGCCCTTGCAGTTATTGAATCCGGTCTCAATTCAGTGAATTCCATCTTCTGTGTCAGGGCTAAAATGGACTTTTGCTGTGTTTAATCTGAGGCTGAGAGGTTGAAAAAGATACCTCACCATGTGTGTGGCCTCTTGTATGCTCTGGTATGATGGACCTTTGATGAGCCAATTGTCCAGGTAAGCAAGACTGCAATGCCCTGAGCTCATAGATGGGCTACCACAACCATTAACACCTTTCTGAATACACTCAGTGCTGTCAATAGTCCGAATCGAAGCATCCTGTATTGATGATGGTCTATGCCTATGACAAACCTCAGGAATCTCCTGTGTGTTGAATGAATGTCTTTATGAAAATAGCATTTTTGAGATCCAGAGTTGTAAACCAGTTGCCTTGATCCCGGGATGGGATTATTGCAGAGTGGGTGACCATCCTGAACTTCAGATTTTGAATGTAGGAGTTTAGTAGCCTTAGGTCCAGGATAAGCCTTTTGTCTTTGGGATGAGAAACTGTCTTGAATAGAAGCCTCTCTAGATGTACTGAGTGGGGACTGGTTCTGTAGCTCCTGGGTCTGAAAGTGATTCCACCTTTTGTATAAGAATCTTCTCTTGAAGATCCCATGCTGGTTTTCCCCATTCTATTTGGCACCGTCTGTGTGTTCAGCTTGGTCAGAGTGCTGGCCTCTTAGCGGTACTGGCTGTACTTGTCATCACCTGGGACACAAGGCCTCCAAAGTTTTGGAGTGAGATGTAGATAGTCCTTTTCTCTTTGAAGACAATGACTTGGAGAGAGATCTATCCTTCTCATTTGGGGGGGCGGGGTGTGAGGGGAATGTCTAGATCCTATGTCTTCACTCTTTCCCAGCTTCTTACTGGAATCTAAGTGCTTGATGTTGAAGGCTCTGGAACTAACTGAAGCTGACCTCAACAGGCCACTCATGGATTCCTAAGGCCAATGTACAGGGGGGATCCCCTGGGTCTGGATCAGTCTTTGCTCTTATGGTTCTATCCACAAGGAACATTTTCAGACAGATCTCCCTCTCCTGTCTGGTCCATCACTGAAAGGAATTGCAAATGTTGCACTTGGAGGTGATGTCAGTCTCTCTGACTTAGTATAAACCAGTGTCGTGCTTGTCATTGAAAGGCAGTGTCCTCAGACAGATCCCACAGTTTTTGAAACCAGGAGTCTTGGTGTAATCCACAGGCTCCTGGTGGCAGGAAGCAGGAGGGAGACAGGGGATATAACCTCCATACCTGAGACCCCTCTACCAAACTAAACTATTTCTAAATACATACTAAATAAATAAATACTAAATACGTACAAGAAGAAAGGAACTATCCAAGAGTACAGCTAGGTGTGGACATGAGCACTCTGTCTCAGGCCAAAGGTGTGAGAAGGAACTGGAGTGACAGTTGGCCAGCAACAGACAGTGCTACCAAAAAACTTCCAGTCTCAGGTTTGTTGACCACATGTGCTACCAGAAGTGGAATACGCATAGGAACAAGCACTCTTTGTTTGAAATGATAATCTATCTTGTAGCAATATTTAAGTTTTGTACTTAAATGGCTCCCATCCATTTCAGGTGGTTTCTTTTCTTGTTTTCTTTTTTTTTTGTTTGTTTGTGTGTTTTATTATGATGATATCCATGTTCCTTAAAAAAATCAATGCATGTTTTTAAAATGTTACTGTACTTTCCTTAGACTGTGGGTTGCTCAGATATCAGAGTTCATAAAACTGAATGAAAGCACCTTGTACTCATTCAATCCACAAGTCAATCTGAAGCTAGTGTAATATGTAGGCAAGAGGTGTGATAGGTTCTTGGAAAAATGATTAGTAGTAGAATTTGTGAGAAGTTCTAGTTTTCCCAAAGTTCTTCCTACGAGGCCAGCTATAATCATCCAAATTGGATAGAAATCAGGCATACAAATACTAAGGAGATGAAGTAACATAATAAAGCATCCGATGAAGTGAGCTGTAGCTCACGAAAGCTTATGCTCTAATAAATTTGTTAGTCTCTAAGGTGCCACAAGTACTCCTTTTCTTTTTGCGAATACAGACTAACACGGCTGCTACTCTGAAACCTGTCATAATAAAGCAATGAATCTCATCTCAGATTGGGGTGGTGTACCCTTGATGACAGATCAGCATCAAAGTGCACCCTTGATCCAGTATGACACATAACTTCCTGTCAATTGGATTAATGGCGACTTAAGTCACCATGGTCTAATTGTCAGTCAATCACATCTAATGTAATTTTGATAATATAAGTATTGCCAGAAAAGTTGCAGAGAACTGGGTACCCATTTATGAATTTCAGGCAGTCAATCATATGGGCAGAAAATATAATTAGAAAGGAATAATGATGAAATATAATTTTACTTGACTGTACCATCAAAACAAAATTTTACACAGTGCTACAAAGTAAATTTCCCAGTTCTTATATATGTCAAAAAAACTAGAATAGAGGCTGTGGTGAGCCAAAATGTAGATTTTAAGTCTACCCTTGAGGTGAAATGTGATCATCATCAAAAGCTAGGAAACACGGATGAAGACAAAGTAGTGCCATGAATTCCAACAGTCAACTCTGTATGGACCATAAAAATCCCATTGTACACGGCTAAAATGCATGAGAACAAGGGATACCAATAAAGAAGGTCAACTAAAGTCCTAGCTCTACAAATGCTCATTTTGCGCATGAACAAGTGCAGCACTGTGAACATATCAAAGCCAGATAAAAAGGTTTAACTAGACTAATAATCAAGCAGACATTTTGAGTTCCAGTTGGACATAGTGTATATACTGTGGTCACCATTTCCCAGTACATAGTCCTCACAGATGGGGAAAGTGGGAAAATGAGAATACAAAACTTTAAAACAAACAACAACAGTCGAGAAGAAAGCATTTATTGCAAACATTTTTTCAAGTTGTTTAGCTTCTGAAATATACTGTGGTTTACAATCTGTGAGCAAGTGCCAATCTCCTTTTCAACTAAAAATATTGAAATGCAGTTTTTAAATTTTTGATAAAAGCAAGGACCTGATTTTTAGAAGATCTGGCCCTATTTATATGTATGCTTAATTTGCATGTGTAATTAACATTACTATGTACACAAATTAGGTATTTGTATGTACAAATGAATAAGTGGCCATTCTCCCAGATATGCATATGCGCAGATAACTCAGCATTACGAGCACCAGAATGCAACTTTTGGAAGACAGGTC
The DNA here is from genome assembly GCF_009764565.3 of Dermochelys coriacea. Classification (NCBI taxonomy): domain Eukaryota; kingdom Metazoa; phylum Chordata; order Testudines; family Dermochelyidae; genus Dermochelys; species Dermochelys coriacea. The sequence goes on along the minus strand of NC_050071.1, from coordinate 76,766,186 downwards.
CTAAATATGTTTTGTTTCAAACAAAATATTTTTTCATTTGCTGTAATTATAGGCTTGAAGTAATTATTTGAATTAGCATTAGCCTGCAGATCACCATTCTTTCTTATGTGATTTTATATATCCCAATTTCAAGAAGTAGGCTATGTTTACAGAAGCTGTTTACTTAAGGATGAGTGAGGTGTGTGATTTTTTTTGCATTTTTTGTTTTTTTAGATGAGTGGTGCAAGCTACATAAAAGTTGGCATTTTCCTCCTGCTGTGTGAAGGTGATATATATGGATTACAGTTGGCTTTGGTGCATTTTTATAGTATTGTTTGAATATAAACTATACAACAGTTTCCATTTTATTTTTCATTCTAATCTTATTACTTCATTGTTAAAAATGAAATGTGCAGTGTTCAGGGTGTACAGAGCTGAGTTTGTAGGCCAATGCAGGTTTATATTCTAAGTGGTTCAGCACCATCAAGCACAGTTCAGGCTGTTTTGGCAACTCCAGCCCTAAATAAAAAGGTCACATCTATCTATCTATGTAAAGTGTCTCCATACTAATGTCAAACATAGTCTAACTGAAAATGTTAAAATAGTGATGTAGACAGAAAAGTGATAGCACTCAGGCACAAAATGATAAATGTGATTTATGGAAATAATGTTAAGGGAAAATGTATCTTGGTTTAAGCTTATGTCACATTACATCAGGAATGTACAGAGAATGAGAGTCATAACTTTCTACCTAGTGCAGCTATCATCATGTTGTGTAGACACCTTGAATTGTGAATAAACTTCTCTTCATGAACTAACTGTGACTAGGAGACAGATTATGTACAGTATTATATGTCCTTAGCTCCTTGTGGTCTACACACGGTTATGCTTATAAATTCATATCGAACAAACTGGTATATCCATTCCCTTATCTCCATATAAAGGAGCAGCATAAAAGTTTATAGTGCCCCTCTTGGATTATGTTACTTTGAATGGCTCTTTTTATATAAAACTTTTATTTTGGGAGCTTTTGACCCTCCAAATCATCTTTATGATTTTCCTAGCCTGTATCTTAATGACAGCTTCCAGGGCCCTTCAACTCCATGTTTTCCTTTTCTCATTTTCATGGAGATTTGTCTTGTTTTGTTTCCAAAAGCATAAACAGGTATAATTAAGTGCAATGAATTGTGTGATGGGACATTCTTTGCAAAGCCTTTACAATACACTTTCCCTTGCAGAGTTATTCAGCTAATTCGTATAAAACCACTGTTTTCACACCTGTGCCTAATCTGAATAATTTGTGTGACTACTGTGCTCTCTAGACAGACTGGCAAATCTTCCAATCTAGAAACTGTTATGGACATATTGCAGCATTTGGAGGAAGGAGAGGTTATTCCTAGCTGGGGAAGTTTGAAATCTACCATCTACCAAGTTTGAAATCTATTATTAAGGGTACATATATCTGAAGTAGCTCTTAGTTGTAGTAATTAAGTACTTGACCTCAATGAATCAACTGAAAAACTGCAGTAGTGCATAGAGGTTCTTAATAATTTCCTTTCTTCTTCTCCTCTTCTATCTCTGATAACCTACTGAGCAACAATCCAAGAGAATCTTCCACTGCCCTGTTGAATTTGCCAAAATCAGATTGGCCAGGTATAGAAATCACCTCTATAACTTTCTTTGGATACACAAAATGCTAATAAAAAACAAATGAATTTAGTGCATGTGAAAGACTCAAGTTTGACAACCCTGTAAGCTAGGGTTCTCCAATTAGAGGTGCAGGATGGATTTTTAAAAAGAAAAAAATCAAGCTGTCTAGTTTTAAATTCTCATTTATTTCACTGATAAACTTTTAAAGCTTCTCCATAATGTCATGTATTGTGATTTATTTCATATGTATTCCTACCTCCAAATGTAGGAAATGGAATATGAACAATAGTGGTTACCAATCTGATTGTGGCATGACTCATAATATTTCAGTAATCATAACGATGTATATTATTTTATCTGGTGCCTGAAGCTACAAAGTGAACTTAAATTTAGCTTGGGGATCTGTTAGAGAATTGCAATGGTTTGCATTACATGAAAAGTTTTACATCATAAAATATAATGCTTTGCTGCTTGCATAAGCATTTGTTTGGCAAACCTCTATGGAAATATCTGTAAGTCATTTTATTGCACTATTACCTTGTTTCAGCATACAGTATTGCGCTATTGTCTTGTTTCAGCAAAGTACTCCCCATCTAAAACCACAGTTTATATGTTCATATTTTTATTCTGGGTAAAAGTTCTGTATCTGTTCTTGACATACACTGACCTTTCATCTCAATTTCAGTAAAATCTCTATTCCAGTCTTTACATTTGGATCAGCATCTATGGCCATGCCACATTGACTTGGTAACATTCTCAGTATGTGTTAAATCATGCACACAAACTAATTTTAAACATAGGCACAAATTCCACTCTTTCCTCTTCTCTTTGTCTCTTTGAATGAGATGAATCTCTAGTTGGATTTGATTGTTATACAAATCTAGATGGCCAAATTTCCATTTGTATCAGCCTAGCTATGTGAAAAAGATACTAATCTGTTTCTGTTCTTCATCTGTCTGCTGCCTTTGCCATCATTAATCTCTAATCTTCTTTTACACTTACTCTGTTCTCTAAGCTTTCCAAGTTCCACTCCTAACTTTCTGACTGCAGCTTCAGTATGTCCCCATCCTTCTCTCCCCCTTTAAGGGTGAAGTTGACCCCTATACGGAGGACTGGTCCCACTTAAGTCCTATTTTAACATCTTGTGCTGGACTTCTGCTACGGGTGTATTTCATCCTAGATTAATTATCCTGTCCGATGATTTCACCCATTCCTACTAGATAGATGATTCCCAAATCTCTTTCTAGCCTTGACCTCTCCCTCTTGTCCAGGGTTCACAACTTTAAAAGTCTTTCTTCTATGACAGCTGGCCACCGTCTCAAATTCAGTTTCTCCGTAAGAGAGCATCTTGTCTCCTTTAGTTGCCCCTCTTTCCTCTCTCCTATCAATGCTAACTTGCTTTAGTCTTGACTCCTCATTCTTCTTTCCTCCTTGCATCCAAGCTCTTGCTGAGCCCTGTCATTTTTTTCCTGCATATTACCAAATTCCACTCTCTACACCTGCTACCACCTGGGCAACCATACGCCAGCCCAACACTGGGCACTAGCTATAAGTGATTAGTAATGATTTAAGAACTGTGTATATAAAAGCAACCTCTAAAAGTACTTGGTTCAGAGCCTCACACTGTGTATGTACAAAGCCCACCAGCCCATACAGATACAGTTTGCGTGCAAAAATGCATTTCCACCTATGCAAACCTTGCAATCAAAAATTTCCTGCCCAAAAATGGCTATGTAAAATTGCTCTAAAAAATTAGAGGCCAATTTATGACCTCTTTGAAGTTCGGGAGCTCAATCCTGCCTAGCGATGAGCACTCTGGCCCCAATCTAGCGTTGCACTTAAGCAGTGCTACTGACTTCAATAATTCAAATCAGTTCCTTAAACTCAAACATTTTTGTTGCAGCAAATTATCTGCATTTCTAAAACACCAAACGGAAGTCTTTAATAACTTACATCACATGCTTTTTTTTTTACTTCAGAAAATTGAAGAAATCTCTCTGTTTAAAGGGACTTAACAGAAAAACATACCAAATTGCTTTGCTGTTTGAAATGCATACACTTGCAAAATTTTCCAATGTTTAACCCTCTTAGGTTACCACGCTAAACTCCAGAGTGCAACTTTGTTAACTCCACAAAGAGACAGATTTTGAAAAAATTTTCAAAAATAAAACCAAGCTAATTACTTTTACTAAGATAAGATTTAGGAAATACAATAATAATTTCACTACTGCCTCCTGTAATATTATTAGTGAGAATAATAAATTAATATGAGCGTTAAATGGAGTTTAGGTACCTAGTAGAGTAAGTACAAAAAAAAAAAAAGAAGAACAACAAGGCATCCTGGGGTGCATTTTATATTAAGGCTAATAACTAAAATTTCCCAAAAGACAACATATTTTATGTAAGGAAAATAAGTTGGGTAGGGTAGCATCACTGTATGTTGGACAAATTATAAATACGATGAGATATTCTAATAGCATTGCTATAGTACTTCCAGGTATTAGATCACTTCCAGCAGGCTATAGACAGCACTGTGATAGCAGAAATACCAATATTGAAGGTAAATAGAAATATATGAGATTCATCCTTGCCCTGATACACAAATAAATTCCATCAACATTATGCACACTTTGATGAGACAGTAAGATACCTCAAGGTCCCTGAAAATGCAGATTTGATAGCCCATTCATTCTCCAGCTACCTCAGTACTGTCTTTCTTTCTTCTGAATAGAAATCTGACCTCATTTCTTTACCACATTCTGTTCCTTATATCTCACTGACTCTTATTTTTCTCTAAAATAAAAGTTCCTCAAACTAAATTTGACAAATTTCAGACTCTAATTTAAAAAAAAAAACACCTTGTACATTTAGAACATACTAATGATATACAGAAAACGAAACTAAGACTGATAGATCAAAGCCTACCCTTTAGAGAAGAGCAGCACTCAAACTTACTAATGCACTTAAAACAATATGCTTGTTCTATGTAATTTAGAATGTATGGAAAATTTATTAAATCTACAAATATTCAGATTTTGGATACCTTAGATTATTGCTATTAAGAATCTCTTAATTAAAGGTTCACTTTGTTTCTTTAAACATACTGGAACTATATCCTGTACCCTTTTGCAAAATACTTCTATTATAAGTTGTAGGATTGTAGTTGTTTTCACAACATAATAGAAGAAAAATTGAAATGTAGTTTAGTAAAATATCATTTTTTTCATATCATCTCTAACAACAACTCATAATCCCCATTAGAAAACTATTAGCGTTGTCATCTAAATTATTATCTGGGCTCTGATCCTGCAATTCACTGCACGGGTGGCCTCCTGCACTAGTGGATTCTCATTGACTTAAATATGAGATTCCATGCAAGTGCAGGGGTATGCTCACATGCTTCTAGTTGCAAGACCTGGGCCTAGGTTTCCTGGCTCACTATTATTTCCCACTACATTTCTTTTAATTAATGGCATGTAGAAAGACACCCAGAGAAACAAATTATAATCTGTTTTAGCTTAATAATAATAATAATAATAAAAGACCTTATTTTATATAAGTGATTACCTGGATTCAGATGCTGAAAGGTTGTGTCTATCCTTGCTCCCTGAATATCAATAACAACATCTTGTGATGGTTTATCTTTCTAGTTTTATTTTTAATGCTAATAATCTATAAATTATATATTCGCTAAAAGATGCTCACTTTTTTGTACACTTAGCTGTCTGTGTTCATTTGTGTGGTCTTTTCAAACAGGAGATGATATATTTATATTATTTACTTCTCTTGAGTATGATTTATTGTTTCATGCATTTTGTCCTTTGAAAGAATATTGGGGTTTTTTTATTTCAAAGCTAAATGAAAAATATGAAAAGCTAAGTCAGTCATATGTTCAAATGAAAAACATGTTGCAAGTAAATATGTTGTTCTTGTACATTTAGTAAGTAAACATGCCAGCTCTAGTAACTGTATCCCAGGTAAAGGGGCCAGAGTGGCATAAAAGTGCCCTAAAAACCCTTTTTGTGGCTGGGAGACAATTCCCCTACTGCAGGGGCTGAGGAAGACCAGTGTAAGGCTGCCTTCTGAAAACCCCTAGAAAGCCTAGGGGTAAGAGATCACACCGATCTCTTAAAACCAGTGAAACCCCACCCCCTACTCTGGGAGCTGCAAGTTCTGTGCTTTGCCTCACGCATGAGTCACAGTGAAATTATTTGTCCAGGCTTAAGCAATTCATTGCCATTAAAATCCTTTGCAGAAGACAGCCTGATGTAAGGGTATCCTTTAATCCTTCTGAAGTGAGGAGTATATTGCTGAAATTTCATTGTTGTATGATGATGTAATGTAATGTGAAGAAATGGTGTAGCTGGCAGTTTTGAGCAGCAAGCAGAGCCCAAGTCAAGTAAACAAGAGAGATTTATGCATACTCGTTAGTAACACAATCTGCAGGAGGAAAAGTGGTGTTGGAGAAAGGAAGGTTCCAGCGGAACAGAAACAAAATAGAGCAGCTATTAGCCACGCAAAGAGTAGCAAGGATGGATGGTTATAGCAATGGCTATTGGAGACCAAAATGATGTCAAAACACTTCAAGTGAAGACTGTAAAAGTAAAACAAAGGAGCTTTCTTGATATAAAATCAGTCTAGTAAGTTTCAGGTACTTGAAAGTATTTTGGGAAACCCTCAACCAACATGAAGCCAGATGGGAGCAGAGCTGGCGATGTGAATGTGTGTGCTGCAAAAGTGACAGGTATGCCAAGTGCCAATATACACACACAGTGTTGGACCCAAAACAGGATAAAGCATGTCCTCCTTAGAAGAATCTCGGCTGGCAAGTGCCACCCACAAATTAACCATGGATCCAACATTTTCCTTACATTTGCGTGTCTGTTTTTTTTTTTAAGCCACATTAAACTTGCACGCTGTACATATATGCCATTTCCTTAAAAGGTAAGTTGTGAACATTCAAGAATTTTCCCCAGCAGGATTAAGCATGTGAAGAAGTGTTTGTGAGGGAAAGAGATACTGATGTGTATGCAGCCAACCCCCCTGAAGTCAATGTAGTTATATATGGATAATGCAGTAGAACTTGGCCCAAATAATTTTGATACTAGACAAAAATCATATAAAAGATAGATATTAAATGGAGCCATGAGTATATTTCTCCTCTGTGTGAAAGCCTCCTCTAGCCCTTTACCCTGCCATCATTACTGTAAGCTCATTTAAGCGACTAGATAGCTTAGAATATAACGTATATAAATCAACCAGATACGGTATTTCTAACTCACTGTGAAACATTTTTACTTTCATGAGAGTATGTGTAGTCATTTTGCTGCCACAACTATAATCCAGGAACAGTTTGAATGTGATTTAAACCAACATTTATCAAGCATATGATGGCATCATTTCAATTCAGTTGTATATTATGTTCATGACAGCAAGATCTGGCAAAAATCACCAACAATCCTATTCTGTGCAGATTGTTCCAGCATGTTTGATTAATCAGAAGGGGGAAAGAGCAATATATTATCTCCAGTATACAGTTCGCTTATAGATTTAGACTCACAAGTACCAAATATTAAACAGCAGCTGCTGGAAAAATGCCATTTCTCCAGAAGAGCTGATTTGAGAGACACTATCCACCTGCATCTTCCTTTAATTTAATTTTTACTACTATTTTTACACAAAATGAAATTTATAGGTCTCTACTGAAATTCTGGGCCGGTTTTCAGGAAGATGAACAACAGGAGCCCAGCTGATGGAGTTCAAAGCATACATTGTGGGAAGGAACTTACAGGTGAAAGAGAGAGAGTTGGGAAAGTTTACAAAAAGGCTGTCTGGTGATCAAACTGTTCTTTAAAAATTCTTCCTGCCCTAAGAGCCTATGGAGAGCTGACAAAAACACAATGGAATTTTTTTTTAAATTCAGACATGGTGCACAATTAAAATTCCACATTTAAAATATTAACTAACCTTAAAACACATTTTACTGTAAATGGGCATCATTTAAAATGGTCTGGCTGAGGTCTAAGTTTCCCCTCAGATTGTCTTCTATATTTTCCACATCTGGAGAAAGGGTTTAACATCATTGAATGATATTTGGCAGCATAGGCTTTGACGGCAACACTAAAGTGGGGTTTTTACCCACGAAAGCTTACGTTCAAATAAATCAGTCTTTAAGGTGCCACTGGACTCCTTGTTTTTGTGGATACAGACTAAGACGGCTGCACCCTGATACTTAGCACTAATAAAAAGTGTCAAACTACAGTGTGGAGGAATGCTGAAAGCCTGGACAGAATGAAGACCCAGGCTTTCCCAGTTTCATCATATTGTAGGCTGTCATTGCCATGCCCCTAGCTGCTTGGTCATGCAGTAGATAGAACTCACTCATATAGAATGAGCTACTGAACTGAATACTTTAAAAATTAGCTGGCCACCATATTTGCTTTTTTGGGGAGCTCCATTGAGACAGACCCTTTTGGACCTATAGCACACGCCATCATTTACACAACTGTGAAAACATTCCCAAAATATAAGAGTAAGGAAGCCCACTAGCCTCTTAAGCAGCTAATGCTTCTGCTCTTGTTCTCCTACTTTAAAAGTAATTTCCTATATCCTAGATCCCTTTGTAAGCTACCAAAAGTAGCCTAGCAGCAAGCAATAAGGGCTGGCTATTGGCATTTCCTATCATTCACAGAACAATTGCTCCATGCGCCATTCCCCTGCCATGAGAGGCTATAAAGAAAACACAGCAGAATTCAAAAGGCCTTCCTGGTTTAAGGTAACTCAGAGAAAGACTAGCCTCTCTCCTGGTATTTTCACTGAAACCAGTAAGTACAGAGCTTACTGTGAGATAAAAAAATCCTACATGTTAAACATATTTATCTATCTATATTGATAGCAGTGCTTTATATTACTACACTGGAAAGAATTTTGAATTCCAATTTACTTTTAGCTGTTTATGTCATATGGGCCCGATCCAACCCCCATTAAAGTCAAAGGGACCCTTTCCAATGACTTCTGCAGGTGCTGGATCAGGTTCTCTCAGTATGGTCAGTGAAAGGTTAATGAAGTCAATTTCACTTTGCTTTATAGTCAGGTTCACTTTCAATGTCTGCATACCAGAGCTTGCAATGCAATGCTTATTTCTTTAAAAATAACTGTTCACATTTCAATTTAAAACACTCACAGAAACGTGTGTAATAGTTGTGCCTACTTCAAAGGTCCTACTGTCATTACAACATGGCTCTTGGGTTTTGTACTTTTTTGTTTGTTTGTTTTAATTTAAATTTTGGATGAAATTTAAATTGACAGTGTCCCATTTATCTCCATCCCCCATCTAAATGAAATTTGGTTCAGTTTAATTTTAAGCAACCTTCACCACCACTGCCTACACTGTCTGTAATTAGCAGTAGTGAAATTATATAACCTATTCACATCTCAAGATGATGATTTTGTTAATACCAGAATTTGTTGGATAACTTTCAGAATAAGATGACATTGTCCTGAATGTTACTAGATGACAACTTCATACTGCTTGGCAGTTCCAGAGCTGTGGCAAATCCAAGAATAAAACTGTTACTCTACCTCATGTGAGTAGTCCCATTGTTAACTTTCACTGTGCTTTACTAGCATAGATAAGACATGTTCCTTGGCACTTAGAGTAGTGACCTTATTTTCATGAGATATTCATGACCCCCACAGAGTATTACAGGCAAAGGTACAACTTTTTGTATATTTGCTATAGTTTCATTAACTTGTAGGATAAATTTAATTTGTTAGAACTCAGCTACATTCATCATGCAGGAATTCTATTAGTTTTATATGATGTGCACTTTGTTCTTTTGCTGCACGCTGTTGGTTTATCATTATAGCTGTTGACATAGATAATTATTATTGAATATTTATATATTTCTTGAGGCCAATGCATTTCCCAGGAGAAAGGCATTAGTTTGATTTTTAGTTTATGCATAAAAATTAAAATGACCTAGGAATGCAAAACATTTTGAGAGGAACAAATCTTATTACGTAAACTCAAATGGAGTGAAATGTCCTGAAGACAAGAAAGTAACAGTATAAATTCGCCTCCATGTCCTTAATAACTCTGACTTTTCCTCAAGTCTTCCAGGAAAAAATCAGAGTTCTAAATGGCAAAATGTTTTATAAAATCAACATGAAGAGTCTGTCTAGCATTAACCGCAGGACTGCCATTGGTTCCACAGTAGAAACTCAGGGCGGAAACCTGAGAGGCTTCCTATTTAATGCTGTAATCCTTATTAGTCAAGCTACCTGCACATATTACCAAAGCCAACTGGCTGCAAGGGTAAAATTCTTAAATAGAAGAATTGCTTTTACATTTTCTAAGGCTGTGAAACAAAATGTAAGAAGATGGTATTGTCAAATTCTGCTCTCATACTGTGTAACCCCAGAGGAATGTTGGAGGAATGCAGCCTAGTGGCGCCAATTCTCCTTTCATGTTGGTGTAAATTAGGAGTAACTCCACTGAAGTCAATGGAATGACATTGACATAAAAACAGTGAGGAGAATAATTATAACATTAAGTTTCAGAGTAGCAGCCTTGTTAGTCTGTATTCGCAAAAAGAAAAGGAGTACTGGTGGCACCTTAGAGACTAACAAATTTATTAGAGCATAAGCTTTCGTGAGCTACAGCTCACTTCATCGGATGCATTTGGTGGAAAAAACAGAGGAGAGATTTATATACACACACACAGAGAACATGAAACAATGGGTTTATCATACACACTGTAAGGAGAGTGATCACTTAAGATAAGCCATCACCAGCAGCAGGGGGGGGAAAGGAGGAAAACCTTTCATGGTGACAAGCAAGGTAGGCTAATTCCAGCAGTTAACAAGAATATCAGAGGAACAGTGGGGGGTGGGGTGGGAGGGAGAAATACCATGGGGAAATAGTTTTACTTTGTGTAATGACTCATCCATTCCCAGTCTCTATTCAAGCCTAAGTTAATTGTATCCAGTTTGCAAATTAATTCCAATTCAGCAGTCTCTCGTTGGAGTCTGTTTTTGAAGCTTTTTTGTTGAAGGATAGCCACTCTTAGGTTTGTGATCGAGTGACCAGAGAGATTGAAGTGTTCTCCAACTGGTTTTTGAATGTTATAATTCTTGACGTCTGATTTGTGTCCATTCATTCTTTTACGTAGAGACTGTCCAGTTTGGCCAATGTACATGGCAGAGGGGCATTGCTGGCACATGATGGCATATATCACATTGGTAGATGCGCAGGTGAACGAGCCTCTGATAGTGTGGCTGATGTGATTAGGCCCTATGATGGTATCCCCTGAATAGATATGTGGACAGAGTTGGCAACGGGCTTTGTTGCAAGGATAGGTTCCTGGGTTAGTGGTTCTGTTGTGTGGTGTGTGGTTGCTGGTGAGTATTTGCTTCAGATTGGGGGGCTGTCTGTAAGCAAGGACTGGTCTGTCTCCCAAGATCTGTGAGAGTGATGGCTCGTCCTTCAGGATAGGTTGTAGATCCTTGATGATGCGTTGGAGAGGTTTTAGTTGGGGGCTGAAGGTGATGGCTAGTGGCGTTCTGTTGTTTTCTTTGTTGGGCCTGTCCTGTAGTAGGTGACTTCTGGGTACTCTTCTGGCTCTGTCAATCTGTTTCTTCACTTCAGCAGGTGGGTATTGTAGTTGTAGGAATGCATGATAGAGATCTTGTAGGTGTTTGTCTCTGTCTGAGGGGTTGGAGCAAATGCGGTTATATCGTAGCGCTTGGCTGTAGACAATGGATCGAGTGGTATGATCTGGATGAAAGCTAGAGGCATGTAGGTAGGAATAGCGGTCAGTAGGTTTCCGATATAGGGTGGTGTTTATGTGACCATCGCTTATTAGCACCGTAGTGTCCAGGAAGTGGATCTCTTGTGTGGACTGGTCCAGGCTGAGGTTGATGGTGGAACGGAAATTGTTGAAATCGTGGTGGAATTCCTCAAGAGCTTCTTTTCCATGGGTCCAGATGATGAAGATGTCATCAATGTAGCGCAAGTAGAGTAGGGGCATTAGGGGACGAGAGCTGAGGAAGCGTTGTTCTAAGTCAGCCATAAAAATGTTGGCATACTGTGGGGCCATGCGGGTACCCATCGCAGTGCCGCTGATTTGAAGGTATACATTGTCACCAAATGTGAAATAGTTATGGGTCAGGACAAAGTCACAAAGTTCAGCCACCAGGTTAGCCGTGACAGTATCGGGGATACTGTTCCTGACGGCTTGTAGTCCATCTTTGTGTGGAATGTTGGTGTAGAGGGCTTCTACATCCATAGTGGCTAGGATGGTGTTTTTAGGAAGATCACCAATGGACTGTAGTTTCCTCAGGAAATCGGTGGTGTCTCGAAGATAGCTGGGAGTCCTGGTAACGAAGGGCCTGAGGAGGGAGTCTACATAGCCAGACAATCCTGCTGTCAGGGTGCCAATGCCTGAGATGATGGGGCGTCCAGGATTTCCAGGTTTATGGATCTTGGGTAGCAGATAGAATACCCCAGGTCGGGGCTCCAGGGGTGTGTCTGTGCGGATTTGTTCTTGTGCTTTTTCAGGGAGTTTCTTGAGCAAATGCTGTAGTTTCTTTTGGTAACTCTCAGTGGGATCAGAGGGTAATGGCTTGTAGAAAGTGGTGTTGGAGAGCTGCCTAGTAGCCTCTTGTTCATACTCCGACCTATTCATGATGACGACAGCACCTCCTTTGTCAGCCTTTTTGATTATGATGTCAGAGTTGTTTCTGAGGCTGTGGATGGCACTGTGTTCTGCATGGCTGAGGTTATGGGGTAAGCGATGCTGCTTTTCCACAATTTCAGCTCGTGCACATCGGCGGAAGCAGTCTATGTAGAAATCCAGGCTGCTGTTTCGACCTTCAGGAGGAGTCCACCCAGAATCCTTCTTTTTGTAGTGTTGGCAGGAAGGTCTCTGTGGGTTAATATGTTGGTCAGAGGTGTGTTGGAAATATTCCTTGAGTCTGAGACGTCGAAAATAGGATTCTAGGTCACCACAGAACTGTATCATGTTCGTGGGGGTGGAGGGGCAAAAGGAGAGGCCCCGAGATAGGACAGATTCTTCTGCTGGGCTAAGAGTATAGTTGGATAGATTAACAATATTGCTGGGTGGGTTACGGGAACCATTGTTGTGGCCCCTTGTGGCATATAGTAGTTTAGATAGCTTAGTGTCCTTTTTCTTTTGTAGAGAAGCAAAGTGTGTTTTGTAAATGGCTTGTCTAGTTTTTGTAAAGTCCAGCCACGAGGAAGTTTGTGTGGAAGGTTGGTTCTTTATGAGAGTATCCAGTTTTGAGAGCTCATTCTTAATCTTTCCCTGTTTGCTGTAGAGGATGTTGATCAGGTGGTTCCGCAGTTTCTTTGAGAGTGTGTGGCACAAGCTGTCAGCATAGTCCGTGTGGTATGTAGATTGTAATGGATTTTTTACCTTCAGTCCTTTCAGTATGATGTCCATCTGTTTGCATTTGGAGAGGAAGATGATGTCTGTCTGTATCTGTGCGAGTTTTTTCATGAAGTTGACAGATTTCCACTCTATACGGCTAAATTCAGTGCCTTGCATAATCACAGGTTTCAGAGTAGCAGCCGTGTTAGTCTGTATTCGCAAAAAGAAAAGGAGTACTGGTGGCACCTTAGAGACTAACAAATTTATTAGAGCATAAGCTTTCGTGAGCTACAGCTCACTTCATCGGATGCATTTGGTGGAAAAAACAGAGGAGAGATTTATATACACACACACAGAGAACATGAAACAATGGGTTTATCATACACACTGTAAGGAGAGTGATCACTTAAGATAAGCCATCACCAGCAGCAGGGGGGGGAAAGGAGGAAAACCTTTCATGGTGACAAGCAAGGTAGGCTAATTCCAGCAGTTAACAAGAATATCAGAGGAACAGTGGGGGGTGGGGTGGGAGGGAGAAATACCATGGGGAAATAGTTTTACTTTGTGTAATGACTCCTCCACTCCCAGTCTCTAGTCAAGCCTAAGTTAATTGTATCCAGTTTGCAAATTAATTCCAATTCAGCAGTCTCTCGTTGGAGTCTGTTTTTGAAGCTTTTTTGTTGAAGTATAGCCACTCTAAGATCTGTGATCGAGTGACCAGAGAGATTGAAGTGTTCTCCAACTGGTTTTTGAATGTTATAATTCTTGACGTCTGATTTGTGTCCATTCATTCTTTTACGTAGAGACTGTCCAGTTTGGCCAATGTACATGGCAGAGGGGCATTGCTGGCACATGATGGCATATATCACATTGGTAGATGCGCAGGTGAACGAGCCTCTGATAGTGTGGCTGATGTGATTAGGCCCTATGATGGTATCCCCTGAATAGATATGTGGACAGAGTTGGCAACGGGCTTTGTTGCTGTAGCTCACGAAAGCTTATGCTCTAATAAATTTGTTAGTCTCTAAGGTGCCACCAGTACTCCTTTCCTATAACATTAAGGCTATCTATTCATCCATGTACTTGCACCATGCCCATCACTGTAATATCTCAGCATTTGATTACTTCTACAAGAAACATGCAAATTCTCACTTTCACTTTTTCCATCCCTCTGCTGAAGACAAAACATTTATGTACATATCTTTTTAGCTTAGAATCACTGTTGTTCCCTATCAACTGATTTTAATGGCACAAGGATTTCGGGGGGGGGGACGGATTAATTCCCCAAACTCATCAGATCTCTGCCTGTAATGCCTCCTTCCCTGGCATAGTTAAATAACCTTTTGCACAGCAAAGTGAGCATAGCAGACTGACATGCAAGACATCATCTAGAAAACAAAACTTAACTGCCTCAGATGTATGTATGTAGACTTTGGGTTTAAGTACTTCCTGTCTTCTGTGGATGGCCTGCCAGAAAAAGGATAGCTGGAGTAAAGTCTGATTAAATTAGAAACAAAATATTCCTGTTGAAATTACAGTTCAAGCTGCAAGCAAGTGACAAACAAAAAAGTGCAAGAAGGCTGAACTAGCTGGAGTGGAGAGGTCAGATCTTGCACGTATTTGGAACTTCCAATCCTCTCACGTGGAAGATTGATAAAATCTGGTGGCTCAAAATAATCAGTTAGCTATTTAAGGAACTTTTCAAAGTCTGAAAATCTGACTGACTAAGGAACTGGTATTAGTTTGCATAATGCAGATTACATAAGTGTCAAAGTTAAGGGCCCGAGGGAGTTAGCAAACTACTTCAAATTTAAAAAAAAAAGTCACACAATATGTCTAACTTCAACTTCAGTAACAGCTTCTTACACAATAGCAGTAAAATACCTTTTGATTACGTTATTAAAACTTAAACTGAGACCCCTGCTTTTTTTCTTTTAACCACAAGTGAGTATTTATTAAGAAAAGTTGCATGTTTTGCTTTACATGTAATTATATGCTGAAAGTTCAGTTAAGATAATTTCCTTAACAAAATTCAGACAGTAATCAGAGGGATAGTCATTCCACACCACATTGAAAAAATAAGAACTGCTAAAATCTAAGTATCAATTTTATAATGGTTCACAAGTCCCTGGAGAGGCCTCTTCAAAGTTTATTTGCTTTTGCTGTGTCAAAGGGAAAAAAAGGGGAAAATATGTGGAGATGTGAAAACACACACACTTGGGATGTACTAACGAGGATGGTTTGCTGCCAACAGGTAAGAAGAGCTGTGGAAAACATTGTCCTCACCAGAATAACTGAAACAAATATAATAAAATAAATAACACTTCTTCAGGCTCACAGTACAAAAGCCAATAGATTTTTTTCTGCCATCTAACTAATTTTTAAAGTGAAAGGTAGTTTATGCAGGTAGAGAGCTGTAATTTTCACACCAAAATACCCTCTACACAAAACAGCTTGGCAGTTGTTTGTTTTAAACAAGGCATAGCCTCAAGACATAGTATATCAAGGATGCAATGAATTGGTAACAAAATGTGGCTTTAATAAAGTCCAAATACAAAAAATAATACGTATACAACAGCATTAATAGCACATATTATACTTAAATATGTGTAATTTGAAGTCAGCATATTACTTCCCTCTCACAGGTTAGTATCCGGAATTTTTCAACCTGGATATGGTGGGCTGTTTGCTTCATTTGCATGAGTAGAAGCATTCCTGATTGGCTTCCCAAGGGAAGTCCTGTCATTTTAAAAGTTGCTACTGCACCTCACTGGGATAGGTAGTAGCTAAAATATTCCAGATGTGCCGATGTTCCAGCACACGCCAGGCAGACACCTATTCTTCCTCAGTGAAGGGAGATGATCTCCTTAGGTTTCCTAATGTCTGGTCAACATAACATTTTCACCTCGCATAGTAAAACTGTCACAAACACAGTAGATATCTTTTAACAAAAAATAAGTACTTGCCAAATGAAACCACGTCGTTGCCTCCTATATTATACAGGAAATCTATGGTTTTTGGGCAAACGATGACTTTAATGATGAACACTGTATCCACCACATATGCTACGTTATAAAACTAATTATCTTGCTCCCTATCTTGTAGCTCTCATGGATCAAACCCATTGCCAAAATATCCCAAACTAGAAGGAAGTTGAAGAACATGGGCAACAGACAGTCATCACTTAGGAAGTATCTCAAGGCGGCAGCTTACTGTTAATGACCAGTTACAACAGTCGACAAATACATGGCCACTGCAGATGCCATTGTTCAAAAATAACTCAGCAGTTAAAGCTCAGAAAAGGGATCCCAGATCCAAGGGCCCAAAAAAGAAAGCCTCTGTTGTTGGATTACATGTATCCATGTCCAAGCTTTCTAGTTGTCATTGTGGCTTCTAAAATGCAAGAATTAGATGTTACAGAGATGATTTCATACATGGATGTACATTCTCAATACTAAACACGATTTTCCAGATTTTTTCCAAATCCTAAACAAGTGCATCCTCTCCCCTACTGGGGTACCCATTTTATGTGTCTGTCTAATCTACCTAGACAGGTGCCTTCACAAGGTGAAAGGAAAGGCTTCATTTGATCATAAAATCATAGAATATCAGGGTTGGAATGGACCTCCGGAGATCATCTAGTACAACCCCCTGCTCAAAGCAGGACCAATCTCCAATTTTTTCCCCAGATCCCTAAATGACCCTCTCAAGGATTGAACTCACAACCCTGGGTTTAGCAGGCCAATGCTCAAACCACCAAGCTATCCACTGCCTTTGGATGTAAGCTCTCAGCAGCAGACATATAAACAAAGTCTTTCTTCCAATGTACAGAGTTTACATGGGAATGAATATTGATGTCTCTTGGCTGTTGAAACTGGAGCCTATGCTGCACAGAAAAGGGACTTCCTTATACCTTTCACAGTTTTCTATAGAGAAAATATAATCTGGAACACTCCTAGAACTGGCTTCTGTTAGGGCCTTCACTTGTTCTATTCCTGAAAGGCCCTAAATTGTCCTTTCCCCTGTAAGAATGTTACCCTTTGCTTGTTTTATGTACGCTCCTGTTGATTGCTCCTGTTGCACAAAGTTTTGAGGTTTTCTTCAACTGTTGTATATAGTAGCTAAGGAACCTGGGGAACCTGCCAAGAAGAGATCCTAAAGAGAGCTGCTCAATGGAAATAAATTCTGTGATGGTCTTTCTGTTTGTAGACCGAAGGAACACCAATCTGCCCAAGTTATTGTCTCTGCTGAACAGAAAACCAGTCTGGCAGGTAGAAAAAGTCACTTTTCTTGGCTGAATTTCCCCTTCCCCCATATACCCTGATAAGAGGGGGCAAGCACCAAATAAATCTATACTTAACTAAGTTTTCCTTTAGACTACTTTTTTCTTTTTTCTTTTTTTGTTTGAATTATTCCTTTATTCTAATCACTTAAAATTTACCCTCAGAATCTGCCAAACATTGCATAATTATGTTAAAGATCTAATCTTCCTCCCATGTCAACGTAAATTACAGAAAACAATATTAAGCTTATACTCTAGAGAGTTTTAACCACAATTTATGCAAAGAAGATTTCAAAGTTTTCATATAACTTAATATGATTAATTATAGGTCTAATACTATTCATAAATTTTCAACAAAGAAAAATAAATACAGATTTTTAATGACAGACACATTCCAAAGCAAAACAATAGCAAGAAATGGCTCCTTGCTCTTGCATAAGCCTTTTCAAACTAGCAAAGATGATTGTGATCAGCGTTCAAGGCAGCTGCTTTTAGGATTTGATTCTATGAGATGTTCAGCACCTCCTGAAGCATGTGGATGTGCCCTTAACTGCCAAGAACTTAAGCAGACTTCAGGGGGAGTTGAAGGCACTCAGCACCCTGCAAGATCATCCCTGGAGACCTAATACTCAATTCCAGTAATTCTGTTCTTAGGAAGCCAATATAAAGTCTAGGAGTACTTGTGGCACCTTAGAGACTAACAAATTTATTTGAGCATAAACTTTTGTGAGCTACAGCTCACTTCATCGGATGCATTCAGTGGAAAATACAGTGGGGAGATTTATATACATAGAGAACATGAAACAATGGGTGTTACCATACACGCTGTAACGAGAAAAGAAAAGGAGTACTTGTGGCACTTTAGAGACTAACAAATTTATTTGAGCATAAGCTTTCATGAGCTACAGCTCACTTCATTGGAATGCATCCGATGAAGTGAGCTGTAGCTCACGAAAGCTTATGCTCAAATAAATTTGTTAGTCTCTAAGGAGCCACAAGTACTCCTTTTCTTTTTGCGAATACAGACTAACACGGCTGCTAATCTGAAAACTGTAACGACAGTGATCACTTAAGGTGAGCTATTACCAGCAGGAGAATGGGGGTCTGGGGGAGGGAGAAAAAACTTTGTAGGGATAATCAAGGTGGGCCATTTCCAGCAGTTGCAAGAATGTCTGAGGAACAATGAGGGGTGGCGGGGAGAAATAAACATGGAGAAATAGTTTTACTTTGTGTAATGACCCATCCACTCCCAGTCTCTATTCAAGCCTAAGTTAATTGTATCCAGTTTTCAAATTAATTCCAATTCAGCAGTCTCTTGTTGGAGTCTGTATGGAGTAGAATCTTAGCGCAGTCTCTCTTGAGCCAGTTCTCTCCCTTTCCCACAATCAACTTTTTTCCAGGCAGGACAGCAGCAATGTATTCACAAGAGGAATAGGGTAACAGATTACAGTTTATAGGCAGCACTCTGGAACCCCTCCGTATAGAATTTCAAAACACGACATGAACTGGAAAAGTTCATGGTTTTGGGAAAAGAAAAGAACTTAGAGATGATATATTTCTAATTTCGAGGGTTCTTCAGAATAGATTTACAAAGGATTCCGATTACCTTGAGGACAAAATAAGAAAATGTAAGTATTCCAGATATGCCAAACCAAAACTACTATTTAAAAATAGGCTAAAAAAAATCATGTTCTTACTACAAGTAAAGTTTACATATTTTGTTGCTTGCAGTACAACATTTTCTCCAAAATGTTTTGGAGGGAACATCCCTATAAACAGGGGTTTAGATAATCAAGAAAACTTGGGTAAGTGACACGTGCTGCAGACCATAACTGAGATTCAGATCAAAAGGAAATTTCAAAGATTTGCAATTCAAACTGGAGGAAGAGAGGGGAATATTCTTTTTTTTTGGCCCAATATAATGGACTGCTTCACATTTATGTATGTATTCATTTTTTATTCAGGAAATATGCTTCTCTACAGTAAACAAAATCTTAAGCAAAGAAAACCTATACAAAGAACAAAAACTCAAACAGATTACAGGGACTTCTCCCCCAAAACTCCACATCTTCCATAGTCTCATCCCTGACCTGCTCCGAGAAAGATCTGCATGAATTCACGGATAAGCCTTGCACCCTGCTTTTAAGATTTCCAGAACTGCTTCTTTGACTGGGCCACCAGATCCTGAGTTCTAGAGTCCAGAACCCTCTACCAAGAACACTGCTTCCTTTCTCAGACGTTTACTGGCTCTGTCATAGACAGTGTTGATGGTAAGAAAGGCACTATGCCTGGTACCCAGGATTGATACCGGGTAGAACTGTATGTATCAAAACCTTTTTGAATGAATTGTGTCCGGAAACAAATGAGACAGTGAAGCTTCTGAAGAGGTTATATGTTCTCGATGACTGACAATGCAAAGCAAGCAGGAAGCAACATTAGCTGAAATTTCTGAGTGGGAGTCAAATGTGGCCCCATGTTGAGCATATAGCAGTAATCTCGCTGGGAGATGATAAAAGTTGAATTACTGTGGCAAGACCCATATTGAAGAGTGTATGTGCAGTTATATAACTTAAATGGAGATGGGAAAAGCCTTTCTATCAAGCAGTGCTACCATGGAGTTCAGGTACAGTCAGAGGTCTAGAAGCCAACCACATATTACATTCACAATGGGCGTATGTACCCTCTCAACAGCAGCAGTGCTGGTAACTCTCATGATTCTGTGGTAAGTCTTGTGACATTTTTTGTTTTTCTTAAAGCTTCAGTTCCTGGTATACTTCAATTCTATACAAATTTCAGCTTCTAGCTTTCATGTTTTCAAGGAAAATCTTGAAAAGATGACCCAAGTGTACCTTAAAGGCTCAGGACCCAGAAGGCAAATTAGAATAACCCAATTATTTAATTGCATGCTTTTTGGAATACTTGGAATTAGCATTATTATAATTGGGACAACAAAACCTGCCACTCTGCCCAAATGCTTTCTTCTCCCTACTGTCATAACTTTTACCTTGTCTGCACAGAACTTTAGAAAATCCAGGCTTCTCTCACTGCTCCATACTTCCCCTCCACTAGCACAGCTGAACTTCTCCCTAACTCTGTACTGTTGTTACTGCCACTTCTCTACACCACTCTGTGTCTTGATACCATAACTCGCCATTTACCCATAGTCTTCCTTCCTCTTCTAATATCAGAGAGTGCTTTTAAGCTGTCTAACAAAGAGAGGCTGAATGTAATGTCACACAAATTTCCCTGTTAGTGAAATAGCATTATCTCAGAAAGTTAGCTCAGCGAGGAAATTTCAAGTTCCAAATATTCACAGTTCTCTCAAAACATGCAGCTACCATTTCTGGTAATTACTTGGCACAACTTCACCATAGTAGAGTGAAGGCAAGATCTGCATTTGCAGGTTGTGTAGCTATTACCGCAAGGTAATACCCTTCTACACATTATTTCATTTAATATGAAAATAAATAACAAAAGCTAACTCCTATACTGATCAATTTAGCCCTCAAAAAGATTTTTCCCCCTTAATTTCACATAGAATGGGTAGAAAAACTGCTTCTGCTGAACATACAGTTTCTTTCATTTCACTTTAGGTGCAGAATACCAATAACATTTTAATTATAACCAAAGTAAAAAAATAAAAACCATCTAACGTTGTGCCCTGGGCAACCAACACTATTTTTGATGGGAACACAAAGGACAGAGACACATTAATGGACCTCGATAAGTAGGTTGCAGTGTTGGTCCAAGGACATGAGCGTGCCAAAGTTGTTTCAATAAAAGATATTACCTCACCCACCTTGCCTCTCTCTTGATAAGGAGTTTCAGTTCTTTTCAGAAAAGGGCAATTCATAAAGTGTTTCCCTGCTCATTTACTTCCCCAAGTACAGGCTTGTAGAGTATTTGCTTATATAATGTATGTAACTCTGTCACCCCAGCTGCATCTTTCCACGTAGCACTGTAAAACTGCACAGCTACGTGTCCAAAACGGGAAATATGATGGTTTTGGATCAGAGCCCTGGTTTTCTTTCTAGAGTAGAAATGTAGGAAAATCGCATGATATTAGATTCAATTCATTAGTCTAACATTTGCACAGTAGTCAACCTACCTGAATGTATCAGCGCAAAGGGCAGTGCCAAGTGATTGAATTCCCACTGGAGACTTATGCAAAAGACATTAATGCCTTCAATTAAGATTTTTCAAACCATTATTTAATTCAGATATAAAGCAAAACAAGAATAAGCAGAAAGCTTAGGGTTTGCAGACTTATTTGTGCTCTTCCCATTAACAGGAGTCATATTATCCTGCATGGAAAATCTATTCTGCATTATATAATAAATATCAAGTGACTGACCATATAACATATTTAATATGGATTACAAGCAATGTAATGGACACATAGCTCTAGGGGTGGAGAGTCAAAGCTATGTGCTAATTATTTGATCTGTTTAACACAATAACTTTCTTATTAAGTTGACATTAGACGTATGTTTTGTATCTCTAGCGTAGAGCTGTACTCAAAAGCATTTTTTAATGTTAACATCCTGAACACGGACCATGTGGTGTTTGTGAATTTGTTCACTTCTGTCTCTACTCAAAACATTCATTGGTCGCTGTTACACAGACTGTATTTGCCAACAGTTACTGCACAGTCATAAATAAGATACCACAGTTTTGCCCCATATTTGAAATGGGAAATAACTGTGGAATCTCAGATACCACATTGTGGTCATTACTGGCAAATGCTGCCTGCTTACAATGATAAATCCACAAAGAAAACCTGGATTGGGAGATTCAGAATAAGCCAGGTACATGCCAAGTAGTTACAGACAAGGACTTCTGATTTCTTAAAGGAAGTCAAAATGAGTAGGAACCCTAAATTAGACATCCAGTAGATCGATTCATAAGATATTTCCTAATTTATTCATCTTTGCTGTTCTACTACAGAGTGTCCGAACTAATTCACAAACTTCATAGACAGTTCTTGACGTGAGGGGGGAAGAGACAGTTGTAGACAGAGGTTTGAGGGAAACCAGATGATGGTCTTGTCACTGAAGAGACTTTACTTTAAAAACTGATCTGCCTTATCAATTTCTGTTGCAATAAAATGATTCCCTTGTACACTGATAGATGGTAATTAAGTTCATGATTCTGTAAAGACTTACACATATGCTTAAATTTTAAGATAGGATAGCATTGTATCAATGGACTATTCACATGCTTAAAGTTAACCATGTGGAGAAGTCTTTACAGGCTTTAGACCTAAAGTTGCATTCCTAATATATTCCTGCCCAAAAGGGCAGAATATCAAACTGTCCCATAAAAGTTACCCCGGTTCCTAATTGCTAGGATTCTGAGAACTAACTTGACATTATTTCAACTATCACTACAATTCAGAAATCTGGAACGGTAAAGCTGGTTTATTTCATTTATAACTGTAAAATGAAACCCAAAGATTCTTGGAACTAAGTCAGTAAGATTTTAATATAAAGTCTTCCTTATGTCCTAGAAAAGTATTTGCTCTTTTTGTGGAATTAATGTTGGGGCCATAAAAGAATTTTGATTTTTTTTCTATGAGACTGGATTTGACATATTTACTGATTAAAGAAACAAAGCATGAAGTAAGCTTAAGCAGGTTCAGACTTTCCTTTCATGTTTGTACATATTTTCAGTGCTTCTCCCTATCCTCAATTGCCTTAGCTTCCTTTCTTGTCTTTCAGATCATCAATGTAAAAGGAAATAGAGCTGTATCCATCTGAGACACATTTCACCTGCAAAGCTGGAGTGTCAAAGTTAAGTACAAGCGTTTTTTCATCCGTTTTTTTAAAAAAAATAGGTAAACATGGGATGTCTGCCACTATTTATGAGCTGCATGGAACGTTCTATTTCTTGGGTTCACCCTAAGAGTATTTACCAGGCTTGAGTACAGAATTTAAAGTTTTACAGATATAGTTTCTCTTTATTTAGCACATACTTATTCCGTGAGTCATTTGTAGTAACTGATGTGCTCTTGTTAATGTAGATAATGGATATCATAAAAAAAAACCACCCCGATATTTACCCTTTGAGTAGTTTATTTAGTGTTAGAGGATTGGCTTCCAGCAGCATAAAGAAATACAGCGTCTCAGTTGTTCTCTGCTGCATAGGGGAGAGAATTCCATTTTGCCTTTCAGCCAAAGGGGCCTGGCTGACCAGAACCCCCTCAGCGACCGGTCCTTAAAGCAGATAGGATGGGATTGGGAGAGAAGCCAGTGACCCATCCATGCAATCACCAATCACAAGCTGGACCTAACAGGGAGAGAAGGAGCCCCCAGAGTTTATAGTGAGATGGACAGGACAGTCTGCCATCCTCACTTCTTATGTTTTCATAGATTCATAGATACTAAGGTCAGAAGGGACCATTCTGATCATCTAGTCTGACCTCCTGCACAGTGCAGGCCACAGAATCTCACCCACCCACTCCTATGAAAAACCTCACCCATGTCTGAGCTATTGAAGTCCTTAAATCATGGTTCAAAGACTTCAAGGAGCAGAGAAGCCTCCCTCAAGTCAACCATGCCCCATGCTACAGAGGAAGGCGAAAAACCTCCAGGGCCTCTCCAATCTGCCCTGGAGGAAAATTCCTTCCCGACCCCAAATATGGCAATCAGCTAAACCCTGAGCATATGGGCAAGATTCACCAGCCAGATACTACAGAAAATTCTTTCCTGAGTAACTCAGATCCCATCCATCTAATATCCCATCTCAGGGGATTTGGCCTATTTACCCTGAATATTTAAAAATCAATTACTTACCAAAATCCCATTATCCCATCATACCATCACCTCCATAAACTTATCAAGTAGAATCTTAAAACCAGATAGATCTTTTGCCCCCACTGCTTCCCTTGGAAGGCTATTCCAAAACTTCACTCCTCTGATGGTTAAAAACCTTCGTCTGATTTCAAGTCTAAACTTCCTGGTGGCCAGTTTATACCCATTTGTTCTTGTGTCCACATTGGTGCTGAGCTGAAATAATTCCTCTCCCTCTCCTGTATTTATCCCTCCGATATATTTATAGAAAGCAATCATATCTCCCCTCAACCTTCTTTTAGTTAGGCTAAACAAGCCAAGCTCCTTAAGTCTCCTTTCATAAGACAAGTTTTCCATTCCTCGGATCATCCTAGTAGACCTTCTCTGTACCTGCTCCAGCTTGAATTCATCCTTTTTAAACATGGGAGACCAGAACTGCACACAGTATTCTAGGTGAGGTCTCACCAGTGCCTTGTATAACGGTACTAAAACCTCCTTATCCCTACTGGAAATGCCTCTCCTGATGCATCCCAAAACCGCATTAGCTTTTTTCACAGCCATATCACATTGGCAGCTCATAGTCATCCTATGATCAACCAATACTCCAAGGTCCTTTTCCTCTTCCGTTACTTCTAATTGATGCGTCCCCAATTTATAACTAAAATTCTTGTTATTAATCCCTAAATGCATAACCTTACACTTCTCACTATTAAATTTCATCCTATTACTATTACTCCAGTTTACAAGGTCATCCAGATCCTCCTGTATAATATCCCGATCGTTCTCTGAATTGGCAATACCTCCCAGCTTTATCATCTGCAAACTTTATTAGCACACTCCCACTTTTTGTGCCAAGGTCAGTAATAAAACGATTAAATAAGATTGGTCCCAAAACCGATCCCTGAGGAACTCCACTGGTAACCTCCCTCCAACCTGACAGTTCGCCTTTCAGTAGGACCCGTTGCAGTCTCCCCTTTAACCAATTCCTTAGCCACCTTTTGATGTTCATATTGATCCTCATCTTCTCCAATTTAACTAATAATTCCCCATGTGGCACGGTATCAAATGCCTTACTGAAATCTAGGTAAATTAGATTCACTGCATTTCCTTTATCTAAAAAATCTGTTACCTTTTCAAAAAAGGAGATTAGGTTGGTTTGGCACGATCTACCTTTTGTAAAACCATGTTGTATTTTGTCCCATTTATCATTGACTTCAATGTCCTTAACCAATTTCTCCTTCAAAATTTTTTCCAGGACCTTGCATACTACAGATGTCAAACTAACTGGCCTGTAGTTACCCGGATCACTTTTTTTCCTTTCTTAAAAATAGGAACTATATTAGCAATTCTCCAATCATTCGGTACTACTCCTGAGTTTACAGATTCATTAAAAATTCTTGCTAATGGGCTTGCAATTTCAGGTGCCAATTCCTTTAATATTCTTGGATGAAGATTATCTGGGCCCCCCGATTTAGTCCCATTAAGCTGTTTCAGTTTCGCTTCTACCTCAGATATGGTAATATCTACCTCTATATCCTCATTCCCATTTGTCATGCTACCATTATCCCCAAGATCCTCTTTAGCCTTATTAAAGACTGAGGCAAAGTATTTGTTTAGATATTGGGCCATGCCTAGATTATCTTTAACCTCCACTCCATCCTCAGTGTTAAGCGGCCCCACTTCTTCTTTCTTAGTTTTCTTCTTATTTATATGGCTATAGAACCTTTTACTATTGGTTTTAATTCCCTTTGCAAGGTCCAACTCTACTTGACTTTTAGCCTGTCTCACTTTATCCCTACATGTTCTGACCTCAATTAGGTAGCTTTCCTTGCTGATCCCTCCCATCTTCCACTCCCTGTATGCTTTCTGCTTCTTCTTAATCACCTCTCTAAGATGCTTGCTCATCCAGCTTGGTCTACAACTCCTTCCTATGAATTTTTTCCCCTTTCTTGGGATACAGGCTTCCGATAGCTTCTGCAGCTTTGATTTAAAGTAATCCCGGTGCTCTGGAAGGATTTGGGGACCTGCTTCACAAAATGAAAGGTCTGCCTTAACAGTGAGAACTGCAGTTACTTCACTTAAATAGGAAATGGCTCTAGGGTAAGTAAAGTCCTGATCCATGAGGGCCCTCTGCCAGCTGAAGGCTCACTCAGAACTGAAGGAACATGTGGCACCACATTGCACACTGGTAACAAGACTGCCTTGTTCTTATGATCATTTTACTGTAAAATATATATATATATATATGGGGTCAGCCACTCCTATAGAGCTCCAGCAAAAAAACAGTGTTCCTATGGACCATCTGTGTGCCACTGACCAACCAAGAGCTGAAAATAAATGCTGGGGTTGCACCCCCTTGCCTTCTTATTCTATGTGGCATTTTGATTACATTTAGTTATTGGGATATTTTTATTCGAGGGAGAGTCTGATTATCGTTGTGCGTTTAATTGGTCATTCATCTTTTCCCCTTTATTCTCCTGCCTCTTTCTTTTCCTTCAAGTCGTATCTTTTCCACTTCTTTAATTAAACCTTGTCCTTTCCTCAACTGAAGTGTTTGCTCCTTTTTAAAACTGGTTGCTCCTGGATTGCTTTTAATTCTTAATGTCCTAGAGATTGTAGGGAAATTAATGTATATTAATATATTCCCCTGGACACTAAATGGTGGCACTGTGTGTTGAGAATCTAATTTAGTTCCAGTGACCAGTAAGCAAAGGGCTGAAATCTATCAGACCAATGAACCAAAATACCCCTGGTGTCCACTGTTCCTAAGGAGCAAATAGTTTCCATCATGATTGAGTATCAGTGGCAGTGACAGAGCAATATAAAAGTAAAATGATTGCTTAGCTCTTAATTTTACTATAAAACACATCTGATTTTCATATTTATTTGACTTTTAAGTGTCAGATTTTCAAGTCCAGTCAGCCTATCTTGGCATAGGTCCGAAGTAGTTAGGGACAGCAATGGCTTTACACCACCTTTGTAATCTTTAGATCCCGGTTAGAAACTGGGCTACTCCTATGTATGCTGGCAGTACATGATCCTTCAGGGACCATTCACTAGAGCAGAAGACACACCATGCAATTGGAAACATGATCCTATGCAAGGGAGGAGCCCTGAGGGAATGGTGGAGATTTGGCCCCATTCCAGGAGATTCCCAAAAATGCTGAGTTACGGTTGCTTTCTGACCCTTTCCACTGCTACCACAGTGGAAAGGGGTCAGACTGGGAGCAAAGAATCAAGACCTCTCTATCTGTGAAAGGAGAATGTTTCAGACATTCAAAAAAAAAACACTATGGGTTTCAGAAGTAGCTGTAGATTTTAGCCAATTGCCTGAGACACTAACAGACAGATCACGGTCCATTTAAGTCAGTGGCAGACTTCCCACTGACTGCAATGGGATCAAGATTTTGCCTGGAAGATCCTAATGAGCAACATATTCACTTTTAAATGTATAATTTATGTTACAATTCAAACACTTGTAAAGATTGTTTTTTTAATAAATTATTTCATTCAGACCTTAGCTCAGAAAACTGTTTATATGATCCCCGTAATGTCTTCCCTCCTTTCCTTGTCAAAATACCCCACATAAGAGCCAACTTGAAATTGGGAGTCTAAAGTTAAGCACATAAATCCATGTTTACCATTAAGCACCTAATTATGGATTCATAATTTTGGGCACCTGAGTTTGCCAAGTTTTGGCAAAGGTTTTTCATCCAGTGACAAGTTGTGTAAGATGGAACATTAGGTACATTTTGATTTGATAGGACTTCCTTAGATAGTAGGATGCTACAAAAAGAAATGCACGTGCAGATAAAAATACCAGAAATGTAGGAGAATTACAATTTTTGGAAGAACATTTTTGTCTTCCTATCAAAAGACAAGTATGGTCAAGAGTTTAATAGCATATGCATTTTATGTGATGCTTTCAGCACTTCATATGGTTGTAAAATCCATTACACTAAGCAGCCAGCATGCCGTTTCCCCCCAGGGTTCTTCATCTTAACCAAGACAATTTTCTGGCATGTCTTATAATTGTGTTGGCTTTAGGCAGCTATAAATTTCATTCTGGGGTTTTTGCGATTTACTTTATAAGACATTATGTACCCAAAGCTAAACACTGTCACGGCATTACTATTGCACAGTTTCTAGTTAGGAACAGGGTGATAATGAGCTTTTTTTAAATTCTAAGATACTTATATTTGATGGCCATTGACAGCAAGTGCTGTCTGAATTAGTCAATTCAGCAGAACCAAAAGGGTGACCGCACTAGAGAGACTCTCCAAAACAAAAGTCCAGATTCAGTGGTTGCAGAGCATGCAGAAGCTCTGTGTAACCTGTTGAGCTCAGAAGCCACACAGGTTACTCATTCTGTTCTGCTGCCCATCAGCACAAGGTCTGAGCACCTTTCAGCAGTGCATTAAGTTACAGACTAACATCTATCACACTTAATTCGTTCTTCTTTCTCTCTCCAGGTGCGGAGAACTGTCTGTGGATTTATGTATTTTTCTTTTTTAATTCGTGTGGAAATACCACACGTGAGAAACAAAATTTTAGCTTTAAGCAGACACAAGGACCAATTACCACCCCAAAGATCAAATAGGTGACTGCTCCTTGCCTATAGGCCCCCATTCCCCCCTTCCAAAACTAACCCTTCCTAGGCATTTTTAACCTTTAAAGATCTGTGGCAGCAAGCCCTTTCTCCTTAAAGGGAGCATATGGAAATAAGGACTGAGATACTATAAGTGGAACTTTTCTCTGGCAAGAGGCCAGTTAACATCTTGATTCTCCCCACCATTCCTGGAAGCAGGCTGTCTTCGCGGCAAGGTGATTGTGCAACTCTCTCTCTTGTATTCCTACTTCAGTCACAGTGGGGCCCAGTACATGCAGTAGCCTCTCTCTTCTGGGCCTTACTTGAACTCATTTTACTGACCGCAAGACAAAAAAGCTCAGAGCGTTTCTTACGGAAAAGCTGCACGAGGTGCTGGTCTCAAACAATATCTAAGTACCAGTAAACACTTTCTGGAAGGTTGTGGGCCTCCTTCATTAACTTTGTTCCCTGTGACAGAAATTAAGGAGGGAGACTGGGATGGTAGGGTTCTTATTCAACCTTCTTGAAGTATTTAAAATTTGGTTCAGGTAATGTAAAAAGGAGGAGAGAAGATTCAGATTGATTCTCTTTTCAGACCATTGTAATTTGACTGACTTCACTATCATTGCATGCACTTATAGCTCACTTAGAAGGTCTGAATTTGACTTTAACTCATCCTTAATTATCATTTGGTACATATGAAATAAAATTTCCTTGGAATAGTTCATAGACATTTAAAACAGCAGTGATCATTATAACCTAATTTGGAGAACTCCAGAGGTGAAGGGAGGAAGAACTCCTGGCATATTAGTAGTCATTAAATGCAGCCTAACAGTGTTACACAGCAACTCCAATTTGGGATTGGAACTTGGTATCTTGTTCACAAGCTAACATAGGGTCAAGAGTGGAAGTTAATGTTCATTTTAGGGAATTCATCCTTGGATAAATAATATTGTGTTCCATTTATTTTGGCAGCTTGTTTAGTATTCAATGGTATGTATGACTGTGTAAACAAAGTTATGTTGTGATTAGAACAGTAACCACTCTAGCTAAGGTTGCAAACCAGTTTCCATTATAAGTTGGTTTTCATCCCCTCCTAACTTAAAATATTGTTCTGAATTTTTCCATGTTTGGTTGGTTGAAGGATGAGTCCAGGTCCTTTACACGCTATTCTGGACAAATGACTTTTCCTGGGGTTAAAAATAAAATTTAATCACACTATTTTGAGTTGGGCTTATGCAAAACAGGGCTGAAATCAGACTCTGAAATTGGTACAGACATAACCAGTGCTGAGGGTCTCTACTTGGTTTGAAGATGCACTGGATTTGATTTTAAAAAGGTAAAACAGTCATTAAACTCCATACAGACTGTGGGCAATAGAGATTTTCCTCAAACCCTCTCTTGTGGATATAAACATGGATGTTCAGCTAGTAAAATGTGCCGATCTTTGTTCAAGAAGCTTACAAGCTTTGTTCAAGAAGCTTACAAGCTTACAATAAAACAAACTGAGGCCCTGATCCTGCAGCTGACTCTGGTATGGGCCTGTGCCCTCAGAGCCAGATGAACATCACATCCTGAATTTGAAACTCCAGAAGTCCATCCATGTGCTGGGCTAGAGAAAAACTACTAGGGCAGAGAAGAGGTGCTGAAGAAGCAAGTTGTTGAGGGTATGTCTACATGGCAACTGCAGCATGTGTAGGCATGCCTGAGCTAGCTTTAATCTAGCTAGTGTGTACACCACTAGAAGTGAAGCCTTGGCAGCCTGGACTTCAGTGTGGACTAGCCACTCAAGTAGCCAGGGTTCTGGGGGTACTTGTAGAGCCCATGATGAAACCCCTGCTTCCCTGCTGTTGAAGCTAGGCTAGCTCAGATACGCCTGCATATGTTGCAATCATACACCCAGACTGTAACATAGATATACCCAGTAAGGGAGGACTGGGTTGGAGGAAGATCTCAGATAAGCAATGTGAACTCCATTGCATCGGCTGTAGGAACTATTTTTATTCTACTTTTTTGTTTAATGAAAAATATCTAGTAACTTTAGTATACAGCTTAAGCTGTAAATGTGCAATGTGGCCGAATAAACTTTTGCATTTCTTTACTTTGTGCTTTAACTGTGCAGCCTTAGCATTGCATTTTTCTTTATTAATTATTCAGTTACACTATTTTGTTAGTTTATGTTATGTGTATTTTATACATTATAAAATATAAATATATTACACATAAAATATTATGCATTATAAAATGTATTATAAATACATTATAATATGTATTTATATCCTGATACAAGTTAGAATCAGTGTATAGTAGCATATTCCTGACTTAGTGAAGTCTTCAGAACGTGTGCTATTCTTTCAAATTGCCAGTGATATGAGTGTCTTCCTGGTGTGACCATATTAAAAAATTGTCACAGAATTAAAATATGGTGGAAGTACTTATTTTATGCATGTTCTCATAACTCTTGACAGAGGTGGCTCTTTGCTCAAATGATTCGAAGATCCCATTCCCAACAACATTTAAAGTACATTCCATCATTATTTGCATTGCCTGTTATACCCGAGAATGCATTTGATCTCAGACAATATGCAGCAGTTACTATTGTTCTATAAATTGCCTCTGTTGGGTTTTCTGTGTGAACATAGTCTAAAAAGTATGCTGGTTGAATCTGTGGTCAATTTAGTCATTCTGAGAAAGCTCATAAAATCCCGAGAGAGTTGCAAAGAACAATCAACCCCTGCATCAGGAAGTAAAGAGGAAGTGCCAACCCAGTGGAAAATTTATTTATTACATGTTTGAAGGCTGCTGAAATAACAAAACATCTGACTTTACAGGCAAACAGGGCACACACAAAGGCAATGGAATTAATCTCACTTTAAGCCAGTGAACGATATTCAAGTAAGTGTTAAAAGTATTTTTAAGTCACTCCCATAAAGTAAAAGGGAAAAAAGCAATGTGGTAATATAAATTAAATTAGGCATCAATGAGAAACTTTCCTTGACCTAGCTCCTTGCAGGAAATTGCCTAAATGTAGCCCCTTGGCGCCAAGGAGGTCAGGAGCTCTGCGTCAGTGCTAATTCATTTTTCGTGACCACATTGTGTCGGGAAATCCCGATTCCCAGTGTTGAAGTGTTAAAACAAAACTTTGAATTGTATGGGATGTGCATATAATATGGTAGACATGAATGAAATTTCATTTCCTCAGCCCTGAAAGCACTATAATTTTTTTAAAATGTTCCACAGAACAATCATTACTCGATAGCTTAATCGCTTTATTTTATGGAGCTTTATATAACTTTTCCTTTGTGGTGGAATACAGATTGGAATAAGAATACCCAATGCAATTCAAAACTTGTGCTATTCTGGGATGGTCACTCAAACAAAAAAAATTTTAAAAAAATTAAACTAAAATTTAGATAAAACCAAAACTGTTTAAAGCCATTGTCATTTGCAAACAAACAACAACAAAAGAATCTAATTCACAGACTTCCAAAGTCAGAAGGAACCACTATGATCATCCAATCTGATCTCTTGCATAACACAGGTCAAAAATATCTTACCCAGTAATTTCTTTATCAACCCCATAACTTCTATTTGGACTATACATTTCTTTCTCAAAGACATTCAGTTCTGATCTGAAGCATTCTACTCATGAAGAATCCACCATATCCCTAGTTAAGTTCTCTCAGTGGTTAAATAACCTCACTATTAAAAACTCTGCTCCATATATAATGTATATAAACAGCCACTGACATTGGCTCAATGTATAGGATGGTTAGGTGCTGCACTATTGACTGTTTTCTTTATTGCTCTTTGGTAGGTTATTTTTGTGGACAATTGAAGATTAAGGTTTATCATGTTCCCAACTTAGTACCCAATTTAATACGCATGCTGCAGCATTCTGCATTACTTCAACTTCTCAATGGTCACAAATTGCAGTCGTATGTAGGGCTATCTAATCTTGAAGTGACAAAGGCAGAGATAATTGTGGCAAGGTCCACTTCAGAGGGAAAAAGATCGCCCTCTTCTCACCAAATGCAACTGGAAAAAGACATCCTCATTACAACTGCTGCCCGTATCCACAGGCAGCCTGGGATTTGACAACAAAGCTGTGCATCTGTTTTACAAATGGCGGTTACCATCCTTCAGTGAGGAGTGCCAACATATGTCTCAACAACTCCTCCAGCTGTATCCCCCATTCCAACTCTGTTTTGTCTAGATGAAGTTGCAGCCAGCTATCTCTCATCCAAGCCCAAGTTCTTTTGAAAAATGGACAAGGAGGGGAGTGTTAGGGAAAGAGAGGGAATGAGTCATGAGAACTGATGTTTGCATCTCTGGGCAGCAAGTTATTTTGTGGTGTCAAAGTGGGACTTGGTGGCTAGGCAAATCTGAGTTGGCGTGATAAAAGGGGCATGCTCTAGGACAAGCTGCCCTCTTACAGTCTTTGACAGCCAGGGCACAGATATTTAGGGCAGATCCAGGATCTTTTCCCAGGGATGAATCAAAGTTTGTAGACACGGGTATGGTGGGGAACTACAAGGCCAAAAGATATGTGAATTATCTGGAATAGGGAGGATTAATACTTACCCACCAAAAATATTGAACTGGGTAGCTGAATTATTCAGGGATGATGGGGGTATACTTCTTCAACTGGGGAGCGCATATATATATATATATATATATATATATATATATATATATATATATATTTGGCCTGTGTTAAGGAGGGAATGGATAACTATCTACGAACCTATCTAGAGATGGGGAAAGGCAGCCAAGTTAATTGCTGGTCCCTCCTGGTGGCAGGTGTTCAGACATTCATTCCATGGGGGGGGGGTCAGTTCCCTGATAAACTGGAGTTGGAAGTGGATTTTGGAGAAGGCATCCATCCCCTAGAGACACTGGGGAATGGGTTTGGGGTTCCAAATGTCTGGTACAGTGAGGAATCAAACACACTTTCCTCAGCCCCTTAACCCTTTTATGAGGGGAAGGCGGTGGAACCAAGTAACAGGGTGGGACCAATTGTGGAGGTGTAGTATTTGATGGCAGCCCTTCATTGAACAGAAATGATTAAGGAAAGAATCATGACCTCCACTGAATGAGTTTTCCTGGGTAGTTCCCAGGAGAGTTTGTTAATTAAGTTGTGGCCTAATTAAACCATATCATTGGTCTTTCTTCCACACGTCCAGGACAATGGACAATTCTGCTCCAGCTGGGTCAGACATGATAGAGAGTGCACTGGGAGTTAGTGGCATACTGTGAAATCATTATAGTGCAGGTCTCCTCCAAAAACCTCTCAGAAGTATCAGGTTGAACAAGAGAGGAAACAATATAGATCCTGTGATCTTGCAGGAGAGAACCTTTTATAACAAACACAATTGTTGACCCAAAAAAAAAAAAAAAGAGTACTTGTGGCACCTTAGACTAACAAATTTATTAGAGCATAAGCT
This sequence comes from Dermochelys coriacea, assembly GCF_009764565.3. Lineage (NCBI taxonomy): Eukaryota > Metazoa > Chordata > Testudines > Dermochelyidae > Dermochelys > Dermochelys coriacea. The sequence goes on along the minus strand of NC_050071.1, from coordinate 76,732,056 downwards.
TTCGTGAGCTATAGCTCACTTCATCGGATGCATACAGTGGAAAATATAGTGGAGAGATTTTATATACACAACGAACATGAAACAAACAATGGGTGTTACCATACAGACTGTAACAAGAGTGATCAGGAAAGGTGAACTATTACCAGCAGGAGAGCAGTCTTTCCCTTTCACTCTTGTTACAGTCTGTATGGTAACACCCATTGTTTCATGTTCTCTGCGTATGTAAAATCTCCCCACTATATTTTCCACTGTATGCATCTGATGAAGTGAGCTGTAGCTCACGAAAGCTTATGCTCTAATAAATGTTTGTCTCTAAGTTGCCACAAGTACTCCTTTTCTTTTTACGGATACAGACTAACACGGCTGCTACTCTGAAAATGGTTTACAACTATCCTTTGGCTTTTAACAAGAAAATAAGAACACAGTCACTCATGAGTAACTCCACGCACCTTTGTCATAGGTGGAAAGTTAGTCAACAAAATCTTACAGTCTAAGGTATTAAGAACAAATCTCAAATACTCAGAAGACAGACAAACACTTAGCATTAAATCATGGTTCTATTGAAGTCAGTTGAAATTAAGCCAGGATTTCACCCTTTCAGTTTTGTCTATTAGTGGGACAAAAACATGAACTAATTCAATCAAAGCAGTTTCACCCAATTCTTAGGTTGATAGATTTTCTTAATCCTTCTGAGTCAAGGAATCAAAAGGAAATGGGGAAAAAGTAATGTGGTCCCTTTCGTCAAACAATTGCAGCAACTTCCTGTTTGTTTCTGGGTAGAATGAAAAGATGTGCTATAAAGTCCTACATGGTCTGGGTCCTCGAGTGACTGCCTTGTTGCCTGTGTACCACCACAGCAATTGAGGTTAGCTGAGAAGCTTGAACTATCAGGACCTTGATTTAACCAACTAAGATGTCAGCGTAATTCTCAGCAGCTCTGTCCTCAGCTCAGCTGTCTCCAAATTTAGACACATGTACAAGATAAAATATTATCTAAAACAATGTTTAAAAAGACAATCCATTGTCTGTTTCCCAACCCTACAGCAGACACCTGGTATCCCAGTTAAATAATACGTAACAGGATCAATCAAAAATACATCTCAGAGCCAAACCCTGGCTAGCCTGACATACACAATAATAAAGTCTGTTGCTCAGAGAAGTCACGATGATACAGTTTAAAACTACACCAAGATTATAATAAACTTTGCTAGTGTTTTTCTACTCATCTCTTTCCCAATTTGATGTAGCACTTAACTTGAGCAAAACAACAGGGAGAAAGCAAATTATCAGGACATATTCCATAACACCTCTGACAGAAAAAAAAGTAATAAAAATGTGGCTAGAGAAGAAAAGATTCCTATAGGCACACCATGTTCTGACAACCATAGCTATCTTTATATACATCATCCTTCCCTTAAACTCATTGACGATATCTGTTCCCTCAATATCATGGGACAGACTGAGCAGTTCATATTCCAATAACTTTACTGGATTATGGAATCACTGCAACCTTTTATTCAGATGAAGACTGAACTAAGATCACCTCTTTGACACTCCATACAAATGATGCAACTTGCATCAAGTCACACACCTTTCTTCCAGAATAAGCTATGATGGAATTGTCTTCAATCTGCTGGAGATGTAAATATTCTCCCTTCTCGTGACTGTGGGTACTGCACTCTCTCTCCTGCCTCCCCCAGCCCCCGACCTGTTTGGTTTCCCCACCTACCATTTACTTTTGAGAGAGTGAAATTTCTACACACATTGTTAGAGATGCTGTTTACTCTCTCTACTCCAAGCTGGTGGGGGAAATCTTGGGGTTTTTTTTCTCCCCTCTTCTGAGTACTGGGAAGGAGGTTCTTTTTTTTTTCTCCTCCTCTCTCTGTCTCTCACACACACTTACTTAGTTGGCTCTTTCTTTAGCTATTCAACACAGTGAAAATTCTGCATTTATGGAGGATTTAATTCTTAAAGGTGATTAGATATGGAACAGGTTTGAATTAGACCCATGTGTGCATTGACTAAAAGTCAGAATCCCATGGTTGGGCAGTGGCCTATGTGAAATTAGTTGGCAATAATAGTTCAGTTCCTTTTGAATTGTTGTCTGCCTGACAAAGCCAATCAGCACAATTGGCATAACAACTAGAAGTCTCAACAGAGGCTTAGGGATGAATGGTGACAGAGACTAAATTACGGTAGATATTGCTAATGCATCAGGGTTGAGGCACTTAAATGCAGTGAAGCAGCCACTCTGCCTATGTTATACCTAGTAGGCTTTCTACCTGGCTCCTTTCATCAATACTTAATGTGCTTATTTTAAAAAGAAATAGAATATGTTGTAAACAACTCAGCAATTACACAGCTATGTGCTCTGGTCACCTGAGAAACTCTATCCCTCACCCTTTAAAAAATTTCTTACCATACAATAAATAATTTTATAGCTGATTGATGCTGCAACAAACAGATTTTTCATAACTGGCTATGAGCTAATTTTAACAAGATTAATTGAATATGCTGATCTGTTATTGTAAGCATTTATGGGGAGAAAATGGATGACTTTGCTACAAATTGACATAACTGGATCTACTTGCATATGCTGAAAGAGATCTTCTCAGAGAGTGTCATTTTCAAAATATTTACAATGCCAATTGCCTCAAATTTAAAAAAAGAAAAAATTAGAAGCCAGTGAAGATACTGGGTTTTTCCCTGTTTTGACAGTCAGAGGAATGCTGTGGGAGAAGCGAGTGAGAGCAGTGTTGTGGGAGAAGCCAATAGGCATCTAAGTTAATTAGTCAAACATTTTGGAAGCAATTATCTGACATTTCTCAAGGTGGCAGTCTGCTGTAGTCTCTCTCGTCTCTTAATAAATTAATTCTACAGGAGGTAGCATTCGGGGGAGTGAAGACGATATTGAATGTTACTTGTGCTTGGTTACTTGTGAAAAATGAGTACTGATGCACAATTGTGGCTTGTAGGCATAGGCCTGTGTCCCCTGGAGAATCCAGAGGCATTGTGCCTCAGAAAGGAAGAATTCCTCTCAGAGCTTTCTGGGCTATAGAGGAGTACTATTGTTGACGGCAAGCATTTTGAAGTTAGTGTGACAACTCATGCGAGCACACACTGATCAGGGGATAAAAAAGTGTAGTCTTCAGTCTCTCTGTATCTCAGGCTCCATCTGTAAAATGTAAATAATAATTCTTCCCCACTTCAGAATTGTTGACTTCAAGGTAACTTCTTGTCATTGTAACTCCTCACTAGTGTGAGGCACAAAGTGACTTGCCCAAGGTCAAAAAGCATGTGGTAGAACCAGGCACTGAAAACCTCTCTTCAGTCCCAGTCCACAGTTACCAAAGGACCATCTTTCCTCTGGTTAGCTCTGCAGAGCTGCCTACTCCTAGAACTGTGATGCTAAAAAAAAACAATTTAAAAGAAATAGCCAGAGCTGTGGTGTGTTGTACACAAGAAATGCGCACACTGGTAAACGAGCCCATTTACAAGATTTACCTAGCTGACTGCTGTGGCCCCATAATATTTGCAATTAAATATGAAGCTGAAGTCTTCCAACATTCTCATTACATCAGCAAAGAAGTAAACAAATCAATTAAAGAACAGGACCTGCAGGAACTAAAAGCTATGTTGTTGAAACCCTAATATAGCACTCAGAATCAGGTCATCCTGGTGATTCTGGACAGAGGTTTGGTCAGGATGGAGTCTGAAATAAGGTAGTGAAGTAGGGGTCAGGAAATAAGATTAAGCAGAACCTCCCTCAGTACTTTACATTAAAGAAAACTGAACAGAAAAACCCACAAAGAATTGGGTGCATTTCCTATTTGCAACACTTATTATAGTTTCTGGAAAACCCAAAGAGCATTCTGAAATGCTTTTATATATATACACTTGATAGTGTAATACTTGATAGTGTTTCATTATCATGAATTAAGCTTCACAACTTCTTGATGAGGTAGGTGATGTTTTTTATTCACAGATGATGAAACAGACACTGAAATGTGTTACATGACTAAGTTCACACTGGTACATATGCGCGCGTGCGTGCACGCACACAAACACACTCTGACGTACCACCAAGAGACTCCTATCAGATCAGGGCCCCACTGTACAAGGTCTTACAGAAACATACAGAAGATATGTCCTCTACCCCAAATAACTTACAAGTTAGAAGACAAAAGGGTGAGGGAGAGAGATAAAATATTTAATCTTTTGATTGTATTTCTGATGCTGCTGCAAATTTCAGATAATTCTGTGCAGTAAATCACAGTTTAGTCTTACAAACACAGATATTTCATAAAAACAAGCCGTTAGACTAATTGTGCAATATTTAATTAGAGGATTTCAAATTAAATATTCAATACAAATGAGGAAAGCAAGGCAGTGACAGAAGCAACTACAAACCAGAGGACAACCTGAAAACCCAAGGCAAATATTTTAAATCTCCAGCCCCTAATAGTGAAAATAACCAAAGGGCCCCTTACTATCATCCTGTTTAGGCCTTCCTTACAGAGTATCAAAGCTACCTTCCTTATAGAGAAAAGGAGTACTTGTGGCACCTTAGAGACTAACAAATTTATTTGAGCATAAGCTTTCGTGAGCTACAGCTCACTTCATCGGATGCATTCATCTGATGAAGTGAGCTGTAGCTCACGAAAGCTTATGCTCAAATAAATTTGTTAGTCTCTAAGGTGCCACAAGTACTCCTTTTCTTTTTGCGAATACAGACTAACATGGCTGCTACTCTGAAACCTTCCTTATAGAGTATCATTTCCATGCATTAGATCTATTTTGAGGTTTCTGAAAGAATCAGTTAGAAAACAAAAGTATTAAAGCCTTGAATATATATCCACATTTCAAGACTCGTACTTGGGTCTCATCCAAAACTCACTTGTTATACAAACAATACAGTAAGCTAAATTGATTTATATGGATTTTGACCCAGGCTTAACAAATGGCAGTGGTCATAGATTTTGGATAACAGCTACACATACTGTTAACTGGTATGTTAGAATTCTATTTGCTCCAGGACAGACTGAGCTCATAAGAAGTAGTAAGGAAGTTACAACTTTCTATTGCTGCCTCACAGGAGTCACATTGACTGGGTACAGGAGAGTTGACAGTTTGAAATTACACTTTCCTCTACTCCAGACATTCAAGTGGACAAACAAAGAATAGAACTGAGGCTGCTGTAGCAGTGACCAAGATAACATGTTACTTCAACAAACAGCTGGAAACCAGTTTCTGAGCAGATTGACATAGCAAGGTTTACTACTGCCTACAATAAACTATGCATAATTGTCATCTCCTGTGATGTATCAGGAGGTGCATAGAAGAGAACGCAGCAGAAAAGGAAGATTGGGATGGCTTTTATCCACAGCTGGATAGTATTATAGACAAGATTCCTGATCATGATATGAATGCAAAAGTTGGTAACAAACATGGTGAGCAAATGAACAGTTGTTGGACTACATAGCATCAGGATGCCAAATGATAATGCGGTTCGGATGGTAAAGAGCTTTCTGTGAGATTCACAACCGATTATTGGGGGTACTTGTTTTCCTCACAGAGACATGCACAAGATTACAGGGAACTCACCACATGGTCAAACAAAAAAAAAATCAGACTCATCATATCATCATCAGTAAATTGCTGGACTGTCACTGTTAGATGTTTGAGTTTATAGAAATGTTGAATGTGGCAGTAATCATGAACTACTAATTGGAAAGATTATTATTAAAGTCCAAGAAAAAGATGACTGCAACTGGAGCCAAATATGAACTTGATAAGGACAGTTCTTTGAGGAAGACATGCAAGGTGAGGATGGCCTGAAATGTCCTCCAACCAATTTATGATGATGAAGAAATCTCACTATAGACTGGATGGGAAATATTCAAGGAAGTGACACAACGTATAGTGAAGAAAATTATTGGAAGACATAAGCAAACAAGGAAAATCTGGCCAAAGAACATTCCAGCAGAAGCATAAACAAGCCAAAACAGTTGGAGAAGCTGAAGAAGTAAAAACATTATGCAAAGCACTGAAAATCATAAAGATTGGACAAACAAAAGATTTGGAAAGAAGAGGTTTAACAACTAGAGGAGGCATCAAGAAAGTAAGTCATACGGAAACACAATCAAGCCAACAATGCGAGTGGTAAAAAAGGCTACTGGTGAACTGACAAATATAAAATAAGTGTTGAAAATACGGAAGAAATGACAAAATGCATTGGCAAAATGCTGAACCCTGCAGTTCATCCAGATACAAGTGTTTTAGAAATGCTAGATGGACAGTGCAGCTTGCAAGGCTGAATGGATATCAACACTGACCCACCATCAGAAGAAATAGAAACTGCAGTGAAGCACTTAAAAAGTGGAAAAGCTGCAGGGATAGACAATATAAGCATTGAGATGCTAAAAGCTGGTGGGACAAGTGTTATGGAAGTATTAGAAAAAAATATGCAAGAAGAGGTACCAGATGATTGGCTAAAGGCAATAGTTGCACCAGTCTTGAAGAAAGGAGATCCTGCTGATCCAAACAAATAATTAAACATATACATTTGTCAGAACTGGGGAAAATAATGATGAAAGTAGTTGTCTACAAATTAGGGCCAGTTTTAGAGGAAGTTGTAGGCAAGAAACTGTATGGCTTCACACCAGGCTAAAGTTATATTGATATTCATGGGAAAAAGCAAGAATGGGGATTAAAGATATTCACTGATATTTGGGGATTAAAGATATTTCACTAACTTCACAAAACCATTTGGATTCAGTTTGGAGGGAAACATTATGCAAAGCTGCAAAATCATATGCAGTTCCAAATAAGAAAATTGTAATTATAAAAGCTATGCGGGAAGACTGCTGCAGTGCTGTAAAAATTGGTGGAAAATTAATTAACTGTTTCAAATCAAAGTTTGGCTTAAGACCATGTTCTTAAACTGGACATTTAGAACGTTAGATAAATTGGAGGGATATTCAATGATCTAGAGTTAAGCTCTTTCACTTCTTCGGATGACGTTGTACAACCGGCAGACATGTTTGAATCAGTGAGGATACTCCTTGCCACCTTGGGAAACTGGTGTAGTTGACTTGGACTTACAATAAATGTCAAGTGGCTGCATCTTGGAAAAGGGACAATAGATAAAGAATTGAAATATAGCATCAGTAAAGTCATTGAATTAATTGAATCTTATGTACACGTAGTAAACTTGATCAATGCCAATAGTTTCATCAACAGTGAGGTTAAAAGATGTGCTATGAGTGCTGCACAGAAATTGACTAATATTATAGACTGATAAGAACATTACATTTGGTACCAAAGTTAAAATTTTTCAAACCAGTATTAGTCTGTGGTCTGGAAGCAGATGCCTTAAATTAAACAAACTTCAGAAGGCTGTAGACAGTAGAGGTGAAAGTTCTTCAAAAGATGGCAGCTTTAAAGTGGAATGATTTAATGAAAAAATTAGAAGGAGAATAGGATGTGAAGTCAGAGTACGGGATTGGCTCTAATCAACAAGATTAGGACGGTGGAGACACTACAGAAGATAAGCCGATGATAGAATGCTAAATAAAATAATGCAAACACAACCGAAGTCAGTCTGACCTAAAGGCTGATCATCGACTTGATGGCAGGACATCATACACAGGAATATAACCAGGCAGGGTTTAATGAAAGAACAAACAATGGACAGGAATGAATGGTGACACTGTACTGCATGTACTGTACCCCATGTCTGCAGAGACACTCTGGGATGAAAGAGACTTGGACCTCAAAGACTGCTTCTTTGGAACAAATGATTTTAAAAATGAAATTATTATTTCCTGGATTTTAATTTGGTTTAGAGAAACAGAGAAAAACTGATAATTCTGCAAGCAGCTATTATACATTCATATGATTGTTTTCATTGTTTCATTAATGAATAGATACAAAATCAACAGAGATCTGTTATTCTCGTTTGATTTCATGAAGTATCTAGACACTCTGGCCCAGATTCTCTTCTATGCAGAGTTTCTACTTAGCACAGCAGAACGCCACTTGAGACAGCTCCCTCATATGGAGCTTGTTATGGCTCCCTCATTCCCACAGTAGATTTGTGCCTTGAGTTGGTTCTTGCTCTAGCATAGGTAAAAATATTTTACGGAATACCAGCTACGTGCCCTCTATCTCTACCTCCACCATACCCTTTGATTGGAGCAAGGTTGAGATCATGCAAAAGTCGGCGCAGAGCCAACGTACCTAACAGAGTTCCAGAGTTCTCTCAGCCTGTCAGATCTAGACATTTTCCAGCCCTCTGCAGCATAATGTGGCTAGTTTGTACTAGAGAGTCTTGCCCTCTGAACCCTGTTCTCCTCTCAAATAATATATCAGTGTAAATGAGGGGTAACTTCAATGAAGTGAGTGGAGGTACGTCAGTATAAGTAAATGAGAGAAGAATACTTCATTCTTTTTTCATGATTCAATCTTCCAATTAAAGATATTACCTCACGCACCTTGTCTCTCTAATATCCTGGGACCAGGCTGGCTACAACCCAATACACACACTTACACAGTAGCTATAAATATAGTCAAGGTGCATACAACCTGTGAAAGGTGCCTTGTGTGTGTCCAAACTGAAATACACATTTTTCTAAATAATGACAGACACACACTCACTCACTCCTCTCTCCCACCTCCCGCCATACCACACAGATTTACTCTTCTTTCAAGATTGTATGGTTTTGGAGCCTACACAGCTTGTCTCTCTTTAACTTGATTATCATACTCAAGTGCTACCACATATACCTGGTGCATCAGGAAAAACACACATTGGGTGTTGTCACATATCCCAAGGATGTTATTTTGAAGTGTCAACTTCCACTTTATTTTATTTTTTTATTACTCTCCAGGGTTTTACTAATTTTGACAGCTGCTAAACTCATTTTCCTATGGTTTTAACTACTTTAAAAACAAAGAATCACCACAAAGGGCCAAATCCTGCATTTCTGAGTATAGGCAGCAGGCTTTGACCCAAAGTTTCAAAATGTAACATATCATGGCAATGTCAGGGGCTTTATTTTGTTTCTTTCCCTCCAACAAGACAGACCAAAAGAGCAAAAGGGTCCAGTACCTGCACTGAGCTTATTTCTTCTTAATTTGTTTTCTGCTACTTAGAAAACACTGTGAAAGTGGTGATTTTCATAACAGTTCATTCTGACCTGAGATATTTTTATTTCCTTCCAATAAGCTACAGGATAACTGGGTTGGTTAAATAAACCTCTTTAACAGTCACCCATTCTTCAAACCAAATGCTTTCTGAGGTACTACATGTCTAAGGCAATCTATAACCTCTCAGCCTTCACCTTTTATTAGCAGGAACTCTTCTTCATGGTAGGTTTCAGAGTAGCAGCCATGTTAGTCTGTATCCGCAAAAAAAAAGGAGTTCTTGTGGCACCTTAGACACTAACAAATTTATTTGAGCATAAGCTTTCGTGAGCTACAGCTCACTTCATCAGCTGCATTCAGTGGAAAATACAGTGGGGAGATTTATATACACAGAGAACATGAAACAATGGGTGTTACCATACATACTGTAACAAGAGTGATCAGGTAAGGTGAGCTATTACCAGCAGGAGATCGGGCGTGGAGGGAAACCTTTTGTAGTGATAATCAAGGTGGGCCATTTCCAGCGGTTGACAAGAACGTGTGAGGAATGGGGGCAGGGAGGGGCGAGAATAAACATGGGGAAATAGTTTTACTTTGTGTAATGACACATCCACTCCCAGTCTTTATGCTGTTACTTCCCTAGAGAGCATATTGTTCCTAGATGATCCCCAAATCTCGCCTGATCTTGGGTTTCCCAGCTACATTGTGCATAATGAAAATTTGAAAGCTCGGAGGTGAAATTGAAATGCACAGCAATAATTAGTGTACTATAAAAAGTTTGCCTTGCTGTGAAAGGACTGCCGACTCACCCTCCAGAACAGTGCTGCCATTGGGTAGGGTAAGCAGAACATTCCCCAAGATGACTCCTGCATGTATGTTGTGGAGGAAGGACAGACAAGACTCACTAAAAGACTGCATCTGCCCCATGATGGAAGGGAGAACTGCTCCCCCATAAAGATAAGGAGAAGGGAAGGAGTCATGGAAAGGGATTTTCTTCTTGATTTCCACAAACTGGAAGTCATCTTTTTGCGTGTGTATAACTGCTGCAAGGAACAGAACTCCTCCAAGGCTGTAATGAGGGTGGGATGAGTGGGGCAGCTGCCCAGGGCACTCAGCTGCCACAGTGGTGGAAAAAGGGGGCAGAAGGACAGAGGCGATATGTGGAGGGGACTCAGTCACATGCTCCCCTCAGATTTCTGCGTTCCATTTAGCACAGATGTTTTCAAATTGCCCCCTTAATTTGAAAACCTCTGTGCTAAATGGAACGCAGAAATCTGAGGGATGCAAATATGCTTGCTAGGAGCTTGCCAGGAGCTAACACATTTAATTACAGCTCTGTTCTCCACATCTGTACATAACAGGCAAATAGCAATTACAAAATTTCACATCCATGAAGAGAAGATCTGGCTATTATGTAGTCTGAAAAGTGGAGAACGAAGAAAAGTTTAAAGTTTTCATGAATGAAAAATATTGCAATTAGTTGGAAAAGTCAGGTGCACCAACTGGCCAAATCTCTTGATGCTGCTGATTCATACACAAATAAAGCAAGCACTCACTGATGTTGGCAGTGATGCAAGAGAAATTTCTTTTAAAGGATAAAATGTTCTTGAACAGTATTTCAGTGAACTAACCTGTGTCTACATTTTAGCTGGACAAAATTTACAACATTTGTTCTTGTGAAAGTGAACAAAGTTGCAGTTCTCCATTTATGTTTGAGTTTTCAATTGTATCCTTAGCACATTTGAGACTGTTGAAAGAGCATTGGATCTTATCACTTTTGATGCTTCAGAGAGCACTAGGAGAAGAGATTTTTCTGCATCGAAAGTTCTCTCTCATGAGGATCCAAACTGGATTTTTGCCAGCTTCGCACAAAAGAATCCATAATGTGCCCTTTGCCATGCTGCAACAGAATGCACTGAAAAGATGTAGTTCAGTATCAGCAATAATGGTTATATGCCGCTGGTATGTCGTCACTATTCCATTTACATGTGGACGATTTTGTACTTGGTAAATACTATAGCAACTCGCACCATGTTTAGCGCCTTTCATCCAAGGATCTTAAAGCACTTTACAAAGGTGGGCAAGTAGTAGTCATTTTTACGGATGGGGAAACAGGTATAGAGGCTAAGTTACTTCCCCAAGATCACACAAAGTCATTTGCAAAGTCCATCAAGGATAAAATCCACACACACACAAAAATCAGGGATTAGTTAGTGCTGCTGAGAGCAGCATTAATTCATCCTCCAATTTACATAACCCTATAGAGCCACATGTCTAGATTTACACTCCAGTGACACCAATGTAACTAAGATCAAACTTGTGGCACAGAGCATAGCTGGCAGCCCAGCATCCAGGGGCAGCACATCAGGAAACGGACCTTATTTTATTTGGAGCCTGAATAGATTACAGAGGGGAAAAGTCTCTTCTTGCCTCTCTGGGATTCATAGTGAATCCTGCCCCAAACCCTACAGAACCAGCATCTTTTTACTGCTTCCACTTCCATCCATTCCACATCCCTGATAGTCACATCAGACAAAAGGGAGGCAATGCATCATACAAGTGATGTTAAGAAAAGCTGCTGAGTGATTTAATTTGCTTCTCTCCACATATTTTTGTGGGGAAGGACTGCGCACATCCCAAAGTAATTACATGCAGTAAATCCCAAAGTATCAACACTCTAGTGTTGAAGACAGAAGTATGGCAACATATATTTGGATATAACAGTACCACCACTTATCATGTAGTTATTCCTCCCATACATACTCAGAGACAGATTTCCATTAGTTACCATGTAAGAAGTATCCTGACATGACATTTGGGCTATTTTTTTCTGTTCTGTGGAATTAAGGGATTCTGAGGTCTCCGTTTTGGGTGCCCAACTTAAGATACCTTAGGAGTGCCTGATTTTCAGAGGGTGGGTATTCAGCACTTTCTGAAATATTAGGCCCCCTTAAGAGGTGTTTTGAATCGGCTACACAAAAATGGAGACATCCAAAATCACTAGTCATTTTGAAAGTCTTCGCCTTTGGTTTTATATAGCACTTTTCAAGGGACCAGATTCACCCAGCCCAAGCATCTGCAATATATTTCTTTGCAATTCTATGCCTCAAACTGGTAGTCTAGTAACAGTAAGCAAGTGCAGAAACCATTATATATTCAGCCATAGCTCACACCCAAAAGTTTAAGTAACTTGGTAATAGTCTATATGTAGCTAGGTGGGAAGACGACTTCTGATAGCAGAGAGCTCTTTAATTTAGCACACAAAGATATAAAAAGATCTAATGGCTGGAAGGTGAAGCTAGATAGACTAGAAAGAACGCTAGCCCCCCCCCTTTTTTTTTTTTTTTTTTAAGAGAGTGCAGGTCATTAATCATTAGAACAACTTACCTAGGAGTGTGGTGAATTCTACATCAGTTGAAGTCTTTAAATCAAAATTAGACATCTTTAACTCAACCAAAAGTTATGGGCTTAAAGCAGGAATCACTTGTAAAAATTGTATGGCCTATTATACAGGAGGCTAAATAATCATAATGGTCCTTTCCAAGCTTAAAACTCTTTGGATTTATGAACTACCTAGACCACTAGAAGCTGTTTTATTGGGGGAGGGAGTGTTAGCCAATGCAGAAGTTACCCTTTAATCTTGTCAAAAAGTGACATGGAATCTTTAATTTCTACCTGGATAGTGTCTGGAAATGAGAGGAAGGGCCTTCAGATGAACACTCTAGCAAGCACCTCCAATAGCACAGCACTACCAGAATGTGCCTACTAAGGTACTACGGAGTCAACACTGAGAACCAGCTCATAGCCTCGCTGAATCCAGTTGGTCTTTTAGCTTACAAAGTGGAATCCTACCAACAGAGCTATACTTTACTAACAAGTATAATGTAGGATTTTTTTAGATTAATCTGATTGCATCATTAAACTAAAACAAGGCCATCATAAAATCTGTGATCAAATACAGAGATTAAAAGATTCCTCATTAAAAAAGTAAAACAAAATTTGCAGTCACCCTCTTAGCTTATTATTTTATTCCAGGCCTAAAGCCAGGAATCAAAACGTTGAAATCGCATCTAGTTAAACATTACTTTATATTTTATTGAAGAAAACAACATTGCTCACTTGAATAATCAAATGTCAATCACCAAAGCTTTTCAGCCCCTCACAGTTCTGCAAGAATTTGTCAATGACATCTGAAGAGTTGCATTATAACATGTCCTGCCCCTATAAAAATACCACAGTATCCTAAAAACACCATCACATCATTATTGTATAATATGTAATTTTTTAAAATAAAAATAGTAGAATGTTCTGAAATTATTTGAACATGAAGCAGTAATTGAGATTTTTATTCTGTACCTGGAGATTAAAATAATTTGTCCAATTTACATCTTCAGGTCAGATCCATCTTTGAAATCAGAACTACTTGTAACTACCTAGTCACAAGTGTTGAGATACCCAATGGATTGTCAGTTGTATACAAACATTCTTGGACCTTTGCCACTTTAAAACTAAAGTAAAAATTAAAGGATGGCTTTTCAAAATGTAATATTTTTATAGCAGATCATCATGGCAATGATAATAAATTGACAACGAGTATTATGACTTTAGCAGCAGCAAAACGTCATAATTATAGAAATGTAGGGCTGGGAGGGACTTCAAGATGTCATCTAGTCCATCCCCTGCACTGAGGCAGGGCCAAGTGTTCCCAGGCCATCCCTAACAGATAATTAGAATCATAGAATCATAGAATATCAGGGTTGGAAGGGACCCCAGAAGGTCATCTAGTCCAACCCCCTGCTCAAAGCAGGACCAAGTCCCAGTTAAATCATCCCAGCTAGGGCTTTGTCAAGCCTGACCTTAAAAACCTCTAAGGAAGGAGATTCTACCACCTCCCTAGGTAACGCATTCCAGTGTTTCACCACCCTCTTAGTGAAAAAGTTTTTCCTAATATCCAATCTAAACCTCCCCCATTGCAACTTGAGACCATTACTCCTCGTTCTGTCATCTGCTACCATTGAGAACAGTCTAGAGCCATCCTCTTTGAAACCCCCTTTCAGGTAGTTGAAAGCAGCTATCAAATCCCCCCTCATTCTTCTCTTCTGCAGACTAAACAATCCCAGCTCCCTCAGCCTCTCCTCATAAGTCATGTGCTCTAGACCCCTAATCATTTTCGTTGCCCTTCGTTGTACTCTTTCCAATTTATCCACATCCTTCCTGTAGTGTGGGGCCCAAAACTGGACACAGTACTCCAGATGAGGCCTCACCAGTGTCGAATAGAGGGGAACGATCACGTCCCTCGATCTGCTCGCTATGCCCCTACTTATACAACCCAAAATGCCATTGGCCTTCTTGGCAACAAGGGCACACTGCTGACTCATATCCAGCTTCTCGTCCACTGTCACCCCTAGGTCCTTTTCCGCAGAACTGCTGCCGAGCCATTCGGTCCCTAGTCTGTAGCGGTGCATTGGATTCTTCCATCCTAAGTGCAGGACCCTGCATTTATCCTTATTGAACCTCATTAGATTTCTTTTGGCCCAATCCTCCAATTTGTCTAGGTCCTTCTGTATCCTATCCCTCCCCTCCAGCGTATCTACCACTCCTCCCAGTTTAGTATCATCCGCAAATTTGCTGAGAGTGCAATCCACACCATCCTCCAGATCATTTATGAAGATATTGAACAAAACGGGCCCCAGGACCGACCCCTGGGGCACTCCACTTGACACCGGCTGCCAACTAGACATGGAGCCATTGATCACTACCCGTTGAGCCCGACAATCTAGCCAGCTTTCTACCCACCTTATAGTGCATTCATCCAGCCCATACTTCCTTAACTTGCTGACAAGAATGCTGTGGGAGACCGTGTCAAAAGCTTTGCTAAAGTCAAGAAACAATACATCCACTGCTTTCCCTTCATCCACAGAACCAGTAATCTCATCATAAAAGGCGATTAGATTAGTCAGGCATGACCTTCCCTTGGTGAATCCATGCTGACTGTTCCTGATCACTTTCCTCTCCTCTAAGTGCTTCAGGATTGATTCTTTGAGGACCTGCTCCATGATTTTTCCAGGGACTGAGGTGAGGCTGACCGGCCTGTAGTTCCCAGGATCCTCCTTCTTCCCTTTTTTAAAGATGGGCACTACATTAGCCTTTTTCCAGTCATCCGGGACTTCCCCCGTTCGCCACGAGTTTTCAAAGATAATGGCCAAGGGCTCTGCAATCACAGCCGCCAATTCCTTCAGCACTCTCGGATGCAATTCGTCCGGCCCCATGGACTTGTGCACGTCCAGCTTTTCTAAATAGTCCCTAACCACCTCTATCTCTACAGAGGGCTGGCCATCTCTTCCCCATTTTGTGTTGCCCAGCACAGCAGTCTGGGAGCTGACCTTGTTAGTGAAAACAGAGGCAAAAAAAGCATTGAGTACATTAGCTTTTTCCACATCCTCTGTCACTAGCTTGCCTCCCTCATTCAGTAAGGGGCCCACACTTTCCTTGGCTTTCTTCTTGTTGCCAACATACCTGAAGAAACCCTTCTTGTTACTCTTGACATCTCTTGCTAGCTGCAGCTCCAGGTGCGATTTGGCCCTCCTGATATCTTTCCTACATGCCCGAGCAAAATTTTTATACTCTTCCCTGGTCATATGTCCAAGCTTCCACTTCTTGTAAGCTTCTTTTTTATGTTTAAGATCCGCTAGGATTTCACCATTAAGCCAAGCTGGTCGCCTGCCATATTTACTATTCTTTCGACTCATCGGGATGGTTTGTCCCTGTAACCTCAACAGGGATTCCTTGAAATACAGCCAGCTCTCCTGGACTCCCTTCCCTTTCATGTTAGTCCCCCAGGGGATCCTGGCCATCTGTTCCCTGAGGGAGTCAAAGTCTGCTTTCCTGAAGTCCAGGGTCCGTATCCTGCTGCTTACCTTTCTTCCCTGCGTCAGGATCCTGAACTCAACCAACTCATGGTCACTGCCTCCCAGATTCCCATCCACTTTTGCTTCCCCCACTAATTCTACCCGGTTTGTGAGCAGCAGGTCAAGAAAAGCGCTCCCCCTAGTTGGCTCCCCTAGCACTTGCACCAGGAAATTGTCCCCTACGCTTTCCAAAAACTTCCTGGATTGTCTATGCACCGCTGTATTGCTCTCCCAGCAGATATCAGGAAAATTAAAGTCACCCATGAGAATCAGGGCATGCGATCTAGTAGCTTCCGTGAGTTGCCGGAAGAAAGCCTCATCCACCTCATCCCCCTGGTCCGGTGGTCTATAGCAGACTCCCACCATGACATCACTCTTGTTGCACACACTTCTAAACTTAATCCAGAGACACTCAGGTTTTTCCACAGTTTCGTACCGGAGCTCTGAGCAGTCATACTGCTCCCTTACATACAGTGCTACTCCCCCACCTTTTCTGCCCTGCCTGTCCTTCCTGAACAGTTTATAACCATCCATGACTGTACTCCAGTCATGTGAGCTATCCCACCAAGTCTCTGTTATTCCAATCACGTCATAATTCCTTGACATCACCAGGACCTCCAGTTCTCCCTGCTTGTTTCCAAGGCTTTGTGCATTTGTATATAAGCACTTGAGATAACCTGTTGATCGCCCCTCATTCCCAGTATGAGGCAGGAGCCCTCCCCTCACAGACCTTCCTGCCTGTGCTTCCTCCCGGTATCCCGCTTTCCCACTTACCTCAGGGCTTTGGTCTCCTTCCCCCGGTGAACCTAGTTTAAAGCCCTCCTCACTAGGTTAGCCAGCCTGCTGGCAAAGATGTTCTTCCCTCTCTTCGTAAGATGGAGCCCGTCTCTGCCCAGCACTCCTCCTTCATGGAACACCATCCCATGGTCAAAGAATCCAAAGCCTTCTCTCCGACACCACCTGCGTAGCCATTCGTTGACCTCCACGATTTGACGGTCCCTACCCAGGCCTTTTCCTTCCACGGGGAGGATGGACGAGAACATCCTTTGTCTAACATTGTCTAACTTAAAAAATCAACAATAGGGTGGATTCCACAACCTCCCTAGCCAGTGCTTAATTTGCGCCAGTGCTTGCCAGGGCTGAGCCCTGGCATCTCTAGGGTTGTCAGTTCAGAGACCTGGAACCTCTGCTTGCTGCATCAGTTCTGAATGTTTAAAAAAAAAATTGCGTGAGTCCAGGCAACTCTTTCATCAGAAATTAAGTACTGTCCTTAGGTAACTTATTCCAGTGGTTAACTATCTTTACACTTAGAATTTTTTTCTAATATCTAACCTAAATTTCCCATAACACAAATTAAAGAGATTACTTCTTCTCCTAGCCTCAGTGAATATGGAGAACAATTGATCACCATCCACCAGCAAAGCCAAAAAAACCCCACAAAACACACACTACTTTTTATTGTAATCTTTTGATCAAACTATTCTGTAAACTATAAAAATATTGCTCATCTGTAGATTTTTTTTTGCATCAAAACAGAGGACCTGTACTGTCCGTCTGAAGGGTGCCATCCTTGGCTCTCATTTATTAACTCAAAGGATGTCTTCTAAAAGGCTTAACTTTTCTTTAAAAGTGTAGTCCATTAAGTGTCATTCAAAGAGGGGTGTCAACGCTATCTCCATAAGTGAAAAAAGCTGCCTGTTCTCTCAGGCTAAAGCAGCCTGTTTTCCGGCGCAGGAAATGAAAGAAAGTTACTTTAAAGAATGATTTTTAAACTGGTGTAATCTGAGGAAAAGAACGTTCATATTAAGGGCAATTTCCTTAACCAGTAATTTTCTGTATTCCACATGTAATCATTCAAAATTTGTTTGAATACAGCTTTCTCTTTATATAACTTATTTTTCTCTTATTTGATCCTTCAAAAAAATTCTAATCCTTCTGTATATGTTGTCATGGCCTGTTTATACGGAAAGAATTATACTATCACAAACTTATAATTGGTAATGAAGACTTCACAAGTGGGTAAGAGAAGCTGATGGGGGAAATCAGCATCAATGTTTCTGATAATGAGAAAGATATAATCTGATAGACTGACTCAGCAGAAACAAATACAGGTGCAGTCAAGTAAGCAATTTTCTTTAAAGATTAATGCATTATTATCTGATTATAAACAAGTTAACATATGCAAAAGGCGGCGTAACTGAAAACAACCCTAGGTTGGGACAGGCTTATGACCCTGGTGTGGAATCCTGCCTTTCCTTCTCTGTCCCCAAGCAATCATGCAAGTCTCTGTCTCTCTGAACACCTGTGCAAATATTAGAAGAAGGTAAGTTGTTAACCTCTTGCTCACTGTGCACCAGCTAACAATTCTCCAACCTGTTGAAGGAGGGAAAGAAAATGACAAGGGATCTAAAGATCACATATACACTTTCCCCTTCTTCTAAAGCAGGGTGGTTCTGAAATCAGTCAGTCAATCTCAAGTGGAACCAAGGCCTAAATAAAATCAAACTGTTCCCATTTCATGGAATAAAAGAAAACAAATTTGAAACAACACACACAACTCTGTTGCCAGATAACTGCTGAATAAACATGGGCACTGCTTTGTAAGCAGACAAAAACGTCACGTCAGTTTTCTGTAAACAGAGTGAAGATGAACACAAGACGAAAGCAGCATCTTCCCTACCAAAGGCTTTGTTGACATTTAGTAGAGTGAATTGTAACTATTTGCTAGTTTAAAAAGTATCTTCTATTGCAGATAGATTGCACAAACCTGAAGACACTTCATAAAAACTGGCTACAGGCTTTTCTTCTACTTTGGTGCTATCATTTGAGAGATGAAAGTCAAAAATGCAACTCAGTACATCTCTTAAGAAAACATTACAGGTCAAGTTCTGCCCTTTTGAAGGTCCTTGTGTGTAAATGGAACATTTTTTTCCACCCGAAAACAGCTAAGAACTGAAATACTGATGTTTTGTGATTCACTCATCTACTTCCCCTCCCATTCAGTAAATTTTGTTTGGATTAGGAATTAAATTGGTCAGAGGGCATGTACTTGACTTACAAAGGGTGAAAAGGTTTAAGACTAGTGTTTGCTCAAAGGGACTTTTCTCCTGCGCCCTTCTTTACTTAGCTTTGATGAGCTTTCTCTTATGGAGAGAGGGGTGTGTTGCTATTGCTCCTATAAACTTAACATTCAGTTTAAGCAATTTCTGTTTTGTTGTTGACTCTCAGACATGGTGGTCTGAAAAGAAAATGAATGACTGTATAAAGGATCAAAACTGTTCCACAGAACTAAAGACTTATTAATACAGTCATAAATTTATTTTTATAAATCACTTAGTAGTTTGTAAAAGTTTGGTATCCCTCTGGATGAGAGATTTATAAATATTTCATTTTATAAATGGAAGGTTAGTTTTTTGTCAAAAGGGTTCAGTTATGGTTTCTGTGGGAATTATGAGTCACATTTTGATCTCAGTTACACAGGTATAAATTTGAAGTAATTTCATAAAATCTGCTCTTCATTGTTTCCTTTCGATTTAACAGATGTAAGATTGATACATATTACACGGCCTAACTTTTAGTATTTCATAGTAATGGTGATCATTTTTGGCAGCATGTATGTTTACGTTTTCTTACCATTTTAAATGATGGTGCCCAAATATGCCTCTTACTCTTTTCTCATCCCAGGGTTTTACAATCTCTGAGATTTTTACATCCCACAAATTAAGAAAAAACTCTTAAAAATATTTAAAATTTTTGCACAATCCTTCTTGCTTTATTAGTGCAAACCTCTCAATGATTTCAGCAGGTTATGGAGCTCAGTAAGGAGAGCTGAATTGGAGGTTTATTTGGGGGTAATTTCATCCTCTGGTTCTCCCAGTGCATCTAGTCTCTCTTTATCCACCTTCTAAAAGTTATCAAGATTGTCCCAGCTCTAGAGATGTGGGTGCTGTACAGCACTTCATAACTGACACATGCAAAAGGGTCTGGAAATTCAGTCATGGCCCATATTCTGAATACAGTTCCACCAGATGACTTCAATGAAGCCATTGAAAAATCCAGGTGATTTAAAAGGAGTTACTCAGACATACTGTCAGAATCTGACCAATAACTGAATTTTACATGTAAAATCTCTACCATCATCATAAAACCTGTGAGATAATCCCACAGCCATCTAACAGGGCACAGTGACCATAAACAACAATTTAGGATAGCTAGTGATTATTTCCAGTTGAAATCATATAGAATATAAGTATTCAGAATTTTATTACTCAAATTGCAAATTGGCTAGGAACTTTAACACCCACCTCTTATTAAAAAAAATAAAGGTGCCACTGAGTTATTAATGACAAATATTGAGGACCTCAATTTTACATCTGATCTAAAAGATGGCATCAGAAAAGAAATATTTACCTAGGTAACAAGTAAATAATTTCTGTCTCTTATCATTCTCAGCCTGTAGGAGAAATAGCTTGGTTATTTTATAGCTTTTTGGTTTGCTTGCTTTTTTATGCCTGGTTTGAGCACAAGGCTTGTGTCTATGTCAAGAAACTACTGAAAATAATTTTGCGTTTGCTTCTGAAAGTGGTTAGCTCTGAGGACACAGTTTTGTCTTGTAGGAGTACGTTCCATAGTCTAGGTCCAGCTCCTGTGAAAGTTATGTTTCCTACATTCACAAGCCTCCCCCAGTTATCTGACAAGTTTATTGTTCCAGTGGAACACAACAACTGTCATGTGAGGTCATGACTGCAGAGGAAGAAACAATATTTCAAGTAGCTACTCCAATGCAGGACCTTGAAAATCAGGACAGAGACCTTGAACTGGATTCTCTACTTAATTGGGGAGGGGGCAGTGTAGTGTGAGGCCCAAGGTGATCATAGAAACCTGTGTTTCTAAGCAGACTTTTTTTTTTTAAACAGTTAGATCTTTCTCCTTCATGGGGGCTTCATTACCAAACATGATTTGCAATAATCAAAGATAGGTATCATAAATGCTTTCTCAGGACTTTGTCTGATAGGATGATGCTCAAACTTCTGACCAGTTGAAGACAGAGCCGGCATATTTTGCTGCTAGGGCATTGAGCATTCCCAATCTGTGGACTAATTTAGTCAGTGGTAGAGCAAGGATTAGAACTCAAAATTTCCTGATGGTCAATTGTGTGCTCATTGATCCAATCCGCAACACCTTTCACAAGGGCATCCTATAGATGTAGAAAAAAAATATGTGGGGAGAGGACTGAGCCTTGAGGGATTCTACAGCAGAAGGCTTTAGAGTTGGAGTAACTGTTGCCCATAACTACTCTTAGGGTTTGGCCTGGGAGGAAGAACTTGAACCATTACAAGGTGTTTCTGTTCACCCCTGCAGTATCTTGGGCAATCAGGTGGTCAATGGCATCAAATGCCACAGGAGGTCCAGCAAGAGGATTTTGGATGTACTTTACTTGTCAGGGACAGCAGGTCACATACCAAAGCAACAAACTTGACTGAGAAGGATCCAGAGTGCCAGCATCTAACAGATGTTATTTGAGAAGGTTGTTTGCTAGCTTCTCTAAGCCATTCAATTCAAGATCCACTGCAGAGTTTGAGTGGGAAAATGAATGAGATTTGTGTGTGTGCAGCAAATACAAAACCTGACTGAAGTCTGGAGTATATAATTATGAAGGGAATAAAAAGAAATGTTACAGTACTTTCACCTTGCATCAAATGGAAAAACTAGAGCACATCTAAAACTAAGAAAGGTCTCTGCAGACTCTCTTTACACAGAGAATATTTATGAACAGACCAAAGTATGCAGTATGGATTTTTCAAAATCATTTAAAGAAATTAGATAAATATTTGACAAAAATCTATTATTCAGTATTTTCTGTCTAATTAAATTTACTATGTAGCCATAAAACTGTAAAATGTAATGTGATCTTTCATCTGTGTAAACTGATAGCATCTTTCTCATCTGAAAATAGTTGTTCATTGTTTTAATTTCCTACAGGAAATTAATTACATTTCCTCACTTTGGCATATTACATTATGTAATGTAATAATCCAGCCCACCCAAATTATTTAAAGTTATCTATTTTTTTCCTCATCCACAAGGTGAAATCTGCTTGGAAACATGCAACAACAAATGAAAACTATACAGTAATTGGACAATTTACAATTACCTGGATAATATCCATTAAGAACCCAAATAGTGAGGGAACTGGATCTCTCTTCCTGACACATGGAAGTTTTCTGATTAGTTATTCATTTAATGATTTCTTTTCTTTGTTTAAAACAAAAACAAATCTAAGCATTCCTATGGGAACACTAAAGATGGGCCAGAAGCACCAATCACGTGCTAGACAGTAGATACCATAGAAAAGTTACCCATAACTAGCCACAGAACTGATCTTGCATTTCATTGCAAGGTACTGAAAACATGAAATGATTTTTGACTATTTCTTCAGAGCCATGGGTGTACAATTTTTAAAAAAACAATTTCAAGAGAAAGATTCCCCCCTGCTTAAGAGTGGCAATTGCTCCTGGCTGTGCGGTAGGAATGAGTCCCTGCCTGGACTACATCTCACATGTTGTACCACAATCTCCTTGCTGCACTCCACTGGAGAGTCCCATTGTTACCCACACAAAATTCTCTCTGTTACACACACACTCTAAGGCACCCAAATTTACCCTACATTTGTTGTCTGTACGTTCTAGGACATCCCACCACTACCTAGTTCCTAGGACTTAAGGCATAACCCAGTTGATTTAGGTACCCTCACCTTTTCCCAGTTCCTAGGACTCCAGGTGAAAGGCACCTAACTTTATCTGTCCGTGGGATCCAGGCAAACACCCATTCCCTGTGGACACAGAGCTTAATCTTCTGTGGGTTTATGAGTTTCAGAGTAGCAGCCGTGTTAGTCTGTATTCGCAAAAAGAAAAGGAGTACTTGTGGCACCTTAGAGACTAACAAATTTATTTGAGCATAAGCTTTCGTGAGCTACAGCTCACTTCATCGGATGCATTTATGGGTTTATGTGGGTTTATGGGGTCTTTTACCAGTGAAAGAGCCTTACAAATTAATATCCTACTTAACCTCTATTTATTTAACAATCATCAAAAAAGAATGCACACACTAAGCATACAATGCTCACCACTCCCAATAAGGCAGATGAACTTTTCCTGATGGCCAGTCAGGTTCAGGTCATCTGGGGTCTCCAGCTTCTGCACAGTTATGATTGGCAAGGTGTTGAGGCCTGGGAGCTCTGATCTTGGGGCTGTGTCCTGGAGTTGGTTCCAAAGAACTTCCTTTTGGACCCCAGTTTATATAGTGAAACTTGAGTCTTGCTTAGTAGTACCTTAACCAAGCATTTTACTGAAATATTACTGAACTATTTTCTAAACCAATCCTAATGTATTGTAAAAATTCTTTAACCAATCATACCCCACCTCCATAGCTGACTTACACCAAGCAAAATTAGTTATGCAACAGACAAAAACAATCAAAAAACCAGACAGACCACAAAGATAAACAATAGAGAAGTGGGGACCATAAAGACAAAACCAGAAAGAAGCAGGGATTTCACAACTACAACTATTGATAGGTGATTTCTTGCCAAACAGAATGCTATCAAACAAAGTTTTCCTTAACCACCTTAAGATCTGTTTCTTTATCTGGTGATGGTGGGTATTGTTAGGACACAATCACTTTTTAACAGCCCGATATTACATTATTATAATGTAATTTAGATGAAATGTGAGGATGCGACTTCCTGCTTCTTTGCTCATGGCTGCTGCTCTTCTAATATGGCTGCAGAAAAAAGTCCTCAGGCCTTACAATATGGATACAGGAAACGGCCTTATCCTTACACCATGACCATGCTGCATCAAGCTCGTGCCAGGGATCCTGGCCCAGGTGAGAAACTAGAACTTAGGAAACATTGCAGCAGTTCAGTAGACATAGAATAATGTTGAACTGATTCAAAACAAAAACATTGTTTCAGAATGTTGTAGCAAAATATTCAAAAAATTCCCATGTTAGAAATTATTAAAACATTTTGCTCTGCAAAAAGTTTTGCTATTCTGTTTGGGGTTTTTGTTTGTTTGTTTTTTGTTTTTCCAGGCTCAAATTCAGGATAAAAACGAAGTGTTGAAATATCACCTTTCCCCTGGGCTGGAAATTATTTTTTTAAAATAATCTCCACCACATAGTAGCTGGTTTTAATATGCTTTCAAGGATCCACACTGTTCATGTCCAATGTTCTTATATTAGGAATTTAAAAGAACAAGCAACAGCTCAAACTGCAAATTATTTTAAAATTGTTAATGTTTAAGGAAGCAATTTACAATTTAGGGCTTGTCTACACAAAAACTAGAAGGAACTAGCTAAACTCATAATTTACACCTTATTTATTTATATTGATTCAGCCTGTTCGTGGATGCATATTTTGGATTCAGTGTGTCCTACTATGATTAAACTTAAATTGATAAAAATCAACTTTGCATTTTTGCAGTCTTTCAACAGACAAGTGGTAAGGGCTTCCAGCTGTTACAGATAATAGTATGGGACCACTGTGAATATACTCTATTGTTTATAATGTAAACGAGTCTCACACTGGACTCTGTGCAATATTTCAGCGGTATCTTCAGAGAGCTCCGCAATGATTTTTTTCTTTGAGGGGCTCCATCTACTATTCACTGTTAGTGAAAAGCACAGAGAATTTCCCTACATTTTATTTTAAAATGGGCCTAAATAGGTACTTTAATCAGACTTTGAGGAGGCTGTGAAAAGGAGTTGTATAATCCATCATCTGCAAAGGGGTGTAATAAGGGTGCTGGACTCCCCCTCTCTTCATTTTGCCATTCCAGCCCCTCCCCTCTACCTTCATACCTATGTTGTGTCTCCAAGAAGTGATTGGCCACTGGGTCTGTGTGCTGTGCGTAGTGCTGTAGAGGGGAACCGTCTGTCTGTTCTAGGGTTAGTCAATGTGATATATGCTGCTGGCCAGCCTTTGCCAAAATAAGAACTGAATATGAATATTGTAGTTTTTCTGCCAAGACTTCTCTGACAATACAAACTGGTGATTTTCAAAAATGCTCATCTTAGCCAAACCAGAACAGAATTTCATGGGAGAACGAAAAGGCATTTTTTTAGTCCCTGCAGCAAATAATGAATGTCTCAGAAAGGTTGTAAATATACTTTGTAACTGAAAAAGGTGTTAGGCAACCTGTAGCAACATTACCAACAACAAACTATTCTCCCATGATGAGAAAGAAAAAGATGTACACTTTTTTTTTGTACTTTCTCAGTTTTGTCCCCAATGACAGCATTTCCAGTTCAAAGAATGCTCTTATGATTACAACACTACCTACTAAAAAGAAAAGGAGTACTTGTGGCACCTTAGAGACTAACAAATTTATTAGAGCATAAGCTTTCGTGAGCTACAGCTCACTTCATCGGATGCAGCTCACGAAAGCTTATGCTCCAATAAATTTGTTAGTCTCTAAGGTGCCACAAGTACTCCTTTTCTTTTTGCGAATACAGACTAACACGGCTGCTACTCTGAAACCTAACACTACCTACTGTATTTTAGTCCTGTCTTGTGCTGTGTTTAAGACCCAATGCCCTTGTGTTTGACTTTGGTTTTAAAATGGACATCTGAGGCATCCAAGTCATTGTTTTTGTTCTCTCAGCAATAATTTTTACTTCTGCTATAGAAGAGCAATCTCAGTTTCCCTACTTCAGAAGGCCTTCACAGGGGAATTACTACTTTGTAATTGGTCGACCTACATTTTGCAGTACCATCATTTGCACACAAATATTTCTACTACCCATATTCACACAGAAGGATAAAGAGAGGTTACAGAAACTGAAGAGCATGGAATGTGACAGGCTAAAAAAAATGCCTGTGTAGACCCTGTTCTCCTGTTTCCCCTTTTTGCCTTCCCATTTCACTCTTATCTGTGTCCTGCTGAAGGTGAACTGTGATTACATAACAACTCTGGGGAATAAGATATAAATCAGGCAACATTTTCCCTCACAAAAATGGCTTAATCAGGAAGCTATTATAAGTCCTTTATAAATGTACTGTAGTTAATCATCGGGCTATGTGGGTAAATTGACATGGGAGTGTATCTATCACTTACTCTAATCGTAAGTCATATGTGCAAGGGAGAAGAGATACAGGCTGCATAAGGAATGCTGATTTTTTATGCTGTATGTAGACTGGGAAGGATGAATGGGGGTGGAATGAAAGAAAGGAGGAAACAGTCACTAAAACTAGCTCCTGCATTTTCTCACACTTACTCGTTTAAAACACTACCGTACCACTCAATAACCCCAGTATTTGGAAAGATTTATTACTTGGCTGATTTGTCTTAAGAATCAAAAGAGTGAGAGGTAAGAAGAAGATTAGGAGCTCGAGACCCTTCCAAGAATCCCACAACATATTTACATATTGCATACAAAAAGTACATGAAGAAGAACTTTAAGACTGCTTTCAAGTCAAGCACTCAGAAGTTGGAACTACCAAAATTAAGGTTGCCCATACAATCTCAATTTGCCTTCCCTGTGCAGATGCATTTTGCTAGAGCCTCTAGCTGCATGATCACATGCTACTTTTGCCACAACACTCCTGACCTCAATCATTACACAGGATGAATGGTGCTCAGTGAATGGGTTTTTCTTTTTACCCACATTATTTGTGCATGGTCCCTGCTTTATTTACTGCACACTATGCAAACCCTGCACTGAACACAGAATTATTAATTTCCTAGGGGCTTTTCTATGTCACTATGAGTGCTTAGCAAACATAAATGAATTTATCTTCTTAGCAGCCCTGTAAAATGAGCTAGTATTATCATCCCCATTTTACAGATGACGACTTACAGGTCAGAGAGATTAAGGACAAAATTGACAGAAGTTTCCACTGATTTTGGGTGCCCACTTTCATAGGAGCTGTAAGTAGGGGTGCTACTACACCCCCTGGCTTAAAGTGGTTTCCATCATATCCAGGGTTTACAGTTTGGTTCAATGGCTCTCAGCACACCGACTACACGAATTGTTCCAGCGCCACTCCTCACTTTGAAACAAGAAATGTCCAATTTTTCAGAGTACCTAGTGTTTATAGCAGGTTATATGTTCAGAGCATGGCTTCCATTAATTTCAGTTGCAATTGGGTATGTTCAGCACTTCTGCCAATCAAACCTAGATGCCTCAAATTGGGAATACAGAAAATACAGAACCCATAATTAGTTAGTGATACCTGCAAAAGGTTTGGTGTCACTATTTTGCTCATTATCACATAGGAACTCTGGCAGAGGCAGGGATAGAATCCAATTTTCCAGGATGATATTGTTACAGTTCAGAGCACCACCACCGATAATCCCTCCCCCCCCCCCCCGTGGTCTAGCAGGGGCACCCACTTCTCTTGGGTAGAGACACGCATATCTACCTCCTGACAAGGGTTTTTCCAGATTGCAGAGTCCCCTACCTACACTATGAATTCCCAAGCAAGCCAGACATCCAAAAGATCAGAGTTTCCACTTCACTTTCTCTTCAAAGCCTATGAACAGCTGTAATTGCCCCCATTTATAAGCTACCACACAGCTCATTCCAAGCAATTATCTATATTCTTCAGGTAAAAGCATTACAGAGAAAACATATTAAAAACAATAAAAGAATGTATGTATGTTCTATGCTTTTTATGCTAAGAAAGCTTACCAGAGATTGCTCTCATCCTCCATCTCCAACAAAGGCTCTGGTCAGTGTCAGTCCTCCCAACCTTTCCCTAAGAATTGGGGGCCCCCTTGGATAGAAGGCCCAGTCCTTTTGCTGAATCATAAAGAAGGCTCTCTGAGTCAGTTCAAAAACTTTGGGTATTTATCCAAAAGTCCTTTGTCTGTGGGGCTCTAGAGAACCAGTTTAAAACTAGTTAGGCAAGACTCCCCAGGAGGGAGGTGTTACAACCTGAGTGAATTTGCCAAATCAACCCCCACTGTTCTTACTTCCTGGAGGGGGTGTAGTTACCCTCCCTAGTCCATATTGGTACATAAAGTCTTCTGTATTAAGATCTCGCAAAGATATTACAGGAATTGCCATATCTTCTACAGCTATTCCACTGTCTTAGCCATGAGACCCTCCATTATTTCCCTATAGTTTGCTGCCTCATTCACTACTCATCTTCTAACTTCTGTAACAAATGAGGCAGAGTTCCTACAATCTCATTAACTAGACAATCCTGATTCATCCTATAAACACAGCCATCCTATGCTTTGAATGGCATCCTAGAGATCCTGTGGAAAAAACAGTAGGTGGAACATTTTTGTGAAGATGGCATGACAAGATCACTCTGGGCTCATGACCAACTGCTTGCCCTTAGTGAGTCTCTGGCAGGCCTCACCCTCTTAAGCAAGTCATCGGTGGTGCATCACGTCACAAGAGTAGTCCTGCATTAGGTCTACCTTCCCTAAAGGAGGCTCTGACAGGCAGCAGATTCTCAAATAGTTCCAGCCAGGCTTTGATCGTGGAGTGAGAGCTGGAGTCTGCTCTCCTTCCCAGCCCGTCTCCAACGGAGCTGTGCTCTTCCCTTTTAATCACTGTCTCCAAGCCTGATATATATTGCAGGTGTAATGGAGTAGGGCTGACTGAGCCCACAGCAGAATATTAACCCTTTCCTGACCAGTGTGAGGTTTGTATACTCCATCGTATATGGGCAAAACAATGTATAGTCTCTCTCCCAGAAACAAACTGGGGTTTTTTGTTTGTTTGTTATTTTAGCAAAAATCATCACCCTGAGGCAGAAATGTGGCATGAAAAATTTCAGCCCAAATGGTTAAAGGGCAAAGTGATAAACAATTGAAAACTAGAACTTGTAATAGAAACTTTTAGGTAACTTTAACTACAGGCATCACTGCCAGCTCCACCTATATTGTTGTCATGTTCAGCACTGATCACTTTGCGGAGCAATGGCAGCCCTCTAATCTGCTAAATTTTTACTTCTAAAGCTAACATTAATAGCGTATAAATAGTTAAACAAACAAAAATAAAACCACAAAAGTATAGAAGTTTGCCAGCAAGAATAAGTTGGGTGAGGTAATGGCAGGTATTGGAATTCAGATTTTAGCTAAATGAATTAATGCCAAATGAAGACTTTTCTCACTTGATGACACAAAGGCAAAAGATTCCATTATATCAAAGAAATATAGTACAGCTCAAAATAGTAAACAAAAATCTTTTAAGTTAAAATACTAAACTAATATCTAACCTAGTAAATACTGAACTAATTTTAATAGCAAAGGGTATGACTGTGCAACATTTAGGTTGAGTAGCACTTACACAAATTATGCATTGCTCACACTAGTCGGCTTCAGAGGGGTAATCAGGCAGAAGGGTTGCAGAATGGGGCCCAGAGTAAGTTGCATGTGCTACACCATGCAACATGTATTATCATCAGGAACAGAACCCTTCCTTTCAACACCAGAGAACAAACATTTACTCCTTGAACTAAATTAACTATTGTCCAGTAGCAGTATTAGGCTCTTATCCTTTGCATGGGCCAATGATTAGAGTGAGATAAGAGGCACTTATCAGCATATTACACTGCTCCAACCTTGACAGACCATGGCCTAGGGTAAGTAAAACATGAATTTAATCTGACTTGTTCATTTCATGTCTTCTGTTACATAGCTTTACAAGTTCAAAAGCAACATGAATTATAAATGGTTATTGCTACTGATCAGTTTGGTGAGCAGTGCTAATCATGAGCTGCACAGTCCAGTGAGGTTGCGCAAGTATGCTTTATACATTAAGCTCTTAAGATTGGTTTGTCCTTCCTTCTCTCTCCATTATCAAAGCTGCAATAACAATTTTCCTGCCATTTGCATACTACAAAATAAAAAGGCAATATGGAATAATGTATTTCCTGTCTTTTGCCTTCAACATTTGTTCCAAGACTTCAAAAATATACAATAATGAATTCATGATGGCAGCTGTAAGCAGAAACACATTTTCATGAAACTCCATTTTGCCTAATTTAGATCAATACACTGAGAACCAATTACTTGTCTACTTTACATTATAAAGAACTAAATAGTTGTCAACATTGGTTTAAAAACCAGAATTTGAGTTACACAGGACAAAAAAGAGCTATAACCTTTAAAATGTATTTGTATTGTGCTCTTAAAATTCGTAAGTTTCTGACCAAATATATTCAAACTCAGGGGGAAAATTTCTTTAAGACTAAAACCAAAGTGTATCAAAATTTCACCCTGAAAATTTTCCCCCCAAAGTTTTAAGAGAACAAATATGAGGTTCATAACAATGCTATATCAACTTGTTTAGCTGTTTTGTTAATATAATGCTATGTGGACGTCTAGAAAAGTAACTTAGGGAATATGAAAATATGTTAAAGGCCTGGTTATTCTTTCACCTGAACTTTAGTGGAGTTATTCCTAATTAATGAAGTTACTGAGTTACATTGGTGTGAAAATATTGAGAGAAGAATAAGGCTCTTGAAGTGTAAATGTAAATGATTTTTTCAAGCACAAATTTAGAACAAGACACAATATACTGTACATGGAAAGCACAAAAAAATATTTTGGACTACTTTTTAGGTAGAACTATTTGAAGTGGAGGAATACCAAGATCTAGACAGGCCATTTGCCAAAAGCTGGTCAGGCAACAACACAGAGGTCATGGAAAGATGTCCTTCCTTGGGTGTATGAAATAACGATATGAGTTATTTAAAAATAATTTTCTTGCATTGTAATTGTTTGTTTAAATGAAGTATCTGTCAACTGAACCTTTTAAAAAGAAAAACCCACCCTAATCATCTATAACAGCTTTTTCAAATATGTCTACAGTAATATCTGACTTGTGGCAAGACACCAAATAGAAAAGGCAGTGAATCAAAGGAAGCTGAAGTAAATGTATAATCAAAACTAAATCTAACAGCATTTTTAATCATGCATAAATGGAGATGCAAGCACACAATAAGCCCTGTAGAACACATTTATCAAAAAGACAGAAAACTTAAACAGTGAAACAGACATCAAGTGTAAGATAACATTTAGAGTGATCTGTGATATTGTCGTGTTAAAATAGTCTCTCAAATTAAAATAAATGTATATCCTCCAAGGAAGCTGGCTTCCTATTTGTGTGTCATCATGTGGTCATGGCTTCAAAACCTATCCACAAAGCCATGACTCCAAAGACCGCTTGGCAACTCACAAGCATAGTATTTTCCAAGTGCTCTGTATTATAGTAGTGGCATCTTTCATCACAGTCCAAACCAAAAATTTCTCTTGTAAGCTTAACTTTCTTCGATTTGCCTTGATTGCATTTTTATGGATAATTTATCTTTAAACAACAAGATCCCATTTCCATTGAAATATATGCATCCAACCATTGCCTTCCAAATAAATTTAACAATTAAAAATAAAGTTTTGAGTGATACTGTATTTTCTTGGGAAGCATTAAAGAGTATTTTCATACGGACTCAACTTTTCTTCAAATTATATTTCAATTTGTCACAAAAATGATAGTTGGAGCCACTCACTAGCTATTAAAATAGAAAAGGAACAGGCAGAGTTTAGTATTGCACTGAAAAAAAGAGCAACTATCACATGGCAGCAAACTTTATTACAATATTTAATATTGTATTCAAAACCTGATTGTAATCAAAAACTGCCAATCCATTATTCTGCATTGTTTTTCCAGTCAAAGCTAACTATTACCAGAAATCCCTGAGTTAACGCACAAAATACAGGACCCCAACTTCAGAGGCAAATTAAGCACAGAGTCTCACCAGTTTGTAATCCCTTCAGTGTATAAATTACATTAAACACTGATTCCTTTAGACACATTCAACATGTAATGTAACAATCACCTCTCAACTTGACCTAGTGCCTCTGATACACAGTGACAAAGTAGCAAAACATTTTTACAGTATGATCACTAATGGAAGAAAAGCTGCAGGAAAAATAGCATAAAGCCCAACTCTGCTTTCCATCTCCCAGAGCATCCTTTCACAATAGGGCAAGTATGAGAAGTTAGCTGGTGGAGCAAATGAATGTTATTAGTATTACCTTAAGGGCCTGAGCCTGCACTTACACAAGGTGTAAATTAGGTAAAGTAAAATGAAGAACACAGTGTAAGTCAGGAAGAATAATGACCTAAGAGACCATCATCTAGTTATTCATCATAAACTGACCATTTATTCCAGTAATATGTGACCTGTTGTTCCAGAACCCCATTCAACTCAGAGGGGGCTCTCATGGAGTCCATGGCTTTTATCAGAACTTTCCTCACTCTTCCAGATCTTAGCACTTATATGCTGTCAGGTTTCCGGATAATATCTGCTTGCTATGAATTCAAACCTACGAGTTACCTCCATTAATCCTATGAGCATTCAAGTCCCCAAAACTACGATGTTTACTCCATTTTCTTGTGTTTTTTCCCCCAGCAGGATACTGTATACCTTTCTATTTAACTCTAAAGCACTTACTTATGCAACAACTAGAATTACTCATTTGAGTGAGAGCTGCAGGAATAGGTCTTATGAGCAACTGCAGAGAACTGGGAGGCGAGATGGGAACGAAGAGCCCCATAGATACTGCCCAAATTCCTTACAGATGTCTCTTGTCCCTGCACATGCATGATGTATGCTTTATGATCTTCTGTCTTACAAGTTAATAAAGTCAAGCATAGTTGCCTTAGAGACAGGTTAGCTATGGTATCAACTAAAAAATAAAGTGCTACAGGGAATTTACAGGAAAAATGCACTTAATTAAAGTGTTCAGGACCATCTGAGCCAACCACCCACCCAGTATAAGTATATTTTGGCAGTAAAGGTATTATTGTTTCCCTGCCCTTACTACATAATGTTTTTCCCCTAAGACAATGCATTTTAACTGTGTATTTGGCTACATTGCTAAAAGATGCGTCTGAGGTAGAGATCCAAAATATCTTATTTAAAAACATGTTTCTCTGGGCTATATCTTTTCCATAAGCATCTCTTAATCCTAACTAGATATAACTTATATTCATCACTACATATTAGATATTCAGAGGCTACAGTGGTCAGTTTAGGACCATAACTTCTACAGTATATTCTTCAATACTCCAACAATTACTTGCTATGTTCTGTCTCCAAGTTGTTTGTTCACGCACGGTGCAATACAGCAATTAAGAATTTAGCCCAAAATATAAACAGTCAATATTACTTGAGTTTCCATGAGACTGGGGGCATAGGTAGAATGTAGATGGGGCGGTAGTGTGATGGCTTCCCACGTCATACTGGTTGCATAGGTTAGAATGAAGTATGGATCTGGCTTTAGATTGCAATATGTCATCCAGGTCAGTTATCTCTAGTGGACTAAGGAAGAGGTATACTACATCTGTTTTATCACTTTCATATGATTTGCAATTTCCTGTTCACCACAGTGTTTCCTAAGTCATCTTTGTGTTCTCTGTTCAGTGAGCTAGTTCAGTGTCTTTGGGTTTATTTTTCTGCAAATTAAACTGGGAGAGCAAAACCTTTCAAAAACGAGTGAAGTAACAACTAATTTTACTTTGTGAGCTGTCCCACTGAAAACATGGTGAATACTCACAAAGTACTACTCATCATGAGTAAGGATGAGAAAAGAATCATCTCAGTGGGGTCTCCTTCAACAGGATCTGTCCATTTAAGAAACCTTTCTTCCAAGTTCAAAATGGGGGGTGGTTATTCTCTCCCATTTGCTACCTGTACATGATTCCTGGCCAAACAGCTATCCCCGCCCCCTAGTCCAAGAGGCCTCAGTTCAGCAGCAATTCATTGGTGTTTTCTGCAGCACAGTCCAAAGAAAGCAAAAGTAATCAAAGAAGTCGGCTTTCTCCAGCCAGTCCTCTCTACTGAAACAGTCAGCAGTTCAATCTATCCATGTTCAGTGCCTTCTGCTCCTGACTCAACCCATTGCAGGGTCCTTCAGCTTGAGAGCCATTTCCTTGGGGATCTTGGGAAGAGCTTTCTCCAAACTCTTGTAACCTCTATTCTCTGAAATAGAGCCTCTTCACAGAGAAGTTAGAACTCATCGCATCTGGTCCACTTCTTGCCTCCTCCAAGCCCTACTGCATCCAGACAGGAGTGATACACCTCATCATAGGGCCACATAATCTGGTCCATACATATCAGTCTATGGTAACCAACAACTCGAATTTCACCCATCAGGTGGTGATAGCTAATGCTGTATGTGGATCACAGATTTTCACAGCTCCAGTTAACCACCTCTTCTTGGCCACTTGCCAGATGTCAGGGACTGTGGGTCTCAAACCCTAGTCCACAAGGCTGTTAAAAAGTTAGGCAGCCCCAACTTGCCACCCAGTGACCTGCTGACATGTGCTAGAATAGCAACTAAACTCTAGCAGTCCTGGAACCTGATTGGTGGAATCCCAGAGGTCGTGATTGGTCCCCAGATGCTATTTAACCCAAGCACAGAAAGAGGAAGTTGTCCATGCAACTGGGTTCTCCCTACTTTGGACTGCTTCCATTACGATACCTGTTCCTCCTGCCCACTGCTGATCTCCTGGTAAACTGACCCTGCCTGACAAACCCGATTCTCAGTTTGCCCTTGGCCTGTCTCAGATGCCGACAACCTGGTATTAGACCCAGTCTGACTCCCAACTCCTGCGCTGACCCCTAGGTCACACCACCCAGTCATGTCACCAGACTACTGAGAGAGGACCCAGCTGCTGGATACTATAGGTTAAGCATCCAGAGTCTAAACAGAGCCTATGTGCTGGGCTGGTGCTGGGGTCTCCAAGCACACTTTCAAAGTGCAGGTCCTCTATTGGGCACTCTATACTGAGAGCTTATACCATGCAGTCAACTGCCCAGCACTTGGAATCAGCACTAGCCTCTCAGATTTCCCCCACAGCTTAAACAAACCTGCTCCCAGAACTGCACCTGCTGGGGTGAGCCTTCTGGTTTATATCTTCAAGACTGTTCAGCATTTGTACCTAAAACCACTAAGAGACAGTTTGCAAAGGACTTGAATACACCACTGCTTTTTAATCACATGAGAAACATACAGATCTATATAACAACATTCCATAAATGTCAGTATGTGTGACTTTGAAGCCTGAAGTGTTTGAGTCAGTAATGGAAACAGCAACAGTATTTTTGGGGGCTCTTTTTGTTCAGAATATCACTAGGTTGAATCATCATTGTGTTTCATGATCTGTTACTATCCAATTTTTAAGTTCTCAGCCATTTCACCCATGTGACTTCATGAATTACACCTGTGCAATAGCATGGACTTTCAGTTACCAGCACAAAAATAATAAATCCTACACAAATTTCCCTGACTCAGTTTCCTCACCACTCTACAGCATATTTTGGGCTGGGGTCAGGATCTGGGGCTGAGCGGCACCCTTCTGTTGCAGTGCATCACTTCTGTGCTAAAATATTAAACCTTGTCTCCCAACTCTGCTACTTTAAACTTGGCCAGTACATCCCATTCCTTTCTCCAGCCCAAATTTCCTATCTCTCCAAGTTTTTCTAGGTTATATATCCCACCACCCATTGTTCTGCTGTAACTTTCAACTGTTGCTAGACTTCCTACAAACCAAGCTGATTGAACTGGTTTCCCAACTCTGGCACCTTTCTTAGCATAACTATTGTGTGGTCAAAACAAAGTAACCCCTGTTCTTCTCAGTCTGGGGAAGACATGGAATAACCTAATCAGCAATAGAGTAATCCACATAGAGGTTCATGATACAGCAATTTTTCATAGCAACAACTTCATAATATGAACCAGAATTCATTAGCTGCACGTACAGATTTCCTAAATCATTACACAGATGTAATTATGTTTTCACTGGATCACTTTCCATAAGAGGCAGGCAGTCAATTTTACCACTAATTGAAGCTTCCAAGTGTGCTTCACAGTTAGTTCCAGTTAGACAACAATGAAGGTAGTTTAACAAAGAGGTATCAAAGAAGTAGGATTGTGGCAGGCCAACTCCAACAGCATCTTTTGATTCTTTGGATACTGATAAATTAGGCTTTGGATATGGAAATGGCATTAGTCTCTGGGGTCAATTTAGTATCTCCTTGTGGCAATAAACAGAGAAATGAGATCTCCTTACTAGTATATCACTCAGACATTTTAATGCAAATGCATTGTCTGCATTTGAAAGCAGCTGGCTAGCTCCATAGAATCATAGAATATCAGGGTTGGAAGGGACCTCAGGAGATCATCTAGTCCAACCCCCTGCTCAAAGCAGGGCCAATCTCTAATTTTTGCCCCAGATCCCTAAATGGCCCCCTCAAGGATTGAACTCACAACCCTGCGTTTAGCAAGCCAATGCTCAAACCACTGAGCTATTGGAAAGAAGAAAACAGCTCCATCTGAATCAAATGAAAATAAGTCTTGGAATACAGAGATGACACTAACCTATGTTAGTTCATGGATCTTCTGCAGCAGCTTCAGATACATGTTGAACAGGAGAGATAAGACTGATCTCTGTGCCACTCTGCAGCTGTGGGCTTAGGGAACGAAGAGTGACTGACCATAATTACCTTCTGAGAACTTTCTGACAAGGACGAATGGAACCACTTTACAGTAATCCCATATCCATGACCACTTATTGGCTCATGATATTGAATGCTGCTAAAATGTCTATGAGTGATATACTAGTAAGGAGATCTCATTTCTCTGTTTATTGCCACAAGGAGATACTAAATTGACCCCAGAGACTAATGCCATTTCCATGTAGTCTCCTGGTCCAAAGCCTAATTTATCAGTATCCAAAGAATCAAAAGATGCTGTTGGAGTTGGCCTGCCACCACATTTCTCAATGATGTTTACCATGAAAAAATATATTGGCAATAGGGCAATAGCTGCCAATGACATTTAGTGCAAAGAGTTTCTTGAGAACTACACTACTACCTATCAGAGGGCTGCTGACAAGTTGCCCTTCCTCGAGTCAGTTTTTATGATCTTCATTAACAAGAGGCCCAGACATTCTCGACTGTTTTTCCACTAGCCACAAAAGGCACGGATCCAAATTGTAACTGGTCAAGACAGTTTCACATCTAAAACCTCTAACTGAGATTGGATGATGCTACCGATCAACAGAGATTGAATTTTGAAATATCCTCATTATGTGAGATTTCCCATATCAGTTACATTACCAAATCAACTAAATCTGTGCTCATATTTTAAATGGTTCATCAGCACTACAGGCCAAATCTTCTAGCTTTATTCAGCTGAAAGACTCCAACTAAAGTCAATATGCAGTTTGCAGAAGTAAGGAATGCAGCTCTTATATATTCTTTTTTCTCAAAAACAGACAAAACATGTTTCTGCTCTACAAAATAAATAAATAATAATATATTTTGTCAAAGTCCACTGATTTAATACCCCACATAGTTAGTGTTACAACCTGGATGAGCTCCACCTTGTCACCATTCACCAGGTTGCTTTACTTGGATCTAACCTACCATATGGATCCCATGTACTCTTAGTATGGCTTGGTTTGAGCAGAGTCTAGGCCAAGTTTCTAGCTCTCGGCATCCTCTTGGAGCACAGATCCTTCTTCTAGCTGCTGCCACCACAAACATCACCATACACCCTCTTAGAGAAATGAGACTCTTCCCTGAATTGCAATCCGAGATGGAGGCAAAAAGACAACAGTGAAGGCACATTAGTTTACACTTAAGATGGCAGTCACAAAACAAAACAGTGTATAATTTGATATAGATGTGTACAGACATACATTAATCTGTCATAATTATGTTGAAGTATGTTTTGTCTGTTAAGAAAAAAAAAGTGTAACTACAAATACCATGAGTGTTGTAACTAGTAGTACCACTTCAGAAGTTTGAGATATACGAAATCTAATTTTTAGAGCAGATGTAAGCTAGAACTTCTGGACTATTATTTAACAATAATACAGAAATTTGTAGGGAGCCCATTGTGTTAGACACCATACTGACTGCAACGGCATGGCACCCAACTCTCATGAGCACCCCCCTTGGCTGAGTGAGGGTGCCTGCACTTTCTCTCTGCCTTGTAGTGAATCTTCAGCAATTCAGACCTCTGACCAAGTCTCACACAGTCTGTATATGAAACAACAAATAAGTAAACTCCTTCTGGGGTATATGTCCAACAGGAGACCTATTCCAGTACCCCTTGGTTGATCTTCCTGTAGCCCTTCTCAGCTAACTTTCAGATAGTCCCTCAATCTTCAAACTGTCCCAGCCTTTCTGGTGTGGGGTGATGCCCCCGTGGCTCCCTCTCCAGAGACTCTTCACCCCTCTGGGCCTTTCTGGCCCCAGTTCTCCAGCTGGGCCACTGAACAGTTCATCTTCTGGGGATGTATCACAGCTCAATATTCAGGCCACTTCCCCAGCGACTAATGTGGGGCGGGGAGGGGGATGGACATGGGCCCTCCACCACTCTGAGTCCCAGCCCAGAGACCCTATGATATCACCCATCCACTGCATCTCTTTAACTAATCGTGTCTCTGTTACAATTCCCTTGGCCACTTGCCCACAGCCCCAGCATATTCTTCACCCTTACCTCAGGGTCTTTTCCTGGCTGAGTCTTGCTCCCCTGGTCCCTGCCAGCAACTGCTCTACCCGATGTCCTGCAGGTCCTTCAGCCATCTAGAAGCACTATGTTAACTCCTCTGGCTCCAGGCAGCACCTGCTCTCTGCTCTGCACTACAGCTTTTACATTAACCTGCTGGGTCCAGGTTGGCTACTGCCTGCAGCCCCTCTCTGATTGGCTGCATCCCACACAGTCTCTCTAGGCTGCTTGGAGGACTGACTTCCACTGCTCCTTTCTGGGATGGGGTGTGATAGGATCTTGAGGCCCAGGACAGGGCCTCAAAGGACCTAATACACACCATTACGTTGACAAATGGCAAAAATAGTAAGCCTTTGGCATAGGGACCAAGTAGAAGATGAAAGACAACAAATGGATACAACAGATATAGGGAGCACAGGGTAATAATGAGAATATTTATTTCAAATTAGAAATACATTAAAAGAAGTACCCATCTACAGGCTCCAATTTCCCTACCAATTTTTCAAAATTCCATGAACAATATACAAAACAACTAGCTTGCTTCTTCTAGCAAGCTTCAAAACAAATTCAGATATTACCACTCCCTTATATATTGGCCTTTTTCTCAATCCCCTTATTCCTCTTCAAAGGCCAGGTAAAACAATTGGGCTCTACGGCATCCCCTGAAAGTAGTCAAATCTGTACTACTTCAGACCAGAGGTAGCAGGACATTCCAGAGTCCTGGGGCCCTTATGAGGAAAGTCCAAGCAGAAGCATCCTTTCTATTATTGTCAAGGATAGAGCGAGTTGGAAAGGTATTTCTTTTTCTCTGTGGAAAATTTAATTGAACATGAGGAAAAAAGGTTTGTTTGGGGGTTGTTTGTTTAAGTTGTAGCAGAAAATTTCAACTTTTCATCCAAAAAATGAAAACCATTTTCCCCCATTTTTCAGCAACTGAAAACGTTTACATTTTCAGATTTTAAGATGTAATATTGAAACTGTTCAGGAATGCATACACATCCTACAAAAAAAATGTTCATTTTGTAAAGGTTTTGTAGGAAATTTTTAACAATCCCTAATCAAAAGGAATCTGTCATTCATGTGTCTGCTCACTGCAAATTGTAACAATCATGGGGAAAGAAGGTGATTCTCAGGTAGGCTGCTTCCAAGCCATTTCTGGTTTTGTAGGTTAAAGTCAGCATCTTAGAAATCTAACCAGAAGCTCAAAGATCATCAAATCTAGGAGTACAGCTTTGTGTGCTCCCTATGGAATTACATACAAAATCCTATGTTAAAAAAAAACATGCAGTTTAAATAGAAAAACATGTAGAAGTTAGGAAAAGGATTAAGGTTGCCTGTGCAATATCTCCAGCTCCTTACCCCAAACCTGCCTCCACTGGCTCCCAGTCGTTCCCATTCCCATTTCCTTCTCTCCCAGTCACTCCCTCGGCTTTGTCCGTTTTGTCTCCTCTAAACCCCCACTAACTCCCTGTTCCCCTCATGCCACTATTTTCCCCAGCTGTCACTCACTCCCAGACTTGTTTTCACCAGGCACCTCACCCAGTCTCACTCTGTCTCCCTCGCTCTTGGGCCCCAGCCTCCTTGCCCAGCCAGTCCCAGTTTCATTCCCTCACTACTCATCTGATCTCTCATCCTGTCACAACAGATGTCAGGTTCATGTCAAAGCTAAATTTTTCCTCACAGGCATACACAGAAAGGTTGGGGATTTATAGGTGAATGGGTAGAATTTCCAGGTGGATTCAAAGAAAGGTGGAGTTTCATGTTATCGGTGGGTAAAGTGACTTCAGTACCTGAAAACTTTGAGTCAAAATATTGTACTGAAAATTTGCAGATTTTTGAATTGTGCACTTTAAATGTTGGGAAATCACTAGAATATGGTCAGGTGCCAGAGACACCAAATACATGCATTAATTAAATAATGCATTAGCTCTGTCTTCATTAGTTTGCTGTGAGACTGCCAAAAGCAGGTCATCCATTTATCCTAATTCTCCGTTTGCACAATTTTACAATCTATACGTCTATTTCTCTAGAATTTCTTTTATACCTAAAAGATTTTTTTTTCCATTTCACAGCTTTTCCTTTCACAGGTCACCCACCTGATTATTTTCCCCATCTACAATATCTTTCACAAGTTAATTTGCACAACACTAACTACTACTCACAGCATCAAATTGTACCGAGGTCTCCATAAAGCTGGCTAGTCCCCTCCTCAGTATTAGTCAAGCCC
This sequence comes from Dermochelys coriacea, assembly GCF_009764565.3. Classification (NCBI taxonomy): domain Eukaryota; kingdom Metazoa; phylum Chordata; order Testudines; family Dermochelyidae; genus Dermochelys; species Dermochelys coriacea. Next base: position 76,691,227 of record NC_050071.1, on the reverse strand, counting down.
TGCAAGCTGCCTCTTGGATGTGCTGAACATTCTTAACTCCAATTGACATCAGTGTAAATTGAAGGCACAGTGACACTTGGAAGATTGAGTCCTTTGGGAGCAATTCACAGCAAAGCTGCTCAGTGCCTGACATATCCTATAGCTACATTCAACCAATCAGCTATAGAAGTCAATGTTGTTCAGTGCATAAAATGTTCATCTTGCGAACTTTGGCATGAATTATTAACCAAGGCACAGCATACACCCTTTTCCTTCTTTTCTGGGCACAGCCCACCCCACCCTCTAATTCCAGAGTAAGGACTTCACAATGGATTTTCAAACACTAAGCAAGATATACAGATACTTAGAGCTATCTGTGTGTATTTATAATCATGTACAATTCTTTTATTGGTTGAGGTTAGCACAACACCTGTTAGGGACTGTGCCACTCAGCCAAGTGCCACAATAGCTACACACAGCTGACAAGTTACAGTTATATTTAGGAGAAATCCATAGCCCATGCAATAATGGTTTTAAATAATCTTTAATGGACTGCAAATGTACAGCAGATTTTTAATTCACCATATACAATTTCAATGTTAAATCTGACATAGCATTGTGAGAAAATTTAAAAGGACAGATCTACTTGCTGATCCTGGTCAGAGTCAGTAAATGTGACAGAAATCATTGATGACTTGTTATCAGAATTAATGCCTAAAAGCAGGATTATGCCCTTAAATACTCATTTGTGTTGTCACAATTTTCAGATAGAAACACCATACCAACTTTTGGCTATTCTTATTAAGAAAACCAAATTGGGAATATGTAATGTGTAGTGCTCAGTTTTCTTTCCTAAGGTACAGACATGGATAAGCACTCTTAAAAGCATAGTCAGAGAAAAGACTTAAGTTCCCAGAATATTTTAGAGGTGTTAGTTTTTGTTTTTTTAAAATAAGCATGGTTCTGCTGTTTTATTTATCAAAATTAAGCTCTGGTTATACACTGAATTGCAGCTGATATTCTATTAATAACAAGACAAAAATCACTACTATACGTTTTATTATTATTCAGGAAGGATATGAAACTATAATGAACCTGAAGTAAAATGTATATTTAAAAAAAATCTTGTATTTAAGAACTTTTTTTCTTTAGAACCCTTTTCTAACACTGCTGCTATATTTTTATTTATGACCTGGGAAAAATTTTAGCTATGCTCTGAGAACCCCTAAAATCCTAAGAGACCTGCAAGCAAAGAAACTTTTAATCAGTACATCTGGAAGTGAAAAGGAAATACCAGCCCATTGGACCAGCACCTATTACTTGTTTGACAGTTGTGAGTAAATGGATGAGCAATCAGACAATGGGCAAACATGATTGGGTCATCCTTGCTGTAGACCCGTGAAATCTGATAAAGCACAAGATTTTACAGCCTTGACAATTAAGTCATTCAGGAAGTAAGTGGAAGGAAGACAGGCACTGTTGAGGAGTTTTCCCTCCTTCAGCTTTTTGCAAAGTGACTTGAAATTTTAGATAAAACAGTCTGTGTATCAACCCCCTTCAAACCCTAAGGACAAGAGAAGATTGATTAATACCATATATCCTGTTTCATTCTAGGTCAACGGTGGGCAATCTGCGGCCTGCAGGCTGCACCCAACCCATCAGGATAATCCACTGGTGGGCCACAAGACAGTGGTGCCAGCACAAGTGGTGCCAGCCACGTCTCTGCGGCCAGTACTACTTCCTGCACCTCTCATAGGCCGGGAACGTTGAAAGGCTGCTCACCACTGGTCTAGGTTCACAAGTGAAACCCAAACTTCAATCCCTGAAAGTATAGATTTGGATTAATATAATGGAAATTAATTCAGACCCTAGTCAACTTTGTTCTAGAAACTGAATTTTGCTTCCCTAATGGTTAGGGACCTACCAAATTCACGGTCCATTTTGGTCAATTTCATGATCATAGGATTTTAAATATCAAAAAATTCATTATTTCAGATACTTAAATCTGAAATTTCATGGTGTTGTAATTATAGGAGTCCTGACCCAAAAAGGAGTTGTGGGGTGGAGGTAGGGGGTTGCAAGGTTACTTTAGGGTTGCAGTGCTGCTACTCCTACTTCTGCGCTGCCAGTGGTAGTGGTGCTGCCTTAGAGCTGAGTAGCATGAGAGTGGCGGCTGCTGGCCAGGAGCTCAGCTCTGAAGGCAGAGCTACCTCCAGCAGCAGTGCAGCTGTAAGGATGGCATGGTCAAGGATGGCATGGTCTGATATTGCCACCCTTACTGCCTTCAGAGCTAGACACTTGGCTAACAGCTGTCGTTTTCTGGCTGCCCAGCTCTGAAGGCAGCATGTAAGTAAGAGTGGCAATGCCATGCGCCCCCTAAAATAACCTTGCAACTCCCCTACAACTCCCTTTTGGGTCAGGACCCCCAATTTGAGAAATGCTGGTCTCCCCCCATGAAACTGGTTTAGTACCGGGTAAAAGCACACAAAACACCAGATTTCATGGGGGGACAGCAGATTTCACAGTCTGTGATGCATTTTTCATGGCTGTGAATTTTGTAGGGTCCTACTAATGATTCTGCTCAGTCAGAGAAGTCAAATTACCCACTTTAGTACCTGTAGTGTTTTTCCAACAGGAATTGTCCCACTCAGAAAAATAAGATAAAATCAAAGTATGAAATGTCTCTCATCCCAATTCTGTGCCATTCATAGCTATTAAACAACCAGCATAGTGCATTCATCTTCAATATAAAGGATTCATGTATGACAGCTACTCCAGTGCTCTAGGCTATGTTAATGCAAACCTCTGTAAGGTGCTCCAAAGCAGTAGCAGCAGGACTTGAGGAAGTCCCTATATTTTGTGAAGTTACTTATCAGAGGAGAGCAGGGAGGGCATTTTTAAAAGAGCCCTTAGTGAATGAGTACATGGGCAGCTATTGATGCAGTGGGAATTAAGGTGCCTCACATATAATTCTGACCTGCAGCCATCACTAACCAATGAAATGCAGGTTTCAGAGTAGCAGCCGTGTTAGTCTGTATTCGCAAAAAGAAAAGGAGTACTTGTGGCACCTTAGAGACTAACAAATTTATTAGAGCATAAGCTTTCGTGAGCTACAGCTCACTTCAATGAAATGCAATCATTGTTTCTTATATTTCAACATTTTAATGTGACTATTAAAAGTATGAGTAGAGGGATAATACCACAACAGATCAACACTTAAAATAATCATTACACTTGGCCTGTCGATTTCAGTAATGAAGAGTCTACATAAAATGAGCGAAAAAGTCACAAAAATGGACAAAACCAGAACCTTCTATCCAAACGCTGACCAATTACATTTTTGAAAAAATAAAACACCTGGATATACCCACAATGAAGACAGGACAAAACTGAAGCCTTTTATCTAAGCTCCCTAAACTTTGATTTGGATATGAGTTCTATCTGAATCACCAACTCCTTTTGATATTTGCCTATTCAAACCTCAGCAATGAAATTTTCCAGCACCAGAACCTACCTACCTCAGCCCATGTAATAAGGTATTAGACATAAATCTCCTAATATACTATTCAATACTAAAGGCCATTTCCTGATCTCAGTGACACCTATGTAAATCTGAACTAATCCTTTTAGCTCAGTGGAAGTAGTGTTGAACACAGACATTTTAAACGTAAAAGAAAATGAGTAAACAAAGAGGGAAAGTTGACTTTTTACATAAATATTTCTATATATTTAGAAAATTATCACTTGCCATTAAGTTAAAAAATAATAATGGTATTGTAATTTATCAAGTGTTGATGATGTATGTGGCACTGCAGAAGTATATAAAGACATTTCTTACCACTCAAACTTTACAGTTATCTAGTAATTAGACACAGTCAATAATATTAAGACTGGGACAGAACTGTGATCCAAAGTGTGAAGAGGCAGACTGAAAATTTGGGATTGTCTTAGTTACCCTCTGTCTTGAATACTATATTATAACTAAATCACAGAGTTTGTGTCACATTGTCTTAAACTGTAACAAGTACAAATATTTAGAAGCAATTGTTAATAGCAATAACAAAAGCAAGAATCTGATCTCCCTCACTGTGAGAACAGTAAGTCTATAAACACACAAAATGTATACTTTGAATTTATTTAATTTTCCAACAGAAATGAAGTCCTACGATAAGCCAATTCTACTTAACACCACTGGGTGCCTTTACGGCATGCCTTTTGTCCTTAATTTCAAATTAAATCAACTTTTTTGGTCTCTTCTTCCTTGGGAGTACTCTTTAGGAAACTGTTACTCTAATGAGATTATATATAAACACATTCTCTTACAGTCACTGATAATACACTGGGCTAGTATAATTTATCATCAGAGAAAGGAAAACTGATTAGGTATTATTGGAAAAGTGGATATTATCTATTAAAGAGCAGTTCCAGGAGCAAACTCAGATTAACAATAGAAAACAGGTCAGTAAGATACAAGTTGTACTTTAAGCTGCTTTCCTGGAATTTGATATCTACAGGGATATGAATTCAGTTTCACAAGCTCTATTTTTGGCACCATAGTACCAGACTTGAAATCCTGGAATACTAAAAGAGATGGTGTTATTTTGGTTTTGCATATTCATTCAAAAATCAGTCCTAAGTTTTCACTTGCATCTATTATAACCGACTCATCACTCTCTCAGTCAATAACTAGGAAAGTAACTTTTTTTTTTATTGTGTAATTATTTAACAAACAAACTCAATAGCAACTAGATACATACAGGACATTTGGGACATGACTAGAAATATATGGGACACACAGGACATTCATTACACCATGGAACTTTAATACTGAAGAACAAATTCAGCCCTATAAACCAACCGTCTTCAGCGGGAGCACTAATTTTATAGTTGGTTGTAAAACTGGGATTGCTTCTCCCACACACACACTATTTTTTGTTGTTGTTGTTTTAAACTTTTTCTCAACTAATGACCAGCCTGTCTTATTGGCTGGATGAGGTCAGTAAACAAGCAAGCAATACATTTCTACAGGGACTAGCCTACTATATTCTTCTTCACCAGCACCCTACTGAGAGCCAGGGAACTTCATAATCTTCTTTGCAAGTAAAGGTTTCAGAGTAGCAGCCGTGTTAGTCTGTATTCGCAAAAAGAAAAGGAGTACTTGTGGCACCTTAGAGACTAACAAATTTATTAGAGCATAAGCTTTCGTGAGTAAATTTGTTAGTCTCTAAGGTGCCACAAGTACTCCTTTTCTTTTTGCAAGTAAAGTGCATGTGATAAGGAGAAGATGTACACTGGTTTTACTAGGAAAGTGTTGCTGTAAAGGTTCATGAGAGTCACTTAAAGGAGCTCCCCTTCTAGTATTCCCTAGTCACCCTTCCAGTCCTTCCAACTGCTGTATTGTCAGCAACAGGAAAGTGATTACAATTCCAAGCTATCCACTTATTAGATCAGTAAACTCTACTGATAGCTTTAGCAACGGTGCATTAATGGAATGCAAGGAGAAAAAAGCATCAACATGGAGTAACCAGAATCAACAAAGAATGAGAGAACATCAAAGCATCAGCAAAGAGGAAGGTTACTTGCATCAATATAGAAGGGAATGCTAAAAAAGAGTGTTTTGATTTTGAAAGTTGCTGAACACCTGTATTTCCCTTTGGCTTCAGTGTTATTCATGGGTCTTTGGCACTATCTGGAAAAAAAAAGACATCTATATTTAGGTGGATAAATATGAATTTAAAAGCTTAGTTTTGGACACCCAAAGCTTGGTCTAAGTAAATATATCTACATCAAGTTGTCTAAAATTTGCAGATATGAGCAAATATAATCCAAATTTCAACTTTAAGAAAAAGGAGGTTTTGTTGTTTTTTTAAAAGAAGCTGAGAGAAAGAAATATCACAATATGTCAAAGCAGCTGCTCAAGAAAGCAACAACAGGCAATGGCAGGGAAAAAAAAGTCACTGCAGCGCCTCAAGGAGGACAGCATTGTTCTGCCTGTAGTTGAAATGTGTATGTGTTAAAATATGAGGGATGAAGTCTTTTCTCAAGTATACGTATTTACCTCTCATTGCAGTCAATGGTGGTTGCGCATGTACATGCCTCTGGGGAGAATTTTGCTTTGCAATTTTAGATAGGTAGGTGTCAAAGGCATTGTTTCCGACCAGAAATAAGAGCAAAGACAGAGTAGTCTTTTTTTAATCATTTTATTCTATTCTCTTATTAGGGATACAGATGACTCCTACTGTCGTTGTCCTGAGCAGTGAAAAAATAAACATGAATAGCCTATGTGATTTACTATGTTCTTCAGAGGCTGAAAAGTAATTGCATAACTAAATTTTGGGCTTGAATTTTATATCTAGTTATTCAGTTAGGCTGAATGGCAGATCTTCTGGAGTAAATGGGCTAGTTTTCTCTCTCAGTTGGATCACTGTAAATCTGGAGCAATACTACTGAAGTCAATAAACTTGCTTACACTAGGGATTTTTTTTTAAATGCCACCATTGCTAGCACTGCTCCACTGGTATTAACAACATTGGGAATCAATGTGGATGATCTCTGGCAGCCAGCCATTTTCAGCACCAAGCTGATTAGACTTGCCCTGAGCAGGTTAGGTGAGAGGTTGCTTAAAATGCCAGTAGCAGCCGTCCTACTCTAGGGCTTCCAGCATGCTTGCACTGGTGGAACTGAAGCGACCTAGAAAATCAGCTAAGGTTTTAAAGAGGTATGCCTACCCCACAATGGACATCAGTATTGTCTCATTATTTTGCATGCTCACCATTATCCATGTGCTGCAGAGGGGAGAGGCTACATGGTCCATACTGGTAAACCCAGCTTCCTTTAGGCAGATAGCAGCAATAGCCAAGGCTTTGAGAAATCCCTGAAAATGCCTGTCACATTTAATAAACTGTTTAGTTTAATACAGAGGAAACTAGTGTTAGAAAAGAAGCATCAGAATTCACCCTATCTATGCACTCACAATACATACAGAGATCATGGTGTGATCATTGCTAAGGGCCCAGGATAGCAGTCCTTCCTCAGGCAAAACTCCCATTGACGCTGGTGAGAGATTTGCTTGAGTAAAGAGTGAGCACAATGTGCTGATTAGGGCCCATAATTATAGGGAAAAGTGGTTTGATGATTAGGATATCCTGCCTCCTCCCTATCACGTAACTCTGACTACTTAAACAAATACAGTGTTGTGTGATTTACACTCCTTAAGGTTAATTAGACTCCTTTTCATATTTCCTTTCAAACCAGAATAAGAGTTGCAAACATTTTCAGAGGGACAATTAAGGCCAGTTCATCTTAGAAACATAAAGCAAGCCAATTCCCCCCTTATAAGCTAAAATATGAAAATATTGGTAAAACATCATTTTACACCAGGAAGAGATATCTGAGGGCTTAATAATGCAAAGGACTGGTGTACCTGGAGTATTATTGGATCAATTCAAAATAATACTTTAAAGACTCAGCTATGGACTGATGCATTACATAAACAAGCTCTGTGTTTGTCATATTGTGCTGGTATCCATTGAGTTATCTCACATCCAGTATATGCAATGAAGAGCGTGTGCTCACATGTATGTGTGTGTGACAGAGAGAGATAGGGAGCTTGTAATATAAACATGCAGTTCTTAAAAAAGAAGATATATTTTAATAGAGGTGAAATTGGCAATACTTAACATGCTTATGTCAGTTTGAAAAAATTATTCGTTGGCTTGGTTTAAGATCAGAGATTCCCACATTGGCTGTGTTGTGAACAGTCCCCTAGAAAAGCAAAACAAAGACTTGCTGGATGAAGCTTTAGGGATGGGTGTTGATGAAAAGGTTTCCTTGTATTATTTTCATTGTGTTTCCTGCTTGTCTCATCACTGATTATTGACTGGAGAGCCAGAAAATACACAGTACTTTTAAGAAACATCTTGGGGAATTATTTCCTCTGAAACTGGAAGTTTCACCCCAAAATTGTTCATCTGTTTATTTGTAGTTCTGTAGTATCTGAGTGCCTCACAATCTTTAATGTATTTTCCTCAAAATACCCACTCAAAATGGTCCTCGGATGGGGGAGATCACTAAAGGCTGTATTGTGACCCTCTTACTCATACTAGTGAGCAGTTATTTACCTCACTAAGGACTAGTCATGAGCAACTACTGTCCAATGTGATTTAGGAGAAGCATAACCTGGCCCTAAATAGCAGTAAAAACACAACAGTATAAGTCTGTGACAATTTTTATTTTGTCTGTGGTCACTTGAAAAGGCTCAAATCAGAACTGGGCAGAACAGAACTGCAAGATGAAACCACAACTAGTTCTGGTTAGAAATTTAATAAGTATTCCACAGTATTTAGATACTTCAAAACATGGGACTATGAGTCACTCGCTTTCAGATTTCAGATATTTTGATACTCTGGCCTGTAGCTATTAGCCATTTTTTAATATCCTCTGGGTATAAAACTGAGAATGTAATGATTTTTGTAGTTGGTTGTTTCCTTTTATTCGTGCACAAGGCTAATGGACCCATGATTATTCTGTATATCAATCAACAGCTTCTAATAACGATGACCATGATCTATACCCTGTGGATATTTGCTAGAGTTGTCAGAATGGACCTTCAGTGGAATTGTTCCTTCCTCTTCAAAATATGCTAAAGGGGTAGTGCTGGGTCAACTGCTCATCATCCTTGAGGGCTCTTGCAGGTAAAGTTCTGTACGTTTCCATGTGTACGGGAAGCCACTAAGGGGATATCATGCAATGTTTTGGGCTGCAGCATATATCTGCTAGCAAGACTCACTCAGTTTTTTCAAACCTAGATTCTACAATCTCATTACACTCCCACTGTGTAACTGAGATAGGAATCCTAATGTAAGCAAACAGGCTACCTCTCAACCCAGGTAAGTTTGAAGTAATGCTTGTTGGAGGGAGTTGTATTCCATTTGAATGTGAGGGTGAGAGAGGGGTTTGCAACTTCTATTGAAGGTGTACTACATAATCACCTTTAACCAAAACAGTCTGTAGCCTGGGAGTCCTCTATAACCTTCCACATGAGTCTTATGGTCTCAGATAGGGGTGGCCCACTGTGTATTTTCCCAATTTGCTAGATGAGAAACTGTAATATTTCCTCTCAGATACAGACCTTGCAATGGTCTTCCATACTTTTGCCACAACAAACTCTCAGCTTACATAAAAGTTCCTTCCAGGTTTAATTACTGTAATGAGTTCTGTTTAGGTCTACCCTTGAAGTCCACCAAGAAGCACCAGTGGGTTCAGAGTCCAGCTACCTACTTCATAAGTGAAGCAGGCTGCTGTGAATGAATAATAACTGCATTTAAGTGTCAGAATTGGCTTCATTTTTATATCTGGATGTAGTTTGAATTGCTGGTGATAATTTAACCCCCTAAATTGCCTGGAACTCAAGCCAAAGCCTATTTCTGCAGTTAAGATCATCTGGAAGCCTTTTACAATAAGAATAGATGCTTTGAACACTTCAGGCCAGATCCTCCTTTCACTTAAACCAGGAATAACTTCACTGAATTCAGTGAAATTACACTACTGTAAAACTGGTATAAGTGACAGGAGATTTAGACAGGGTTCTTTGAGTTGCAGACCCTTCTCTTTGGAATACATTTGTCTTTGTAGTCTATCAGAACCTAAGGCTAATGACTTTCATGGCATGATGAAGGGCCCAATTTATTTAAGTTTGCAAAAAGGCATACATAATTGCTGTTTTTATTTTTGTAATGGAAATACCCATGGTGATAGACACTAGAAATTAATGAAATAATATCCTGTGACTGCCAGGTGAATCTTTGATAACTGTCTACTCAAGAAGGGAATGGCAGAGTCTTGGTTAGGCACAGGAAAAGCTTTAAAAAATGACCTGTTGATTGAAAATATGGATATATTCTCATACTCTGAGAAGTGACTGCTCACAATAATTGTCCTGTGCTTGTATTTAGAAGCTTCTTTTCTTAGATCAGTTTTTAGCTGCAATGTAAAAAGGGCTACAAAACACTAGTTCAAGCAGAGTTAAATATTTGGTTTCTATGTTTTGAGGTTTATTCGTATCCAGGTTGTCATTTAATCAGCTTCTTAGGTTGTGAACCCATTTATTACTGTCAGGATAGCCATAATCAAAAGGTGTAATGTGAACAAAACATCAAAATAGATTAGTCAATTCATCAGCCAAATATGAACTTTTATACAATAGAATTAGTTAATTGTTTAAGGGTCTGGCATTGTGATTACCTTGATTGTCTTTCTGGCTTCACTTCAATAATTTATTATCTCAGTTTCTGATTAAATAAATCCGATCGGGAATAGGCATCCACTTCAACTGAGTTTGTTTTGCATTGCATTCAACAAAAGCTAAGTTCATTTACCTTCTAGAGGATTTCTAGTTACTAGAGAATATGCCATCATTCAGTCATTAAATCTCAGTCCAAAGCGATAAATGTTTGCCTTTCATTGCTTTACTAGGTTTCTTAATTGTTCTGAGTAAACTTTCTAATCCATCTCATCAATTTGTTTGTTAATACCAAGGTAAACCAAAATTACCTAAGAAGTTACCTAATTTCCGAGAACTCCTAGAAGGCAGTATATTCAGTTAGACCCTATTACACAAAGGAAAGATGGTTTCACTGGAGATTTGTTTTAAAAGCAAAATTGCTGCTGCAGAGCAACAACTTGAGTTTTGCAGGACTCAAATCTAAGCTTCCCTCTCCACTACTCTACTGACTTCACACTATCTTCCTTCTCTGCACACAACTACAACATGGGGAATGACTGTTTCGGTGGTAGTGCTGCTGAAAAAGATCTGGGGGTTACAGTGAACCACAAACTGAATAGGAGTTGTCAATGTGATGCAGCTGCAAAAAAAAGCTAATATAATTCTTCTGTATATTAACAGGAGTGTTGTAAGAAAGACATAGGGGGTAGTTGTCCTGCTCTACTCAGCACTGGTGAAGGCCCAGCTGGAATTCTGTGTCCAGTTCTGGACACCACAATTTAGGAAGGATGCAGACAAATTGGAAAGAGTCTAGAGAAGAGCAACAGAAACGATAAAAGATTTATAAAACCAGACCTCTGAGGAAAGGTTGAAAAAACTGGGCCTGTTTAGCCTTAAGAAAAGGAGAGCGATGGGTGACCTGATAACAGCCTTCCAATATGTTAAGCGCTGTTATGAAGAGGACAGTGATCAATTGTTCTCCATGTCCACTGAAGGCAGAACAAGCAACAATGGATTTAATCTGAAGTGAGGGAGATGTACTTTAGCTATTAGGAAAAACTTTCTACCTATGAGGATAGTTAAGCTCTGGAATAGGCTTCCAAGAGAGGTCATGGAGTCCTCATCATTGGAAGTATTTAAAAAACTAATTGGACAAACACCTGTCAGAGATGTTTACTTGGTCCTGCCACAGTGCAGAGGGCTGGACTTGATGACTTCTCAAGTTCCCTTCCAGCCCTACATTTCTATGATTCCTCTTTCACAGAAAGTTAGGCAAATCCAATATCTGACCTTTTCTCTCTACTGACACTATTAAAACTCTTGTCTAAGCTCTAATGATCTCATTTCCAAACTACTACTTCTTTCTCCTTTCTGACTGCAACCTCACCCCCTTCAAACCCATCCAAAATACTGCTGCTAAGATCATCTTCCTGACTCATTACTCTGATTTTGCAACATTTCTTGTCTTTACTTATAAACCTTTTTTTTTTTAAATTTAGCTGTACTTACCATCCTAGGCAGACTGTTGTAAACTCAGGGAGCTGGTAGGTAAGAGTTGTCAATTTCTCAAAGAGACAATATGAAGGGCAGAAGAGCAAACTATCCCACTGCGTAGGAAGGATAGGAAGTATGGCAAGAGACCACTCTGGCTTACCCAGAAGATTTTCAATGATCTGAAACTCAAAAAAGAGTCCTACAAAAGTGGAAACTGGGTCAAATTACAAAGGATGAATAAAAACAAATAACAAGTATGTAGGGATAAAATTAGAAAGGCAAAGGCACAAAATGAGATTAAACTAGCTAGAGACAAAGGGTAACAAGAAAACATTTTACAAATATATTAGAAGCAAGAGGAAGACCAAGGACAAGGTAGGCCCATTACTCAATGAGGTGGGGGAAACAATAACAGAAAATGTGAAAATGGCAGAAGTACTAAATGACTTTTTTGTTTCAGTTTTTACCACAAAAGTTTGTAGTGATTGGACAGCTAACATATTGAATGCCAGTGAAAATGAGGTAGCATCAGAGGCTAAAATAGGGAAAGGACAAGTTAAAAATTACTTAGACAAATTAGATGTCTTCAAGTAACCAGGGCCTGATGAAATACATCGTAGAATACACAAAGAGCGGACTGAGGAGATATCTGAGCCATTAGCAATTATCTCTGAAAAATTATGGAAGACAGGAAAGATTCCAGAGGACTTGAAAAGGGCAAATATAGTGCCAATTTATAAAAAGGAAGACAGACAACCTGGGGGATTACAAACCAGTCAGCTTAACATCAGTACTCAGAAAGATAATGGAGCAAATAATTAAGCAATCAATTTGCAAATACAAAGCAGATAATGAAGTGATAAGTAACAGTCAGCATGGATTTGTCAAGAACAAATTGTGTGAAAACAACCTAATAGCTTTCTTTGACAGGGTAACAAGCTTTGTGGATACGGGGGAAAGCAGTAGATGTGGTATATCTTGATTTTTGTGAGGCTTTTGAAACTGTCTAGCATGACCGTCTTAACAAACTAGGAAAATACCATCTAGATGGAGCTACTATAAGGTGGGTATATAACTGGTTGGAAAACTGTTCCCAGAGAGTACTTATCAGTGATTCACAGTCAAGTTGGAAAGGCATATCAAGTGGGGTCCTGCAGGGATCAGTTTTGGATCTCTTCAATATCTAAATAATTGTGACACCCTGGCACCCCCTTATTCACCACTATTACATAATTAGGATGTTTTATACAAAATATGCCTTGTGAGGTATCATTCTAGAAGTCTTGCTCTGCTAAACATTAATATATCATTGGATTGTATGTGCTATCATTGTATATTAAGTTTGGCTATGTATGTGTCGTTGAAACATGTTGTGAGGTTGAAAACATCCACAAGCAGCTTTTCAGGTACAACAGTAAAAAGGCCAAACAATGTTAATGCCTAATTGAGAAAATGCGCACAAGCACAAGGATTACCCCAGGAACTGTGTACAATAGAAACCTCTCAGAGAGAGCACTACACAATAGGAATTGTTTGACCCAGGTCACAGCAAAAGCTTTCCACCAAGTGGGAAGAAGATATAAAAGGGGGAAAATGACATCAGAATGGTACCTCACTCTCTGTACAAAACACACTTGAGGAACAAAGACTGAACTAGGGGAAGTGATCGTCCCAGTCCAAAGAGATTTCTACCCTGTGTATGAAAACCTGGGAAACGCAAGCTGCAAAGCAAAGGCAGCTTGTGCCTTAAAAATCTGCCAGCCTGTGCATCACTCAGGGTGAGAATTTGTTAATTCATATCCTATCTAGTAGGTTAAGCTCAGTTTGCGTTTTTATTTACTTGGTAATCTGCTTTGATCTGTTCGCTATCACTTAAAATCTATCTTGTAGTTAATAAATGTATTTTATGTTTTAATCCTAACCAGAGGGCATTTGACTAAGGTGTCTGGGGAAAATCTCAGCTTGGTTACTACAAGTGTGCATAGCCCTCTTCACATTGAGGGAGAGGCATATCGGGTATTAAACCCATATAATGGTCAGATATGACCAGGGAAGGATGGTACTGCTCTGGGGTCCTAGGCTGGGAGGCTGGTGTTTAGAAAGACTGCATGTAACTTCAGCTGGGTGTGTCTCTACCTGTCTGAATGCTGGTGAAAGTGCAGGCTGGAGGGCTTTTCAGCTTGTCACAGCAGCACAGTAAGAGAGGTAGCCCAGGCTGGTGGGTCAGAGGGCTCAATGGTACCCAGTTCCAGGTGGCACCCTGGGGGCAAACCGTCACAGTAATGGCATACAGAGTACACTTATAAAGTTTGCAGATGATTCCACGCTGGGAGGGGTTGCATGTGCTTTGGAGGATAGGATTAAAATTCAAAATGATCTGGACAAACAGTCTGAAGTAAATAGGATGAAATTCAATAAGGACAAATGCAACATACTCCACTTAGGAAGGAAATATCAGTTACACAGATACAAAATGGGAAATGACTGCCTAGGAAGGAGTACTGCAGAAAGGAATCTGTGGGTCATAGCAGATCACAAGGTAAATATGAGTCAACAGCGTAACACTATTGCAACAACAACAACAACAAGCATACATCAACCTAGGATATATGAGCAGGAGTGTTGTAAGCAAGACTTGAGAATTATTCTGCTTTACTCCACACTGATTAGGCCTCAACTGGAGTATTATGTCCAGTTCTGGGCACCACATTTCAGGAAAGATGTGGACAAATTGGAACAAGTCCAGAGAAGAGCAACAAAAATGATTAAAGAAAACATGACCTACGAGGGAAGATTGAAAAAAAATCAGTTTGTTTAGTCTGGAGAAGAGAAGACTGAGAAGGGATATGTATGATAACAGTTTTCAAGTACATAGAAGGTTGTTACAAGGAGGAGGGAGAAAACCTGTTCTCCTTAACCTCTGAGGATAAGACAGGAAGCAATGGTAGCAAGGGAGGTTTAGGTTGGACATTAGGAAAAATTTCTTACCTGTCAGGGTGGTTAAACACTAGAATAAACTGCCTAGGGAGGTTGTGGAATCTCTGTCACTGGAAATTTTTAAGAACAATTAAACAAAACATCTGTCAGAGATGGTCTAGAAGATAATACTTAGTCCTGCCATGAGTGTAGGGGACTAGATGATAGTAGCTAGGCACACAAAAAGTGATAGTAGCTAGGCACACAAAAAGTCACAATTATTGTGACTAGAGCTACTGCTGCTAAAACATCCTATTGTAACTCATGATCCTGCCCACTTCCTGTATACGTTCTTACGTTTCACCAACCTCTTATGTCGTGTTTCTTCTACTGTAATTTAATAGGATAGTAAAGTGCCTGGCACAATTGGGCTTCAACCTTATTGAAACCTGTGTGTGTTGTTGAGTGTACATGATGATAATAAAGGTTGAAATCTTTGTTTTTCACTACCTCTGAAGAGAGCTCATGGGCCTTGCAGAGGGTGTGCTAACAGGGAGCTCCCTGATTTTCAGCCACTCAGCCCTGACTTATGCTAAAACTAGAGAGGTGGATGTCTTCCAGTAGCGAGGCCTCACTAAACTACCCCCACTCCATCATTTCTTCTCTTACATGACCCTTTTCTTTACCCTTTGCCTTATACCAGTCAGCAAAATTCCAGTACAGGAGGCAGCACCAGAAGATGCAGCAGAGTTACCTCCACAAAAACTTTATGTCAGCAGAGAATCCCCCTACTCAGTGGGAATTCTCTAGTACAAATCTCTGGCGACTTTAAGTTTAAATGAATTTGGCGACTGGAGACTCCAGTCCTGAAGCTGTATCATAGAAAATCAAATATACACAACATTTAAAACCACTTAGAGTCTACAAGCCAGTTTTAAAAGGTAGTAGTCTCTTCTTCACGTTATGTGCAAATCAACAAGTTACTAACTTATGAAATTGTAGTTGTGACAATATTTGTCCAGTATATTCAGTTTCTAGAATAAAAGCCACATGCTCCTACAGCTGTTGCAACAAAAAGCAAAATACACTGTAAAACACTCAATATTTTACGCAGATCTCAACCTACTACTTGGATTAATGATGTTGTACTAAATTTGGGAAGCTATGTTTACTCTATATCCTCTCTTGCAGAGTTGTTTCTGCAAATATCTGCTTTTGTCTTGAACATGACAAAGAAAAGCTTTTCCTAAATATTAATTCTGCTTTACTCAATGACACTACAAAACACTCTATCCTGCTTTACTGTAATACTTGATAGAATTTGCAGAGGCCAAACATTTCAGAACAGGGTGCTACAGTTGCATTCCTAAATCAATATTTGCATGTTTAAATAGAAATGGTCTAATTTTCAAACTCAGTGAGCACCTACAAATTTCAATGAAGGTAATGGGAGCTACAGATGATCAACCCCTTTGAAAACAAGGCCAAATTTAGGTGCCTAAACTTCTTAAGTATTCAAATTTGAATATCTTGGTCTAAATCTTCAGTCGTTTAGGCAAAATGGGCCCATAACTTGCACAGTTTATTTACTTTAAATTTAGATGTCAAAGTACCCTTATCTTAAAATTATATTCCCTCTTAATTTACTTCTCTTTTATACCTCCATCTGTCTTCAATGTGCAAGATATATTTTCTTTGTACAGTCACTGATGGCTCTTAAATTATAAATGACATACACCATACATCACCAATTCTATCCCCTCTGAATTTGACCCGGTTCTCATGGAAGTCTTATACATACTTCAGGATGAAATTGGCACAACATATTATTCTGAACACATGTAAAGGATTTTGGTTTTACTCTGGTTTTTTGGGGAGGCACAGGCATAGCCAGTTTGCATGTCTGCTATTTATAGACAATACTGACATAGTTAGAGCTGGTCTGTGAAGTGTTCCAAAATTAGATACTTTTCATGACCACTAAACTTGAAACATACCTGCCAATTTCCAACAAGTCACTATGAACTTAGTAAATAGACATATGAGTAGAAACATACGTTGTTGTTAAAGTATCCAGAGTGTCTTCCAAAGAATACAAAGAAGGAATGCCTCACTACATATTTCAAAAACAGCAGAACTCAACATAGCCCACTCATTTTAGGCATGATCTTGAAGATCTAGCAAGATAATCCTGTACTTTACGCCAAGGCTCAGATGACAGTTATGGCACTTCCGTCTTATGTAGGGCCAAAACAAGGAAGAGAGTGTGCTTGGGAGGGCTGTGCACCATGAAAAACTCATGGTTTTTTCTAATGAAAAAAAAAATCTTTACCTAGGTTGTCCTTAAAATCCTAAATCAGTTCCTTATTTATGTGCTTTACAAAACAGAGTAAGACCTCTTAAGTCATCTAGTCCATCTCCCTGTGATGCAGAATGGTTTCCTTCACTATATTCTCCTGTGCTATATTGCCCATTATAAAATGATCCAAAACAATGGCATTTCCACCACTGTCCAAGAATGAATTTTTACAAATGACAAGGCCTGAGAAATTCTCTGATATTTAGTCTATTTTTTCCCTTTTCTTAATTTCATACAAGTTACTTCAAGGTCTACTCCCTTGGACAACCATAAAAAATTTCTTCTTCTTCAGCTGGGTTTTCATCTTCCAGGTGTTTGTAGAAACTTCTCTCTCCATTCATCATTTTCTCACCTAAATATATTTAGATGTTTTTTCTTCCTTCTAAATAAGAGACTTTCTTTTCACATAAGTCAAGATCTTTCCCAATTTTTATTTTTCTGCTGAATTTCCTGCTATCTACAACTGTCTTTTTGGTACTGATGTGCCCATAACTTAAAGCAATGTTCTAGGTGAATTTTCATCAGTCTTAAGGAGAGGGGCTGTCATCTCCCTGCCCAATGACATAATATGGCCCCAAAGTAAAAAACAGTATTTGGGGGTTTGCCACAGTACCACATGGCAAGTTAATAACTATTTAAATGACAACCACCATTAGTTTTATTTTTTCCAGAATTACTGTTTTCTGGATATTTCCTTCTTCTAAAATATCTGAACTTTTAATTTTTGACTTGTGGTAGATTGCTATACAGTAAAATAATTTGAAGTTGTTTCACCATATGCTGTACATATTAAAACAGGACATTCTAGATCCCAAATACCTGTACTTCTGAGTCACTCTGAATCACAGACAGCAGAAAAATGTGACAATGACCTGACAAGATGTATTTGATCAATAAGTCAAATTTAGTTCTGTCTGGTTATGTGTGTCCATTTACGCCATCTTTTGGATCTCCAGTTCTCAGTCAGATTCTTCTTACATAACCTCATTTTGCTGTATTTTGAGTCCTTTCATCTCACATCTTTAAAAAAAATGAAAGAATGAGATTCAATTTCTTCTGAAGGCATTGTTGCTAGAGTCACAGACAATATTTCAATGCATCTCCCTTTAAATTTCCAGACAGCTATTTTTTGTTTGTTTAGTTACTATCATCTTTATCTGCTCCTTCTCCTGCTAATACATCACCTTCAACTTTCCCGACCCTACTCCCGGCAAATGATTGTACAAAGATTTCTAAAACCTCTTACAGACCTCTCTCATTCTCCTTCTAAATGTGTCAATATTGATTTACTGGCATAGCCCCATTGAAGCCCATGAAGAGGATTTACACCAGCTGAGGATCTGGCAGCATATGTACTACTTAATAGATTTCCATTCTGAATAAAAGAAATTGGGAGTCAGTGTAATAATGAGCCTCTTTTCTCTCAGCTAAAACAGATTCCAAGCTTTCTTTGTATCCTGAGTCTAACTGCTTTTTGGGGGTTTCCAGGAACTTATGAATAATACCACATATGTGCATAAGGCATTCATATACTGTGCACTCTCTTTTTAAAACTGAAGAGGCTAGTGCTCCAAATCATTGTTTGCTGAGAAAATAAAAACTATCTGAAAGATGGTGTTCTTAGTTCTGGTGGATTTGGTGTTCACCAAAGTTTACAGTAACACAAAGTAAAAGTACCTGGACACTATTTATACAAATATAAATATGAGATTACTAATATTTCATTTCAATTACCCTTATCCTCCCTCAGACCACAGTATAACAGTGACAGAAACCAATCCTAACTTTCCATTTTATCCTGCTAAATTCAGACCACAACTAGTATATAGCATCAGACATCAATTAATGCGTACAAAATATAAGTAAGGAATTATTCCAAGATATATTCCTAGACAAAAAAGTTATTTAGGATGGAGTCAAGTCTCAAAATACATGCCAGTAAGATAAAACACATTACGAGGATATTGTAGTTATCCCAAAATCATGCATTACATACTTTGGAAGTTCAAATGTTATAAGAAATGCTCAATTAACGAACCCACACAACTGTAGCTCTACCTCAATGTGATGCTATGCAAGAGCTATATGATTATGATTCAGGTGTTTGTGGTCCCAGATTAGATTGAACTGATTTTTGAAGACTTTTTCCTTCATATTTTCTCCCCTCATGTTGACATTACATTGAGGTTGTTTGGGTGCCATAACTACTCATTTTGACATTAATGTGTTTGGATTTCTTTTGAGTGTAACCTTAACCCTGATAAAACACTTTTTTGGGGGATAATTAGAACATCCATGCAATGTGTTTTACCATTAAATTACTGATATGTATTCTGAAATTTAATTCCATCTTTACATGGATTGATTTTTTTTGTCTAGGACACACACACACACACACACACACACACACTTTACACTTTTATTCTATTCCCCACTCTTTTCCTCCAGGGATAATGGATCAAAATTCTTCTTTCCATTTCACAGCCCTTCTCAATGAAGTCTGTATTCCCCACTGAATATCTGCCCTTCAAGGAGCCCACAGGATTTTCTTCTCAGTTTTCTTGTCACTACTTCTATTTTGCTTTCCCACGTGCTACATTCAAAAAAATCCTCCTGGATATAACCTCATGTTTCTCATCAACAAAATGTATGGCCACAGGTGATATTTTGTCCTGTCTTTGTATGGCACTTTTATGTTCTGTAATCCTTATTTTAAGTGTGTGTTTAGTTTCATCCACCCACAACACTCCAACAGAACATTTAAGCCCATAAATCACATTATCTATCACACATGCAATTCTGTGCTTAATTCTCTACTACTTCTTATTGTAAGAAGATGCCACAAAGTCACCCTGTTGAGAATTCACTTGAGTTGCCGGGAATAAAATGGGAGTTTAAATAGAGTTTCCTACTGTAACATTGTGGACTGAGGATAGTGATAGCTGAAATACTGCCATATAAATAAAAATTAATCAGCTTTATAAAATGTTTGTTATGGTCTTGCTTCTATTTTTGCATCTGCTATAGAACAATATTTTCCTCTTTTTGTTCCATTTTATCCAAAGGGGTCACAGTACTCTAGAAAACTCTGTCACATGACTGGGCAAAACATGCTGCAAACCAACCTCAACAAAGCCAATACTAAAAGTAGTACTTTGCATGCTATAGCATCTTGCCGCCCAGGATCTCAACATACTTTAACAGGCATTAATAAAGTAATCCTTAACAAGCATTACGAAGTTAATCCCTTGTCATAAGAATGAATCATCTCCATTTTACAGAATAGAAAATTGAGTCACACAGAGGATAAATGACTTTCCAAGGGCACACGAGGAATGGAACCCCAGCCTTCTGGTTTCCACTCCTGTCCCTTTTAAAAATTACCACCCTTCCTCCACGTAATTTTTTTAATTTAATTTAAAGTGCCTATTGCCAGATAAAAGGAGTACTTGTGGCACCTTAGAGACTAACAAATTTATTTGAGCATAAGCTTTCGTGAGCTACAGTTCACATCAGCTCACGAAAGCTTTTGATCAAAATAAATTTGTTAGTCTCTAAGGTGCCACAAGTACTCCTTTTCTTTTTGTAGATACAGACTAACACGGCTGCTATTCTGAATATTGCCAGATAGAAAATATTGATGCATTTAGATAGTAGCTTCAGTGCACTTCTGTGAAGAATTGCATGAGTTACATAGCTTAGTTCGCCACGTGAATAAGAATTGAAAAAGATAGTATGAACAAAAACAAATATAAAAATATTTCAGTCATCTTAGAGAATCATAGAATTTGAATGGATAAGGACCTACCATCAGATACAGTCCATTGCAAGTGTAGGATTTCTTCCTGCAAATGTGAGCCTGTTCAGTATTAAAAACTGATTCCAATGTCTTATACAAGTCAATATAATATGTCTAGAGTATTTAGATATTTGACTAAAAAATATTACCTTATATCATCTTATTTAGAAATAGGCCAGCCAAGCATAGCTGAGAAACATTGCTTATCCCTTATTTTTTCATTATATTCTATCACAGTAATTTACAAAGCTTATGGACACGTTACCCAGTCACTCAGGGCTTGATTCTATGCTCAGTGAAGTGAATGGAAAACTTCCCATAAATTGCAGTGGTATAGGATCAGGGATTCAGATATCAGATCCAAATCCCCTAATCTTCCCCCTTGTATTTTAAACTGTCAGAAGGAACAAAACAGATGACTTTGGACAAGGGTGAAGAGGGAACGGTCAAACCCACTGCAGTATTGCAGATAGAGAATCATTAGTTACAATATTTCATGTTCCATTGTGGTATAAAGA
Source organism: Dermochelys coriacea (assembly GCF_009764565.3). NCBI lineage: Eukaryota > Metazoa > Chordata > Testudines > Dermochelyidae > Dermochelys > Dermochelys coriacea. The sequence continues at coordinate 76,669,940 of NC_050071.1, read as the reverse complement.
TGAAACATGAAAAGCCTCTTGAAAACACACTTTAGGGACTTTGGGCTCAGTTCAACAAAGCAAACTGCAATATTCTTTTTTAAAAAATAGGTTGCATAAAAGTAATGGAGATGAAGAAAATGATCTTCATCTTACCAAATTGTACATTTTTCCCACGTTCGGTCATGTTTTTTCCCCATTAAACCAGTGTTTGGCATTGTGATTTATCTTTAAGCAGTGCTTAGGAAGAGAATATTAAAAGTCTTAGTCTAACAAATGAGATTTCCTCTTATTGTGAAGAGGAGAACACTCCCTCTTAGTCACAGTCAGTGGAGTGGGGGGATGGCATACAGTTACAGGATTGTTTCTGCATTGTAGGTATGACTGCCAAATTTGACAGTATTCAAATCAATCAAGTAATTACAGCAAGTTTCCTTTCTTCACTCTTTTAAAACATAGCATTTTTGTGTGTGGTGTACATTAATTAATAAAGAGAGGCAAATAAATGCTAAAACATGCATCATTGGGTTAAAAAACTGTAAACTTGACAAAGATAAAATACAGACAATATTTTGGTTTGTTGTTACAAGATTAAGATTGATTCTTAGTTAAAAAACAATTTAAATCCTCAAATGCATCCGATGAAGTGAGCTGTAGCTCACGAAAGCTTATGCTCAAATAAATTTGTTAGTCTCTAAGGTGCCACAAGTACTCCTTTTCTTTTTGCGAATACAGACTAACACGGCTGCTACTCTGAAATCCTCAAATACTTAATCTGATTGTACAATACCAACTTGAAATATAATTCATTTTTAAAAAATTGCATAGGCAGATACATTTTATGGTGATTGCTATTCTCTACATATATATTGTCAGTATTGAGATTTGTACTATATGTTTCAGTTACATAAAGGTAGTGGTCTAAGTCTTCTAGCTGCATGAATAAAACTGGTTTATTACATACAAGGTAATTCACTGGTTTCAAAAAAAGTGCACCACTGATTTCAATAAGGTGCACCCTACTTCGGTAAATGCATCTTGATTCTAATATGGCATACCACCTACTTCTTCCCATTGAAGATGCTCAACTTAAGAGTGTAAAAGCCATTTAATAGCTAAATGAGAACCCAATACTCTAGTGCTCATTGAATAGGAGAGCAGGTGAAAAAGGCCTGATTGTGTGGCCATCTATTTAAATACACAGTGAATCTGCAGCATGATTAGGCCCCTAAAACAGTTACAAGATATTTAAGTAACCCACTATTCAATAGATATTACATATCCTCCTTTGTGCTTGGATCCCAGGAGGATGTGGCTGCTACAGCTCACATTTAGGGATTGTAGTCCTTGAGTCCTAGTTCAATGATAAAGGTTCATGATTTAGCTCTGGAGGCCTTCTGGTTCACTTTCCACTGATTACCAAGGTGAGAGTCATTACATTTGTTCATACTAGTAAATACAGTTTGTTGACAAGCAGCTGTTTCTAATACCTTGAGCTCCATTTCCTATAACTCCTATATCAGGGGGATACAGGTTTTGAAATATTGTAACATTTCCTTTATAACACAGCGTACCTATTTTTGTTTGCATCTTTTAAGAGGAAACCCACTTCTTTTTGGCCAACTGACATTTTACTTCACTCCTGGAGCCAAATTCCTGTCTGGCTCCCATTCACCAGCCATCTTGTATTGTCAGCCACACCTATGGCCAATTAGAGGCCCAGTGATATTAAATACATACATAATTGGCCTATCTATAAGCCCAGCTCTTACCTATCTGATGGGTCTAGAGAGAGACCTCATCTGCTACTGCCAACTGCTTCTGGTAGGAGCCAAACACTTGCACAGCTCCATTGGGCTTGGCTCCTGCAGCCATCCATGAGTGCTGGTTATTAGGTAATGCAGCAGTAACAAGCATTTCTGCCCAAAAGGGCATCAGGCATAGGCAGGAACAGCAATGTCCCTGTAACACAGATGGTTTATCTGTACAAGTAACAACCTCAAGGCACAGCAACAGGGAAACCTACAAGCCTGCCAATCCCAAGGGGGCACTAGACATATTGCACTAAGAGCAAGCAAAGCCCATAAGAGCTTGGAAGCATCCAAGAATCACCAAGGGTGAGTCATGTTCAGCAGAGGCCAGGGAGTATCAGAGCCTCAGCATAGAGGAGCTAAACCTGAGGGAGTGTCAAGGGGCACTGGAGCCTCACTGAGTGCAAGCCATGCAGGAAAACAGATCTCGACCAGGCAACCTCAGTGGGAGACCAGGCTCCAACTGAGAAAGGACAGCTTCGGGTGGTTGTTATAACCCAGTTGTATTGTTCCATAGTTTAATCCATTCCACTGGATGGAACAGCAACACCAGCCCAGACGAGTCCAAAGACCAACGTAGGTAGTTGGGCAACAACAGTAGATAGCCAAATAAAAAAGAGAAATGGTTAACTATGAGCCTAATCTAAAACCCCTGACATCAATTAAAAGATTCCCATTAACTTCAAGGGGCTTTGGATCTGGCCCTATGAGTCTTTCATTTTAAATTAAAATTTTCTTCTTAATTTTAGGGAGCCTAACTAATGCTGGTGTAACAAACATGCAAAGTTTGATTTATGAGCAGAGGCTGAGAGAATACCTCTACTTTTGTTTTTCTAATTCTAGCCCTATTTAAGACAGGCACACAGGAAATAGGATTTAATCTGCACAAAATTTTGCATGCATGTAGGATCTTGGTATGAACTAAGAATTAAAGAATGCACTTTGTTCAAACTTGTATGGCTTTTATATTTGATTTGTAGCTCACCTCAACATATTTCTGTTGTGATAATATAAAAAATATCAGCCCTCAATCCCCACATTTATATGTCTATGTTCCCATGGATGTTCCTGCTGCTAATGACTATAGCCTAGCATAAAAATCTGCTTCTACATCTTGTCTGAAACCTTTGTGAAAATTAATAGTTTTTCCAACAATACAGTTGTACATTAATTCTGAATATTTTTTGCTTTCAAAAAACTCATGATTCAAAATGTTTTGCATGTGTTAAGGTAAAAAAAAGTAGTGTTTTTTTTCCACACTAAAAAAAAGACAAGTCCTGATCCAGAACTGCACTCCATCACTGCTCCTCATGGCAGGGGAGGTAAGAGGAATGTGGAAATGTGGATTCAAGCCATATCTATGCTCCCCACAATGCTGAGTGAAACAATTGCTAGGCTGCATAATTTAGAGAAGCCTCAGGGCTACTCTAACTTATCAGCTGCCAACAGCTCCTAATTGAAAATGTGTCTGAGACATACATCACCATATTAAGTTTCAGATGTTGCACACACAGTTGGTGATATGGGGCAAGATAAAGTATTTTATACAAAGTGGAACGTCTTTGACAGGCGAGAAAGCGAGAGCAACTCACCCCAGAGTACCCATAGTCCTGTCATTAGGACACTCACTTGAGAGGGGTTCTCTGCTTTACATCAAGCAGAGGAGGGATTTCACTCTGGGTCTCCAACATCCTGGGTGAGTACTCTACCACTGATCTGTTGGGTAACGAGAACACCACCATCACCTCATCTTCTATATTGCGTGGGCCCTGATCCATTTCAGACTATGTTCTAAGGCAGCCTCTGAGCTCTACCAGATTGGACCCCATAGGCAAAATAGACAAGGGAGACCCTACTTTGTGAATCCCACTGGGGCTTAGGCATGAGTCTGATGGCAAGCTGCTCAAGCATATCAGTACCGAGGTGGCTGTGCACATGCTCACCAGCAGAATTTTAGGCGCCGTGAGAATTTAGGTGCTTGCAGGATTAGACATCAACAGAGGTGGTGTTTTGTAAATGCCAGTGGTGCGTAAGGACCCCTCTCCTTAGAGTAGGTGGAGTCTACACTGAAGCACTGCAACTGTGTCACTGTAGCCTTTTAAGTATAGACATACTCTAAATGTTGGGCTCAGCAGCCTATAGTGGCAGTTTAGCATGCAAATCCCTCTTGGGAATCTGTTCCATTAAGTAATTATATGAATAATTCTGAAGAACATTTGATGCCTGTAACTTGACAAAAAACAAACAATATACCTTTCAGAATAGAAGTACTTTTGATATACTTGTGTATCATGAATATAAAAATATTTATAAACATAAACAAACAGATTTTCTGTATAGTAATTGTATTTTAACCTATATTTTATTTATAACTATGACATACGTGAAATTAATTCTGAATGTAAGGTCACCTATTACGATTTATTCAAGGGTGAATGCTTCCTCCATTAATACCCCTATTACTTAATCACCAATTAATTTAATAGATATAACTCAAAATTGACAGGCATTGGAAAAATTTTCCTTTAAAAAATACAAATTAAAAGTTTTAAAGAATATAAGTCACTGGATATAAAATTCTAAGGAATTCAGTATATAGAACAATGGGAGAGATGAGTCATGAATTTGGATATAAATGGTAGCTAAAGCAGCATCCCAACATTGATCAAAGGCCTTATGAAAATGAGAAGTCAGAAAAATGTACTGCTTTGCGTTCAGAGTTGTTCATTAACCAGCGTGAAGTGAATTATAAAATAATATCTCTGCTTGTTTGTAATTACAAGGGGCCACCCAGTGTCCAAGATTACATTTTCAAAGTTCTGTGTTCTGTCACCATATACAGATGTTTTAAAATGATTAAAAATAAACTCATTGACTCTGAGATTTTCTTTGTAAAAGTTACATTGCACTGTTCGAGAGGGGAAAAAAACAGAATAAAAAAATATATACGTCAGCCTAAGAAATGAAATAATAGTTCATTTTTATCTAATGTATATATGGGTGATAAAATTGGTATGAGAATAGTGAAATCAGTGGCTGGTCTTCACTACAGATGCTACCAACTTGATTTGCAAAAAGGTACTGAGTCATAGAATCATAGAATCATAGAATATCAGGGTTGGAAGGGACCCCAGAAGGTCATCTAGTCCAACCCCCTGCTCAAAGCAGGACCAAGTCCCAGTTAAATCATCCCAGCTAGGGCTTTGTCAAGCCTGACCTTAAAAACCTCTAAGGAAGGAGATTCTACCACCTCCCTAGGTAACGCATTCCAGTGTTTCACCACCCTCTTAGTGAAAAAGTTTTTCCTAATATCCAATCTAAACCTCCCCCATTGCAACTTGAGACCATTACTCCTCGTTCTGTCATCTGCTACCATTGAGAACAGTCTAGAGCCATCCTCTTTGAAACCCCCTTTCAGGTAGTTGAAAGCAGCTATCAAATCCCCCCTCATTCTTCTCTTCTGCAGACTAAACAATCCCAGCTCCCTCAGCCTCTCCTCATAAGTCATGTGCTCTAGACCCCTAATCATTTTCGTTGCCCTTCGTTGTACTCTTTCCAATTTATCCACATCCTTCCTGTAGTGTGGGGCCCAAAACTGGACACAGTACTCCAGATGAGGCCTCACCAGTGTCGAATAGAGGGGAACGATCACATCCCTCGATCTGCTCGCTATGCCCCTACTTATACAACCCAAAATGCCATTGGCCTTCTTGGCAACAAGGGCACACTGCTGACTCATATCCAGCTTCTCGTCCACTGTCACCCCTAGGTCCTTTTCCGCAGAACTGCTGCCGAGCCATTCGGTCCCTAGTCTGTAACGGTGCATTGGATTCTTCCATCCTAAGTGCAGGACCCTGCATTTATCCTTATTGAACCTCATTAGATTTCTTTTGGCCCAATCCTCCAATTTGTCTAGGTCCTTCTGTATCCTATCCCTCCCCTCCAGCGTATCTACCACTCCTCCCAGTTTAGTATCATCCGCAAATTTGCTGAGAGTGCAATCCACACCATCCTCCAGATCATTTATGAAGATATTGAACAAAACGGGCCCCAGGACCGACCCCTGGGGCACTCCACTTGACACCGGCTGCCAACTAGACATGGAGCCATTGATCACTACCCGTTGAGCCCGACAATCTAGCCAGCTTTCTACCCACCTTATAGTGCATTCATCCAGCCCATACTTCCTTAACTTGCTGACAAGAATGCTGTGGGAGACCGTGTCAAAAGCTTTGCTAAAGTCAAGAAACAATACATCCACTGCTTTCCCTTCATCCACAGAACCAGTAATCTCATCATAAAAGGCGATTAGATTAGTCAGGCATGACCTTCCCTTGGTGAATCCATGCTGACTGTTCCTGATCACTTTCCTCTCCTCTAAGTGCTTCAGGATTGATTCTTTGAGGACCTGCTCCATGATTTTTCCAGGGACTGAGGTGAGGCTGACCGGCCTGTAGTTCCCAGGATCCTCCTTCTTCCCTTTTTTAAAGATGGGCACTACATTAGCCTTTTTCCAGTCATCCGGGACTTCCCCCGTTCGCCACGAGTTTTCAAAGATAATGGCCAAGGGCTCTGCAATCACAGCCGCCAATTCCTTCAGCACTCTCGGATGCAATTCGTCCGGCCCCATGGACTTGTGCACGTCCAGCTTTTCTAAATAGTCCCTAACCACCTCTATCTCTACAGAGGGCTGGCCATCTCTTCCCCATTTTGTGTTGCCCAGCACAGCAGTCTGGGAGCTGACCTTGTTAGTGAAAACAGAGGCAAAAAAAGCATTGAGTACATTAGCTTTTTCCACATCCTCTGTCACTAGCTTGCCTCCCTCATTCAGTAAGGGGCCCACACTTTCCTTGGCTTTCTTCTTGTTGCCAACATACCTGAAGAAACCCTTCTTGTTACTCTTGACATCTCTTGCTAGCTGCAGCTCCAGGTGCGATTTGGCCCTCCTGATATCTTTCCTACATGCCCGAGCAATATTTTTATACTCTTCCCTGGTCATATGTCCAAGCTTCCACTTCTTGTAAGCTTCTTTTTTATGTTTAAGATCCGCTAGGATTTCACCATTAAGCCAAGCTGGTCGCCTGCCATATTTACTATTCTTTCGACTCATCGGGATGGTTTGTCCCTGTAACCTCAACAGGGATTCCCTGAAATACAGCCAGCTCTCCTGGACTCCCTTCCCTTTCATGTTAGTCCCCCAGGGGATCCTGGCCATCTGTTCCCTGAGGGAGTCAAAGTCTGCTTTCCTGAAGTCCAGGGTCCGTATCCTGCTGCTTACCTTTCTTCCCTGCGTCAGGATCCTGAACTCAACCAACTCATGGTCACTGCCTCCCAGATTCCCATCCACTTTTGCTTCCCCCACTAATTCTACCCGGTTTGTGAGCAGCAGGTCAAGAAAAGCGCTCCCCCTAGTTGGCTCCCCTAGCACTTGCACCAGGAAATTGTCCCCTACGCTTTCCAAAAACTTCCTGGATTGTCTATGCACCGCTGTATTGCTCTCCCAGCAGATATCAGGAAAATTAAAGTCACCCATGAGAATCAGGGCATGCGATCTAGTAGCTTCCGTGAGTTGCCGGAAGAAAGCCTCATCCACCTCATCCCCCTGGTCCGGTGGTCTATAGCAGACTCCCACCATGACATCACTCTTGTTGCACACACTTCTAAACTTAATCCAGAGACACTCAGGTTTTTCCACAGTTTCGTACCGGAGCTCTGAGCAGTCATACTGCTCCCTTACATACAGTGCTACTCCCCCACCTTTTCTGCCCTGCCTGTCCTTCCTGAACAGTTTATAACCATCCATGACTGTACTCCAGTCATGTGAGTTATCCCACCAAGTCTCTGTTATTCCAATCACGTCATAATTCCTTGACATCACCAGGACCTCCAGTTCTCCCTGCTTGTTTCCAAGGCTTTGTGCATTTGTATATAAGCACTTGAGATAACCTGTTGATCGCCCCTCATTCCCAGTATGAGGCAGGAGCCCTCCCCTCACAGACATTCCTGCCTGTGCTTCCTCCCGGTATCCCGCTTTCCCACTTACCTCAGGGCTTTGGTCTCCTTCCCCCGGTGAACCTAGTTTAAAGCCCTCCTCACTAGGTTAGCCAGCCTGCTGGCAAAGATGTTCTTCCCTCTCTTCGTAAGATGGAGCCCGTCTCTGCCCAGCACTCCTCCTTCATGGAACACCATCCCATGGTCAAAGAATCCAAAGCCTTCTCTCCGACACCACCTGCGTAGCCATTCGTTGACCTCCACGATTCGACGGTCCCTACCCAGGCCTTTTCCTTCCACGGGGAGGATGGACGAGAACACCACTTGCGCCTCCAACTCCTTTATCCTTCTTCCCAGAGCCACATAGTCCGCAGTGATCCGCTCAAGGTCATTCTTGGCAGTATCATTGGTGCCCACGTGGAGAAGCAGGAAGGGGTAGCGATCCGAGGGCTTGATGAGTCTCGGCAGTCTCTCCGTCACATCACGAATCTTAGCCCCTGGCAAGCAGCAGACTTCTCGGTTTTCCCGGTCAGGGCGGCAGATAGATGACTCAGTCCCCCGGAGGAGAGAGTCCCCGACCACCACCACCCGCCTTCTCCTCTTGGGAGTGGTGGTCGTGGAACCTCCAACCTCAGGACATCGCATCTCATGCCTCCCAACCAACGGAGTCTCCTTCTGCTTTCTCCCCCCAGACATATCATCTGGTCCACTCTCCGCATTGGTACCTGTGGAGAGAACATGAAAGCGGTTAGTTACCTGTGTCTGTGTTACTGGAACCCGGACATTCCGCTTACCTCTTCTGGAGGTCACATGTTGCCAAGCTTCTTCACTGGCCTCTTGGCTCCTCTGTGCAACCTGCTCTACATCTTTAGAGCTTTGTGCCCCTAGAAGGCTATCCTGAGTTTGGTCCAGAAAATCCTCAGTCTCTCGTATACAACGCAGGGTCGTTACCTGTTGCTCCAGACCTTCAATCTTCTCTTCCAATATGGAGACCAGCTTGCACTTTGTACAGACAAAGTCGCTTCTGTCCTGTGGAAGAAAGACAAAGAAAGACAAACATGGCACATCCAGTGCAGGTCACAACAGCTGAATTCCCCCCTTCCATATCACCTACCTACTACGGAGCTTCCTCAGAGACGTTGGCAAGATGTAAGCCTCAATGGGCTCACTCCAGGCGAACTCCCAGGCAAACTCCTGCTGTGAGCTGCTCTGCTGTCCCCGCTGGTTCGCTGCCGCTGGAAGTCCTCAACTTCCATTAACGTCATTGGAAGCAGGTGTTCAGGACCTCTGAAAATACTGTAAATCACTAAAAATCAAGATGGCCTTCATTATTTTATGTAATTTTTGCCATTGGCTAAAAAAAATGTAATTACAAAAATCTTCTATACTCAGGCACAACTCACTTTAAAAAAAATCAATTGGCATTGAGGGAAGTATTTTTCCTATATTTTTTTAAACTTACTGGAGCTAAGGCTATTTAAAGTAGAACATGTATTGGTACTTCCACACTCCTCTTTAATAAACAATGGGAAAAACTTTCCAACTGCTCTGAAGGGAGAAGGAGAGGAAGAGGCAGAGGTCTGAAGATTATAAAAGTCATATCAGACTAAAAGGACTGAAGGCAAATGACAAAAGATTGCAGTAGCATAGGAGCAAGAGTCTTGCTCCCTCTTATTCTCCTGCATGGGTGTATAAAGTAAAGCCATAATCTGGCCCTTTTTCAAGTGATCTCAGATGCAAATTCCAAGACCATCACAAAGCATGCACTATATCACTTGCTGAGCTGGAAAATATTAAGTAGTTTCATTTTACTGCTTACAATTGGCTAGTTGAGCACATTTGAGAACATTTTGAAACCTGTGCCATCCTCATGACTGGTCAAAAAGCACACAGTCATTTTGCTCCTTTCCCAGCTTGGATTTAAGGTTTTTTCCCTTCTCAGTAGCCATCTTCTCTTGGCCTCTCTCTCTGAAAAGGCTAGTGGTCATGTCCCCCACCTCTTGAATGCCTGGGGTCTTCCTTTTAATTTCTTTTTACATTGGGTTACACATTTCTTTGCCTTCCTCTCCTCTACTATGTTATTGATCATGCCAGATCACTACACTACCCGAACCCTAAGAAAAAGGTATTTTATTTATACGTAAATACAATTGCATTAAATTCATTCCAGAATTAAATTACATCCAAATGTATTGAGCAAGTATATTACAGATAAGATTTATTTATTTTGAAAACTTGGAGAATGTATTTCATAGCAAAAAGGAAAGCAAAAAAGTTGCTAATCAAAACCCAAAATGTTTTGCACATCTCTTTACACTAGAAATGGTATAGACCTCCCTCAGACCTCTTAAAATCATAAAACCAGAGCCTCATATACTACTTTTCTTGGTCAATAGGCCAAGATGAAATTGTAGCCTTCAAAACTAAATACGGAGAGTCATTCAGTTCCCCAGGCAGGGACTAAATATTACAGATTGACAACATCCACTATCATGTAATCATTCTGTGATTTCCAAAGAACCTTTGAAAATCTCTATGGCTGGACCAGATTCATACCACCATGTTCTTTCTTGGCTATTTTGTCCAGAAGTCTATTGCAGAGCTTTATGAAGCTTTGCAGTCAAGATTAACTTAATCTACAACCTCAAGAGACAAAGATTATCACTCTCATATCCCAAGAAATGTGAGCCAGAGGTAATACAAATATTATATATCCATATAAAACAACATATTTGGCAATATTCCTAGCTTAATTTCTCTGCCATGACCATAGCCAAAACAAAGAATAAGAGGACACATACAGCATTATGTGGGAAAGGACTGGGGATTGGGGAAGGACAACATTTCATTAAACACATTCTAGAAATTGCAACAAGATGGATGAATGATTAACTCCCAAGTCACTCAACTTTGGAATTATTGTATCATACCAATGTGAAATCTGATGTACAGAAACAAGATTGTGACTGTCCTTTGTATGCTGCCTGAGTATGAATCTTGATGATGTTCTGCATGTTAGCTTGAATACTGAGGAATAAATTCTGCACTATATCATCAGGAACAATGATGGAGATGGGGACTAAAGGTGACTCTCCTTCAAGAAACTAAAGCCAAACTCTTTAAAAAGAGAAATAGGTAGTGGGAATTAGGCATTACAAGCAGGAAAATGTAAAGAGATTAGGGAAAAATGGAGAATGGGGAATGAAATATACCAACGGACAGAAACAGCAGTGGTGTTACAGGTGAATATATTTTCTCACTATGTGATGCTGAATGTAACAATAAAAGGTATGAACAAATAATGATAAGAGCTAGAACAAGACTGTCCCTTTGAGTAAGGAGCAGCACATAGCTAGCTACTGTCCCTGATCAGTAGGAGAAAACTATACTTTCATAATTATGCACCTTCTCACTTATGATAACCAGCCCACTGGGGAAGGCTGAACAAAGGCTCCATCCATTTCCCACCCCTTATCTGGCCATTCTCCGTCCATATACATGGTAGGGCAGAGGAGGAGATGGGGGTACTAAGTACAAAGATCCTGGTCTCCAGCAATGTCTGCACAGAGCAGGGAAGGGTGTCTTACTGTCCTTCATGCCCCTGTGGGCTACATAGGGCTGATCCACAATTTGGCACCTATACATATAATTACTACATAGAAGCCAAATTCTACCTTTGATCTTGGTGCAAATGTGTCATTCACATCAAGGGGAGTTCTACTGTGAACTAAGGGTAGCCTTTAGGCTTCCTAACCTTATATCCCATCTCATAGACCACAAATACAAATTCATCCCTCAATGCAGAACAAGCTTGACATCCCACCTCTACCCTTTTTAGACTATTAAGGGTCAGAATTCTCTAGACTTCAGTTCACTGTGATCTGATCGATCCATTTCTAGTAGTAATGGATAATTAACCCTGTAACAAAGATATATTCCATCAAAGGATTCCGGTGACATCAGTAAACACGATATATGAGTTAGTCATTTGTCACCAAAGCCTCAAGTTAGACATTCTTCATCTCATAATTAGGCTTGGCAGGATTAGATTTTTAATAAGTAAATGTCAATTTTACCATACACACAAGATGATGAAAAGAAAATTCACAAACAGGCAAAGTAATAAAAAGGCTGCTTGAGTACTTATTACATCCACAATCCAGTGATTTAGACTTTTGAATTAGGCTCGTTACAAATGGACTAGTGAATGAATAGTAAAAACAGGAATTATTTGTTGATTTAAGGATATTTACTTTGTATATTTTGACAAGAGATGTTGACAATTGGTTTATAAAGCTTTGACTTTTTAAATCTCTGTCTACTGTCATTAACTAATTATCTGACACTCCCCCCATAGTTTCCCATTATTGAAAATTTAAATGGATAAAAATCTAAAAAGAGAGATTTAAAATAAACATCTACATTATCAGTCAACAATTATAAAAAAAATTCTGCCAAGCCTCACCAATGTAGTACAACTGGTTTTGTATTTTCAATAATATGCAGTTAGAACATGTCAACTGTAGAGAATTCATCACATGTATACGTTCCATATCCTTAACACAACAACAACATTTGGCAAGACCTTTAGAGGAACTGAGCAGCTGCAACTCGCTCTGTCTAATCCGACCAGCTTCAAACAGAATTACACAGGATGCAAGTCAGGACAGAATCTAGCCCATCATCCTCAAATATTTACCTTTGTGGCAGGTTCTTCTGAAGAACGATGGAAAACGTGGCAGTGTCCACTGCATGGAGCTAGTTTTTCCACTAACTGCATATTCAAAAGGTGCTAATCTTTTTGAGAGGCCAGTTCAGATAGATTGACCTATGGTCTTTTGAAGATGCTTTCCATTGTGTTCTTTCCTATAGTATATGGAATGGTTTGCATTTCTTCTTGTAAATAATGACCCTTGAACATATAGTATCTCTACTGTATGTCCTGACCTGAAAGTGGTGTTTTTCCCCTATGATTTTGGGTATTTTCTGTGTCAAAATTTACAACAGTCTAGACCCAGCCATGGTAATTTTGTTCACAATGTTGAAATATTTAAAGTAAAGCTCAAATCACAAGTATATGTTTGGGCTTCTATGTGTAGTAATTTTTTTTTCCAAACTAGTGATATCAGCTAGAGAGGAACAAAACCTTGAAACTCTTTTGAGCAGGCTTAAACATTTCAGTGACACTCCTGGGCATCATTTTGATGCCATATTAGTATTCAAGTTACCATCTGGGGCCAGATTTTGTCATTAAATAGCAAAAAAACAAAATGATACCTTAAGCTTTCTTGACTTTATTAATGTTCCAACACAATCTCGTTAAACTGATATCCGATCCAGACAACTGTACGTTGGTATGCTCTAAATCTAGGATAGACAGACAGACGCTTCCCAAATGACATCTCCTTCATGTACCAACAACTAAAAGTGAACCAAGAAGGAAATGATCATTAAAATATCAAAGAAATGTGCCTGAGATGATTGAAAGAAAGTGCTTGAAGCAAAGTTTTTTATTTTTGTATTTATTTTGTTAGGATCTATATCTGAACCAGGGTTTCTTTGACCTCAGAAATTGAACTCCTGGCTAGTGAAGACCAAGCATTGAATATTGCAGTCTAAAATATACCACAGAAAAACTTAATTAACTTTGAGTTAAGACTGCTAAATTACATTTCTATCAGTACAACAACAAACATCCCAGAAAATACTAGTTAAGACAACATTCATATCCCCATAGAAGGAGCTGATGCCTTCACAGCCAAGCTGCAAGCTCCATGTCTCTGACAACTTAACCTGTGGTATCCCCCATCTGCCCTCAATTACTGGCCATTTCCACCATGTCCCGGCCCAAGGAACCATGACAGGTAGAGAGGAATACTTCAAATTTGCCAGAGTTGGGGAGCTTGAAGTTCTGCTCAAAAGGACAGCGGCTCCTTCTGATGAACCCCTTGCAGTTCCCTTGAGAGGACTCCCATTTTGACAGACATGGTGAAGTCCATCTGACTGGGAGTGAGTTTCTTGGATTTAACAAGTGACAGAATTGGAGAGGGATGGCAAAATGCATTGTTGGGGAGGCATGGATGAAGCCTGATTGAGTTTTGGATAAATTCAAGTTCACAACAGGGCTAAGGAACAGCTGGGCAGAAGCGCTCTCCTCTGACTCTTCTGCCCACTTGTCCTAACCCCTGGAATTTAGCCAGGCCTTCCAAGCCCATGGCAAGCCCAACCCTCACAACACTTCTGTACTTCCTTTCCCACACAAACTTCCCACCACTTGTTAGGCCTGTACTGCTCATTTGTATTCTGATGAACTTCAGTCCATCCAAGCAGATCCCATGTTGGGCAGACATTCATCAGAGAACAACTGTCTCTCTAGTTGACTTGCAAGCTCTGCATCTCCAATAACATTGGATTTAATTTCTCCTCCCCTCTTGCCCTGGGAGAAAATGAAATATTCACCCCCAAATTTGCAGACACAGAGAGCTGTTGAGGGCCAGGAAAAAAAAAAGAGTTGAAGTCCAAGTTGAAAGAAGTAGAGTCTGCTGCCTCAACTAAGGAAGCAGCTAATCCTTGTAGCATTTTAGAAAAACAGAAGCAGCTGACAAATCTGAGCAGTTCTGTCATCTTCTCCTGATGGAACTAAGTTAGTTATTCTCCCAATTCACCACCATGTTTTTTAATTTAAATTCAAAAAGCAAAAAAAGTGTTCTATCCATGAGATGATATAAATGTTTGTGTAATATTTTCAAAGGGAAACAAGAAATGACCTCTGTTTTACCACAGAATAAGAGATTATAGATGAAAAAGACTTAGAGTTATCTAATTCATCAGGACAAGGGGGGACATGGTGAAAGCATACAAAATGAACTGTCGTAGGAAAGTAGGTCAGGAGATTTTCAAACATTTAAGTCAAATATGGAACTCGTTGCCACAAGATGTCTTTGAGGCCAAAAACTTAGCAACGTTCAAAAGGGATACGGAATATCCAAAGTTATAACAGTTCATGTTAACACATTCTAGAAGAGATATTAAGCCTCATGCTTCAAAATTCATGACAAATCTCTAACTCCAAGGGATTGGGAGATTTTTTGCACCTTCCTCTGAAGGATCTATTGGACATAGTCTAAGACAAGATACTGGATATGATGGACCATAGGTCTGGTCCAAGATTGCAATTCTTATGTTAATGCAGGATTGTTTTGCATGATACATGTGCCAGTGTTTTCCACAGTCTAGCTTGTAAAAGGGGCTTCCACCACTTTCTTGAGAAGCAATCGTTTTTCACTTCCCTTCTACAGTGTTACGCACATACCCTAGAATTGCACTATGTAATGAACCTCACTGTTGACTCTGATATTCACAATTCACTTTTCCTATTTCATCGATCCTTCATCTCCTTTGGCTCCCCCAACACCACCAATCTCTTCAGCCCATTCATCATCTTCTCGGATCCTGGTCTTTGTGCCTTCTATCCACAGGGAGCAGCCTGGAAAGACTTCTTTAACTTACTATGCCCAAAACACAAATTGGAAACCTAAAAGGATCTAATCTCCGTCTTAATACAGTCAAAATTCCTTCTAAATTCAATAAAGTTTTAGTTTACATACTGACAGCAAAAGCAGGACCTAAATATGCAACATTCATATTACACTATCAAAACATGATTTCATGACTAGAGCATCAGAGAGAAGAAATGAAGGATACCAATTTAATCTCTTATTGCTTCACTGCAAAATACAAAGACGGGCTTTTCAACTACTGTTGTACATAAGATTGTTTGAGAGGGTTTAGTGAGCTGTAGCTCACGAAAGCTTATGCTCAAATAAATTTATTAGTCTCTAAGGTGCCACAAGTACTCCTTTTCTTTTTGCGAATACAGACTAACACGGCTGCTACTCTGAAACCTTTGAAAGGGTTGGAAGCATGAAAAAGTTGCTTTGAGAATCAAATTGTCAGATCACTTGTAGGAAATATCTCACATAACTAAATCTTATTTCATCTCATGCATAAGATACATTGAACTAAATGGTAAATACATTCTGATCTGCTTCAGCTTTGCAGTAAGTCATCCATTACGTCTACTAAATAGACAGAAACGACAACTCCTTTAGGGCTTTCATCAGCTGAGACTTCTGCTGTTTTCTTTGGAATCAGATTCAAAAGTTCTCACTTGGTTCACAACCCATAAGTATTGACTAATCCAATGTCCAACAGGACAACACAAATCAAAGAAACCCAACAGTCACCACCATTGCTCTACAGTATTTTCTCCAGTATTTTACTGGTTAGAATCAGCTGATGCTCTACTCTGCCCCGTTTTCATGGTTAAACTGAAGCGAGAGGCTGAATCCTATATTCAACTTCGAGGAGTTACTTAAGAAATTTTTTTGACAAATTAAAATCAGTGTCATTGGAAATAGAAAGATCCTTTAAATTGAATAGTACAGTAACATCCCAAACAGGTAAATCGTGATTTAAAGGGTTACACAGTAAAGCTATTAAATTTCTCAGTCCTATTGGCATCTGGTTTAAAGCAAAAAAGAACATAAGAGCCATGTATGATGTTAAATCAGTTGCTACAAAGATGTGCTGGAATGGGGTTACCCTAAAATATTTATTTATGCCATTGTTTACATTTTGTGACTCACTGCTGTGCTTCACAGTATAAATTTTTTCTGTACTTATTCTTTGATGCCAGGGGACATCAGGAAAGAGTTACCATTTAGGGAAGATGAGCTATTTGATTTAGAAAGAAGGTAGGTCAATCTCCAGTTTAGAAGGCAGAAGAGGGGCACTGCATTCAATTATAAAGTACACAGTGTATAAACATTTAGACAATTTGTTGTTAAAGGGATTAGATAATTCTGCATTCTGTGAATTAAGTCAATTGTTAGTTCCAATTCTTATAACTGCCACTGCATTATTAGAGTTTGTTAGCTCTTTGTCTATGAAAATTAAGAAACCATTAAAATAAATATTTTATCCAGATTTCATAAACTCAGTGGTTGTGACTTGAGTTCTGATCTTGAAATTATAAAGTCCCTTCATATTCCAGCATCTATAACACCAATTCTTGACAAAGAGAAATACCTAGGAAGGAGCTGGGAAGGGATCTATATTAGAAACAAAATTAAATTGGAATTTGTGTGTCCATTAACTCATTCTTACAGTTTAACATCCATTTAGATCAATTACCAATATAGAGCACACTATATTTCTGTGAGAAGAATGTGTTTGTCTGCACATCTAGAACTAAAGAAATGGGAATGTCCTGCATGTTGCTCTTAACTGGATAGGATTAGGTTGAATCTTTCATTCTAGTAAAGTTGCAGTTTGTATATTTACATGTATATAAAAACTCTACTGTAATTTGTGTACTATGTAGAATTTGAAAAAGAATGATTTTTTCCACTAGTGCTATATACTGTGACTTGTTAAATAAAACTTCTTGACTACCAAAATGTGAATGGTGAAAAAAATGTAGGGAAATTGTCTAAAGCACTTAAACTCTTAACTGAGTTATATATTTGACAATCTATTGTGCTCATTAAAAACTGAACATATAGTATTTTCTATCCCAGTAGGGGGCTGGGTAGGTAGGGGTGATAAAGCTGTCTTTTCAATTCCATTCCAACTATTCCATTTTAAATCTGTTACAATTGTTACTTATTTGAAAACTTCCTTTGTTACAAATTGCTGTTTGGCAAAAGTGGAGAGGTGGAAAATATCCACTCACCTTTAAATTGTTACACTTTTCTCTATGGTCATTGTGACAAACATGGTATACTAATATTGTCTGTAAATTCAACACATCGGAGATTCAAGTGTGTTTTTATACAGTCACTTGACAGGCACTTTTCTATTTTAATTTCACATTTTGTACTCATTACATTAATTCATAAAAGATAACATGTTAAATATTTATCTCAATAGTTCATAACACTTTGTGTAGATAAGTAATCAAAAACATCCTGGAGAGAAAGAAAAATCTAAGCAAATCACAATCTTATAGAATTAACCTCAAAACACTAATGGTCATTGCTCATATTTGCATAAAAATATTAATTAATTCACCTGTATTTGGCAAGTTACAAGATAAAAGCAAGAAAACCAAAAGAAGCACACACTGCCTTAAAACAGGTTTAGTATTTTTGTCACTCAACTGAGTGATTTTATATTATTGTATATAGTATTATTTTACCTAAATTCCATAACCCTCACTAAACTATAACAACTGCTTCCTATCAGAAGAGGATCTGAATGTTACAATTACAGCACCAGTAAAAGAAAAAAGTTGTCTATGGAGTCAAAAGTACTCAACCTTTATCAGATATCCTAAAAATGTTTGCTATCTGGAGGAGAGGATTGGGTTCTCAAGATATTTAGGGGGGGGGGGGGGGGAGAATTAGCTAGATTTTTCCTCCTCTCAGTCCAAGATTTCCAAATGTCTCAAGCAGGATATTATATTTTCATGGGCTCGATCCTGCAAATTGCTCAGCTCTCTGGCCCCAATCTAACAAAACATTTCTACAAGCTGAGCAGCCTGGGATGTGTCAGCTAAATACATGACCAATGAGATGGCCTCTGGCCAGGTCACATTTTAGTTCCAGCCCTTCCAGATAGACAGACACCAATAGAAAAAGTCCAATGTCTTTACAAAAGGTCTGTGGCTCAGACTCCAGTGCCCACATCCTTCCTTCAGGGTTTTCCGTTGTCCTTATAGTCTTCTCAGAGGCCTCCTGCCAACTCCCCTAGTGGCTGGAAGGAACCCAGGCTCTCACACTACACTTGTTTCAGAGTAGCAGCCGTGTTAGTCTGTGGTTGCAGTCCAGGAAACCTATAACCAGCAGCATTGTCTGTCCCCATCAGATTCCTGGTGCTGCCTCCCTGAACTGTTTCCTATGGTAGCCTCTTTTCAGGCGTTCTCTCCACACCTCCCTACATTCACCTTTGTCTCGGAGCCAGAACACTCACGGCTCTCCGCTAGAATCCCCCAACAAAACCCCAAATTAAAAGTACAAATAAAAACCCATTCTGCCCTCTCTTTGGAAGACCGGATCATGCCCTATTATCAGGGCTCAACACCTGTCAACCCCAGTGACTACTCCATTTCTCTCCTGTCCGCTCTACTACTCACAGAAAAATGACAGAGTTCTTTTCCTGCCACCTTTTCCTTATATTTTATGGCATAGTAGACTCACATTCTAAGTCTATAACCACCAGCTGTTGGATTTCATTATATATAGTTATAGTCTCTCTCTTTTCCCAGTATTTTTAAAAAATTATAATATTGCTTTCTTAAAAGTGCCCCATTTTCCTGTTGCTCATACTAGGTATTTTAGTGTAAACTTTGTTACTTTTAGGTGCCTGAGTTGTCACAAAATCCCTCATCAGTGTTACACTCCTAGAGGATATGATCAACTCTTTCTTTGACCTTGCAGGTTGCACACAGCCAATCTTTGTGTTTATTAATAAAAGCCAAGTTACTGTTTAAGCCACAGAGCCAGCGTCCACCAAGTATTCAGAGTAGAGCTACTTTACTCTCTCTCAGGTTCTTGCCGTATATCATCATTTTCAATTTGAGGGCATACTTCACAAAATCTTTTCCCTCCTTGTTTCTTCTGTCCGTGCTTCATGCCACTCCCCTCTGAGTTCATTTTAATGAGGTTTTTAAAGTCCTGTTCACTTAGAGGAACCTCTATATCAATTTTTTTTTATTTTACAGCTTTTATTTGTTACTGTGTATGCCACCTTGTTTCCTGTTACTCCAACATGCACTGGAATTCATGCTATTCCAATGTTTACTCCCATCTGTACCAATTCTGTTAGTAACAATATTTGATTAACTGTATCATTTCTGCTATCTGAATTCCCATTTTGAGTGCCTGTAGTCCTGATCGTGAATCTGACAAGATGACAATGGAGGCAGGTCAGATATCCAGTATTCAATACAATGTCAACATTATTCCTGCCCGATTGTTTGCTATATCGGCTACAAAAGTTGATAGTCTAATGAGTTTCTTTATTTCAAGTGTCAGGATGCAGAATGATGTCCCCACTCTTCCAGTTGTCTCATCTTTATAGCCATCTATAAATATTTGGCAATGTTTGCCCTATTTATCAAATACATATTGATTTGCTATATTTAATACATTTAGCTGTTCCTTTCCAGTTTTAATTTCAGTACGTCGTTCCGCATTTATATTGGCTGCGGTGGGGTTAGGGGGAAAGGTTTTTCCACCTATAATGCATTTTCCCGTGGCTATATATGCTAATGTCTTTTCTTTCAGTTCCTTTGTCCATATTTTAATCATATTAAGAGACATTTTTGGCTTCCCCACCCTCTCTGTTGTCCATTGACTTCCCAGCATTCTCCACATATTTGGTTAGTGTTTCCATCTTCCACGTTTCCTATTACTTTTGCCCAGAAAGTAAAGTCCAATAATTGTATTCTTACTGCTACAGGCATTTCACCAGCAGCTATATGCATTATACACAAAGGAGTCATGATGAAGGCACCACATGCAATGAATAATGTTTGCACTTTGTTTGGGTCTAGCTTCTGTAGTTTCACTTTTGATGCTAAAATAAATGCTTGGCATACATACTCAAACACTGTTCTTATTAATGCTCTATTATCTGCATCCCAACTGGTTCTGTAAATATTTAAGTAGACCGATTTTACCTTCACGTTAATCTACAATATTTTCAATGTGATCCTTCCATTTTAGCTTGCTATCAAATGTCACACCCAGGAATATGTAGCTGGTTATAGACTTAGAATATTTGCTGTCCATAGAGAGCTAGATAACAGTCTGTTTTAGTTTTCCTTTTAGTGAACATCTTTCCTTTAGTTCTGAGAACTGAAAATTAGAAGCCCCATGTTTCCCCATTCCACGTTTTTCCTAAGTGCTTTATTAAACTTGCTTCTCAGCTATTTACTGGTTTCTGACTTTAGCCCTTATGGCACAGTCATTTCAGAAAAAGGAAATGTCCATTCCTGCACTCATTCTTTTCGGGAGGTTGTTTGCCATTATGTTGAATAAATTAGGGCTGATGACGCTCCCTTGTTGAGTGCCATCTGCAGCCTCCTCCTAATCTGTGCTTCCTTTCTTTATAGTCATCACCTAGCTTCTTCCTCAGCTGAGCTTCATCTTTAATTAAGGCTGGCTCACTCAGTAGGTGCAACCAGGTAGTATAACTGGCCTCTCACCCTTAACCCTTTTGTTGCCTGTCATCACAAAGCACTGTGGCCTGATTTTATACTCACACCAGTTTTACACCAGATGACTAATAGAATTCCTTCTGATTTACATAAGTGTAAATTAGAGGAGACTGGGATCCTATGTATTTTGCCAATTGACTAAACTAGGTTCACTTGTCTGTGCTGAACAAAGATGATCCTTAATTTGTATACATATTTTTATTGTTTCTGAAACTCATATTCTTGAATAGAAATGTCTATTTTCAAGGATTTTAGATTTTGATACAGGAAATGAAGAATTGTAACAGTTTCTACATTTTTTATATCTGTTCAATCTACATTTTTATATTAGAATTTTAACAATACTGAAAAATTTGATCATATATATTCTATTTAATATTAGAATGGTACTGAAAAGTGGTTCTATTGTGTATTCATTACCTCTTTGGTGTTTATTTTAAAATGTAAGGAAATTTATAAATCAGAGTGACAAAGCAACTGCTGTTGCATCTTGATTATGTGAAAATGATTACTCTTTTGTCATCACCACCATGTACTTTAAAAGTAGATAAACAAGTCTCTTCAAAAAAGTATCCATTTACTAATATCTGCAATGGTGAGTTCTTTGTAGAGTCAGTAGCAGGATATGCCCTTTTAAAGTTAACACTAGTCTTGGTCACACCAGTTCTCTTCTGTTAGGCCATCTTGGGAATCATCATTTGTTACAAAGAAAGTTAACTAAAATAATAATTAACCCAGCTGGAATGTCTAAAAAAAACCCACAGTGGCCTTGACTCAAACATACGCCAGTGGAATGTTCTATTCTAATCAATCATAGAGTTCACTTTGTTTCAAATGACACTTGTATACTTTATTAAAGGAAGTGCTTATAGATATGCAATAATTTTTGTTTTAACATTTAGTGCCCTTAAAAAATAAATGACTGGTAGCCGGAAAAGAGGAGACTGTACAAGCCTCCTGCCACACCCATAGCCTCTACTACTTTCTACAAGTGTCAATTATTCATGTTATTTCAATCCAAAGTTGCTCCAAATACAGAATGAAAATAATACCAGGGAAGCATATGCAGTACTTTACCATATTAAATCCTAATCCAACTGAAGTCAGTGGCAACTCTTCCATTGTTGGGCCCACATTCCATTAGGAGCTGAAGTATTGTTCACTTCCACCAACAGGCCAAAGTCAGCCTTGGAATAAGCCAGCACAACTGTGTTACAAAAAGAAAAGGAGGACTTGTGGCACCTTAGAGACTAACAAATTTATTTGAGCATAAGCTTTCGTGAGCTACAGAAGTGAGCTGTAGCTCACGAAAGCTTATGCTCAAATAAATTTGTTAGTCTCTAAGGTGCCACAAGTCCTCCTTTTCTTTTTGCAGATACTGACTAACACGGCTGCTACTCTGAAAACTGCATTACAGTCATTAGAATCCCCATTGGTCTGAGCCAGGTGGCCTGCTAGCTGAGTATCCTGTCTGCCAAGAATGGCCAATGCCAAGTGCTTCAGCAGGAACAAACAGAAGAGGGCAATTATCAAGCGATCGATTACCTGTTGTCCACTCTTGACAGTCAATGGCTAGAGACACCCAGAGCATGAGGTTGTATCCCTGACTGTCTTAGCTAACAGCCATTGATGCACCTATCCTCTATGAACATATCTAGGTTGTTGGTTTTTTTAAACTGTTATACTTTTAGCCTTCACAATATACCCAGCCATGAGTTCCACAGGTTAACTGAACACTGTTGGCTTTAAACTTGCTGCCTATTAATTTCATTGGGTGACCTCTGGTTCTTGTGTTATAAGGAGTAAATAACACTTCCCTATCCACTTTCTCCACCCCAGTCATGATTTGATAGACCTCGATCATATCCACCCACAGTCGTCTCTTTTCCACGCTGAACAGTCCCAGTTTTTTTAATCTGTCTTTATACGGAAGCTGTTCTAAACCCTTAATCATTTTTGCTGACCTTCACTGTACCTTTTCCAATTTGAATATATCTTTTCAGATGGGGAGACGAGAACTGCATGCAGTATCCAAGGTATGGGCACACTATGGATTTATGTAGTGGCATGATGATATTTACTGTCTTTTATCTATCCCTTTCCTAATGGTTCCTAATGTTGTTAATTTTTTTGACTGCTGCTGCAAATGGGGCTGATGTTTTCAGAGAACTGTCCACAATGACTCCAAGATCTCTTTCTTTAGTCAATTAAATTATACTATTTGAATCTGATTCCTTGTTTTGGTCAGTTGGTTAATATTTTTTAAATGGATGAGGACAGAGTCTATACACCACATTTTACTGAAAGCCATGAGGAATCCAGCTGCAGAGAGCTTTTGGACTACTGATTGACGAACATTTCTTACAGCAAGCACTTTTGATATAGGAGACATACTTTGAAGATGAGGAACAGATCCGAGGGAGGAGGGTGTGCTGCCCAAAGCTGGACCTTGATGAAGAAACCAACTGGCTCTGTGCCAAACCAGATGGTAGACATCAGCTGGCAAAAATAAATAAATAAATATATTAAAAAAAATTACCAACCCAAAGATAAGGAAAAGGACTGATCTATGTATAGCTACTGAATGTACTGATGTACTGGGAAAAGGTCATGCAATATCTGCAGACAAAACTTTGAGGAAATACAGCTAACTGGAGGAACACGGCAAGGATGCATTGTTCCCTTTACATTTTTCCCCTTGACTACAGAATCTTGTAGAATAAATCCTAATAAATTTTATATCTGGCAAGGAACAGATATCACCTTATAGGTGAGTGATGAGCCTCTCTATTTGAGTAGGCCTAAGATTTTCTCTCAGACCCAATTTCTGGGCCAAACTAATTTTGTTTAACTTCCAGATATAAATAAATGTGCAGAATCAAAGGCATTCCTGCTAAGAGAGTTAGGCCACAAATAATACAAGACCACAGCTTACCTGTCTTTTGGGGTGACCTGAAGGGGAAAAAAATAAAATAACTTGGAATTAAAGTCACTAGTAATCTGAAAGACTGTATAAAGCTAACTTTTAACAGGGGTGCTGGAACAATTTATATAATGGGAGTGCTAAGAGCCATTGAACCAAACTGTAAATCCTGTATATAAAAGAAACGACTTCAAGTCAAGGGGATGCAGCAGCATCCCTAGTTCAGCACCTAGGAAGTTTATTACAGAAGTTACGTTTTCAAAATTCACCTGAGCAGAACTTGTAAGAACTTGTATCTGCAGCAGCTAATACATGAGGTTAGAGGCACAGCATAAAACTCATAGCACCTGGTGTAGGGTGATGCGAAGATGGCTTTTGTGACCTCCCGGTCCTGGGCTCCTGGAGTAATTTTTAGAGCTGTGCGGGGGAAAAACGAACATTTTTTTTTGTTTCGGTGGCAGTTCTCGGGCAGGGGAGGGAAGAGATTTTGAATCAAGCAAACTGATTTTTTTGGAATTGTCAGCAAATCAAAAAAGTTGGAAAGGTTTTGTTTCAGGTTCAACAAAACATTTTGTTTTGGGTATTTTTAATAAAAGCAAAGGGAGTGAAAGGCTACATCCACAAAAATGGAGGCAATGGTATACCCCAAATAGCCTAGTGGTTAAGACACCCATCTCGTGATATTTATTGAAGCAGCTCCTGGAACTAAGCACTAGGTTACAGAGTAATTCTCACTGGTCGAGTGACTATTTATACACTAAGTGGAACAGAGATTAAGTGGAAGGAGAGATTAAGAGAGCCTACCCTAGAATAACCAATAGCCTGAGAGTTAGGGCACTCACTGGGGAAAAGGAAGACCTGGGTTCAGGTCCTTGCTCCAAAATGGTCTCCCACATCCCAAGTGAATGTCTTAACTACTGGGCTGTGTGTATAAGGTAAGCAACATCACCACCCTCTTCTTCCTCCCATGGTGCCCAAATCCCCTTGTGAATATAGCCTGAAAAAAATCAAAAATGTTTCATTTTTATAATGTTGAAATGGTTTATTCTGACATTTCCAAATGAGAGACCCTAGCAGCAGACTATGTGTGTCTTAACTCCCCCTTTCTAGAGAATCAAGAGATAAAATTCCCAGCCTGCTGCTCCTTTTGGTCTGCTCTTTCTCTTATGGCTACCACATTTCCCTTTGTTTACTTAATTACCACTCTTACAACTTAATTACAACTCTTATCTTGTAGCAGCTTTAATTACTTTTGCTCATTTCTGTCTGCCTGACCTGCACTGCCTGATGGACCTCCATCTTCTGTGTCTATGTTCATCACACTTTGTTCTATACCATATCATCATGGCTTTTTCTGACCAAACCATTTCTGACCAAATGCTCTTAAAATAGCATTTTCTCATATTTAATACCTCAGAATACATTTCTGAAGCTGCTAGATTTTTACCTTATACTTGTGTTAGCACCCATAGCCAGTGCCCTTATCCTGTCATTTTCTCTGACTTGTACACAAATTCAATCCCCTCACTCACCCTCCTTCTCCTAAACTACTAGACTTCTGGTAGCATTTCATTAGCAAGTAATCCTTAATTATATAAAGGACAACAAGCTCTTGCTCAGTGTTAATATGGCATAGCAAGTCATGCAAAATTGTAGTTTCAGCAATGCTATCTATTGGAGAGCACACATCTAATACACAGATTACTCATTGATAAGCAGGCAGTTTTAAAAGATAAGATGTTATGGCAGTCTGTTAATTGCCATGATTATTTAAATATTTTCAAATAATAGTCCTTCTCCCACCAGTATATCTTGGGTGGCATCTATGGAAAAAGGAAAGTGTTCTTTAGCACTGAGAAATTCTGGTACAACATGCTAATGCAAAATACAGTTACTCCCAACACACCCAGAACCAATAAGTTTTGATGACAAGATCATTAAAAGGAAAAAAAGGTAAAACAAAAAACCCACAAATCTCTGCTCTCCCTTTTTCATAGGAATGGTGGCCTGACTCTGTTTTTGTACCACCAGCCTGCATGATGATGTGGTAATGCAACCACACTCCCCATCCTATCCTGCTAAACGACAAACAGAATAGGGGACATTCTGGAATGGAAAAAAAGATTGAGAACGACTATGGTAGCACATAGGTGGAGGACATCTCTCTTACCCCATATTACTGTCCTGGCTAGGCTATTTCAGCTAGATTTGTGGTGACCCGAGGCAGCATGCAGTAAGTCAATATTTTATTATTATTTTTGTTGCAAGCTTCAAGTACTGCCCTAAATATTTATAAGCACATGTTGCATACCAATTCAAATCACGTGTACAGTACAGCATAGCAAAACACCAGCAATATTTTGTTTCTTTTTCCCAGAACCCTTGGAACTCTTCAAGGCAGATGGATGAAGCATTCTGCTACAAGTATTGATAGAACCTAAGTCCCCTAACCTCTCACTTGGGCTCATTGTGTTTCCTTGGGAAAGTCCTTCTGTGTACGACTTCATCCCCCTGTAAAATGAGGGGTGATCATATTTAACCACTTTTTAAAGTGGTATGAGATTCTTAGATGGACATCACCATATGCTCTTTGTGCACAATATTATATTATCTGGATTAAAATCCATGAAAACTAGGACTTTTGCTACTATATAGAGAGCAATATAACATTTTATCATCATGTTTATCCTAATTTCCCTTATTTATTGGCTATATAAACCTTTTTGTAAATATTCTTCTTGATATGTGGAGATAAATCAGTCTGTGTATAAAAGCCCACAATATTAAAGCCCACTATATTGTACAAGTGAAAGACTGAACAGAATATACTGAAAAATGTAGACTCCCACATACAGGATTTGCAGGATGAAATACTATTAATCAGTCACTAACCATTTTTTGGCTATGAAAAAGGGATTTCTCTTGAATACCTTCCCTTTTATAGCCCCCTTCTCTCCAACAGAGGAAAGCAATGATGAGAGCCATCACTCCACCATATCTAGCAATGGGAGAGCGTTTGAAGATGGGGCTTTTGGCAGGATCAAGTCAGGCCTCACAGCTAGTCTGTGAAAAAAAAAATCTCATTCTGTAAACTGGACAACATTTATTTTAAAGAACAAAGCACACCCATTGTGAGTACGAGAAAGGAAGAGCTTACTTTCACATGTAAAACATTCAAAAGAAAAACACAGCTGCACCTTCAGACTTTCTGCATCTGAGCACATGCATCACTGCAGTCTTCCTGAAGAACTGACAGAAGGCTGAGGTGCAAAATGTGTGGAAACCTTGTAAAGGTCCTGGAAGAAGTACCATTCTGCCATTGCCCTGCTGTTCCCGGATTACACTTATTTCATGTTTCTTCATGAGGCTGATGGATTTCCACTGCATATGGCCAATACCATGCAAGGCACTGCATTTAAGTATCAGAGGGGTAACCGTATTAGTCTGGATCTGTAAAAGCCGCAAAGAGTCCTGTGGCACCTTATAGACTAAACCAATGTATTGAAGCATAAGTTTTTGTGGGCAAATACCCACTTCATCAGATATCTGACAAAGTGGGTGTTCACCCATGAAAGCTTATGCTCCATAACATCCGTTAATGCCACAGGACTCTTTGCCTCTTTTACAGATCCAGACTAACACGGCTACCCCTCTGATACTTAACTTATTTCCTAGATCTTGTCAGGGACAAAAACAACCTAGGGTACTTGGAATGCTGAAAGCTTCCCCGATTGTCTTGTGTGGTGTCAGGCAAAAAGCACAGGTCATTTACAGAATGGGTAAAGAGGCCAACAGGAGATCTGCACTGGAGAAAGGCTGATGTGGATAGAAATTATTTGAACTTGGGTGTTGTAAGGCAAGGTGAAAGAGAATCTGCACTGGAGAATAGGCATATCCACTGTGCCTGTGCCGATACCAGAATGAGGGCCTGAGGCCCAACCAATCTGCACTTGTGACCTGCATGTTGCCTAAAGATTTTCTGGAAACAAATTGACTCACCTTGGATTACACTGGTCTCTGGTGGCATGAAGGTGCAATATTCCGAGGAATGAAAGGTTTGCCTGGAACGAGGTCACAAGGCCACCTGAAATGCATGCTGATGATAAGGCAGAACAACTACCGGAGCAACCTCAAAAGTAGATGGCACTGCTTGGGAGAGTCCATGTTCCCAGTGAGCATGCTGATTCTGAAAAATCTCGATGCATTCTCTTCTAGTAGCTCCTGTAGAGCCCGAACCACAATTGAAAGCTGCTCTTCCTTGGCAGATCTCTTTGGGCAGAGTAGTAATGTAAACACCTACCCTCTGAAGCGCAGCAGAGTGCAATCTGCATTCCCCAGCACCAATGGGGATGAAT
Organism: Dermochelys coriacea; assembly: GCF_009764565.3. Lineage (NCBI taxonomy): Eukaryota > Metazoa > Chordata > Testudines > Dermochelyidae > Dermochelys > Dermochelys coriacea. Next base: position 76,641,656 of record NC_050071.1, on the reverse strand, counting down.
CAAGCCCAACTACTGTTTTTTATTCAAAATTAATGTGTATAAACAGGCTACAGAATCTATTTCAGGCATAGAAAGCATTATGGATACACCTGTATTTAAAATTGGTTAATGTATTCGCAGCAGCAGTCATTTAAGGTATTGCATTTCAAAGGCCAGATTTCTGAAGAAAAAAAAAAAGTTATCCTCACTTGTCTTCTGCATGGGTGGTCCTCTACATCTTCAGACTGACATGCGGAGTTAACAACTAGATTGTGTAATTCTGCCCCGCCCCCCAAAATCAGCTGTGCCCTGCTATAAACATCGGATCCTCAAAAACAGTGTACACAGGGGCGGTAAGCGCCCTATATGTTAGCAGTCTGCAATTCCAAATGCTAAACAAATCATTTAATTTAAGAATTGCAACATCTGCATTTGTATACCAAAGTTCTTTCTAAAAATGAGAAAAAGCAGAAGGCCAGATATCAATCTCAGTTATGCTACTGAGTAACTTCATTGAAATTAGTGGAATTACTATAGATTTCTATCAGTAAAGGTGAGATCAAAACCTGGCTTTGATTAACAAATGATATGGTGATATTTTCTTCAAACTGATCAGGAGAAAAACAAAATGATTGTGGAATTCCAAATTTGTCTCCTGTGAATGACTAGTGTAAATTCCATCTACCATGCTTCTTAATTTCTGTGTAAAATCTTATTTTATTTTTTCTTCATTCTGAAATCTATATTTTAATAGATGGGAAATTGCATTACTCTCTCCCTATACTGGTCTTTTCAATTAACAAGACCAGGATTTACATTTCAAAAGAATAGCAGGAAATGTCTAACAAACTTAACACTTGGTCTCTAGGAAACCAGAAATATCATACTAAATCACTGAAAGCTGTTCCACTGCACCTTAACTACATTCAAAAGCATCTGAGCAAGCATGAGAAGTATTTCACTTTTCCATAGACATCAGTATTATGAATCAGTTAAATGCAGATATTTAAAAACAAGAGATCAAGATTAACCTGCTGTTGGTTAAATAAGCATAATGCAAAACAACTTATGTTTAGATCTGTTGCTTTCCTCTGAAAATTTACTCTAAAAATAGCATTATGAGGCTCTTTGTTTGTCTTCTCTTAAAGTTTCCATGTAAAGTGAGCACATTACATTTGATGAGTAGAATGATGAGGGTGAGGAATATTACGTGTCAATGCTGCAAATTCAACCTAGAATCTAAAAGCCAAACTGGCTGATTTCGTTCTCAAACATTAATCAGTAATAATGGTTCTACATGCCAAATTAGGCCCTAAATGAAAATTTATCCATTTTCTTCTGCTTCTGTCTTCAGTGACACAGCACAGGTGTAACTGATTAGAACTAGACAACAAAAGTCATTTGTAGATGATTCAGAAGGAGAAATAAAATCTGGCACCCTCTAAATTAGCTGTGTGGGCTGTGCAGGGCTTAGAGTAAAACCAACTTATTTTGTCACTAGGTAAACAGATCTGCCGCTGAATGTATACAAGGAGCAGATCTGCTGAGCTGGGACATGCTATCTTGTGACAGGGGCACAGCTGCTGTATCCCCGCCTCTTCCACAAACGCTAACAGCTCTGAGACCTTCTTCTTTGTAAATGCTGGTGTGTACTATATTTACAATGTCTCAATCCCTCCACCAATACATATCAGTGCATCCACACCTTTGCACCATTTTCCAGCTGTCCAGCCCACTCTCCCAGGGTGGGGTGGTTGAGTTGTCTCTACTCAGAGAGTTGCCATTCTCAGGATCTGTCTGCCCTTCCCAAGCACTTTCTTCCTGTGCTCTTTTTAAAGCATTTGCCTGTTAATGGGCTAATTAGCTCATTATTAGGCCAAACTAGAATTAGGAAGTTAATTGGGCACATCCCCTTGATAAATTAGACCTTTTCAGGGGAACCTAATTGGTTCTAACAGTGACCAGAGTGCTGGCTCAAGCCCCATCTCTCAGCACTCAGTCTCATACCTCCCCCAATTTTCTAACAGAAGGCAGTTTGTTCCCTCTCACTCTCCCTCCTTTTCTGGAGGTTTTATTAAAGCAATGCCACTCCTCATCCTCAAGGTGATCATCTTGGATCCTCCTATAAAGTCCATCCATTCTCCATCCACAAAAGTCACATTTCTTGGGAGGAGGTTGCTCCTCTAGTTCTGTCTTGCCCACAGGTCCTCTCACCAAGGGCAGCCTGTTGAGTTATTCTCCCTGCTTCCACCCTCTTTATTAGGAGGCAAAAGAACAAGAGCAAACCCTGACCCCAGAGTACCCTGGGTCTCTGTTTTGCCCAACCCTCCAAAGTGTTTCAGGGATGCCTGCTCCTGTCATTCTAAAGGCAAGGGGTCAGCTAACAGTTCAACCTCCGTGGAGAAGCTTATGTTACCTCCACCCCTTGATCCTGTATCTTTGTTTTCTCTCTCTTTCTCTTCCCCCTCAGTACCCTTGGGGGACTTCTGTCATCCCTCTCTCTACAGCTTGTAATTGTGTGTCCAGGTCTCTCCAACCCCTCTGTGCTGGTCTCCTCCTTATCTTGCCCCAGGGAGAGCACTATATAGCCCTTTTCTACTTCCAACCACTACTCCTATCCGTTTCCACCTAAATTTCCCTTTGACTGCCAGGGGCACCTCTGCCATTAGGTAGAATTTGTTGTCCCCATGTACACATTCGATTTTGACGGTACCTCTGGGAAGTATCCAGTGGGTCTCCTCCAGATTAACAAACAGGCTGGAGATGTCTCCACTAAGTCCCTCTGGTACCTTCCCCTTACCATTGCTGAGATGGTAGGAGCTTTCTTCCTTTTTCTTCTTGCCCAAGAGTCCTGGCCCAGCCACAACAATTCTGCAAATCTGAACATGATGTGTGTGTGTGTGTGTGTGTCCGTCCTTCATGGCCATACTGGAAACACACTGTGGCCTGAACCCCTGCCAGAGTTCTTTAAGGATCCTAGGTGGGAAAGGGCATTGAGAGGAAGAAGGAGGATCTTAGTCTTTTTCACCAGATCTAGTCCCTTAAACTGGTGACCCACTCTGGGAACATCCTCCTCTGCAAACTCCTCTGCTAGTTTAACTGTGGCCTCCAGATTAACAGGCTAGTGCTGCCTGATTTATACTTGGGTATTTTCAGGGAGACTCTGAAGAAACTATTCCAAGATCACAGAATCCATAATCTCCCCCACAGTTTGTGCATCTGGCTGTAACCAACACATACCCAGTCTGTTAATTTCCTGCGTAATCCTCCAGTCCATCTTGCAACTCTATATTTCTGGCAGTATTTTAATGTGGACAGGCCAACCTGGTCCCAGACAGCAGCCTTAACCATGTCAAATCCTGCTCATCATTGAGAGCCATATATTCTACTTGTACGTCCATGGTTAAATAGGATGCCAGCTGAAAGACCCCCATTGTTCATCCCAACGGGCTCCCACTGCCACTCTTTTGAAAGTAACCAAAGACATCATGGTTGTCTGCAGGTCCCATCTTAGAGAGCGTCTTATCACCTGTGCCTCGTTTCTGTTTCCCATCGCAGGACCTTCCAAACTTTGCAGGAGTTGTTGCTGTACCTGGGCTTCCTCCTTTATAAATTTCTGCAGGCTCTTTTGCTACTCAGCCTTCTAGGCAAACAAGGACTACTTCTCTGCATGGTGGGATTGTAGATGGTCTGCAGGGTCTTCAGCATCTCTTTTTGCTGCTCCACTAACCATTGAAGTGTTCCCTCCATCACCTGGACTGCAAACCGCTACATCAGCTTCTCCATTCACATGGACACAGGTGAGATCCCAGACAAGCCCCCAGGTATGACAGGGGCTCAGCTACCATACCTCCACCTCTTCTTTGAGAACAGATCACCCTGAGACCTTCTTCCCAGTAAACATTAGCATGTACTTTATTTACATGCGTCTCAATCCCACCACCAATACATATCGGTGCAGCCATGCCTTTGCACTCTTCTCCAGCTTTCTGCCCTTCATATGTGTGTGTGTGTGTGTGTGTGTGTGTGTGTAGGGGTTGAGGCAAATCTACTCAGAGAGCTCCCCTTATCAGGTTCTCTTAGTCCATCCATCTGTCCTACCTCCCTCCCGCTCCCCCTTTCCTCCTTAAGCACTTCCTTCCTTTGCTCTTTTTAAAGCCACTTGCCTGAAAATGGGCTAACTACCTTCCTAGCCGTCAGGCACACCCCTGGCCAATTAGACCTTGTCAAGGGAATCTAATTGGTGCTCATAGTGAACAGATTGCTGGCTCAAGCTCCACATCTCAGTCACATATCATTACACAGTCAAACCAAAACTGAAATTTTCCAACTCAAGTTACAGTACACATATTGGAAAGCTATATAAAACTGCATTCTTAATACATCTTCATTTCCTTCATTTATATTTCATAGGCAACAGTTTTGGATAGTATCCCATAAATGGCTAAGAAAAAGAATTAAAATTATAACAAAAGGTGGGCAACTACTCCCTCAATCAAAAGAGCAAATAGGATTACCACCTTCTCCTCTGGATGTTTTCCTGGCCCACTAGCCTTACTCTCAGCCAGACACAGACAAAGCTAAATGACACACTCATTGCTCAGGTCTAATGAAAGAGAGACCTACCTCAGAATTAAGCATCATCAACATATTGATGGCGCTACAGCTCACACTGCCTCTTCTATCCCTTCTAGTGTCACATCCCCACTGAGAAGAGTTGACCGATGGTATCCCACAAGAAAGCTCTTGATGCTGATGAGCAACCCCTTACCTCTACCATCTCAGAGAAAAAAAACAGAGTCCACAGCATCTGCAATATCACAGGGCCAACAGTATGACAAGTCTCAACCTTCGACAGTCTTCCCTAAAAAGATTAGAGACAAGGCAAAAACTGGTAACACTGACAGTTTCAAGTGTTTATCTATAAAGAATCCAGTTTTATCCTTACTAGATTTTAACAGCTACAGGAGACATCTTTTCCAAGTCCAGATTGCAAGTCATAGCCAAGAGGTCCTGCAGAACTTCCAGAACCTCTGTGATCAAAACTGGCTGAGAAGAGGTTGTACTGGTTTCCCAGCATAGCTCTGTCACCATGCAAGCAGTAAAAATATTACAAGTCTAATCAAGCCTATTCACAGAATATGAAAAACAAGTCCTTCAGCAAAAAATTTAAGGCTTTGTATCTAGTCTGCGTCCAGAGGTGCACAATCAGAACCTTGCAGATGCTGCGGTGGTGACAGTGAAGACTTTCTTCATTTCTATCAGAGCCACAACATAACATTTGAAGTTTATACCAGGAATGATAAAATTAAGAATCCATTTGCTGCCACTGGCACTAGCCTTCGCCCTTCACACTCCATCCACTGAGAGTCACCATCATGAAGTATGGTAGCCTGAGAGAATGGCAAAGAAGGAAAGGCCATTACAAGTGAACATATGTGACTGTCAATGACATAAAATGTTTATTGGGCCCTGGTTATCGGGCCTGTAAAGTCACCAAAGAGTGGTACACTGGTTGAATAGCATTATCCTTCAGAGTTCTGAAGTCCAACTGGGTAGACTAACAACAGAGGTCCCCTTTCTCACTGAGGGCCAGACCTCATACTGAATGAGACAACAGTCAGTCCATGAGAAGGGTGTAATCCCCACTGCCCAAATTGCTAATCCTGGACCACAAAATAAAATCCACACTATAGTCACCTACGGAAGTCACCTGGGGTAGTCATATGGTTTTCAAGGTTGTCACTATAGAGGACTCATCATCCATCTGGATGTTAAAATAACCCAGGACAGTATGTCTTGATGACTAACACCAGCCAAATTAACATTCAGACAGCTCAGCCAATGCCAGATGTACTTGGGTAACCTATATACCACTACTACTTCTATTTCAACTCTATTCCAGGATTCAAACACATCAAGTTAACCAAAGACACAACTAACCACATTTTGGAGTGGAAGACACTACATATGTAAAGGACAAATGCTACCAACAGAAGTATACGCCCTCTCACAGGATCCACAGGGTCACCTTGAACAACGTCCATCTAGAGATGGCTGACCTATTAGTGGCCCTGCAGTATCACACAGCCCAAAGTTATTTTGCTTTTCTAAATGGCAATAACTCAGCATCATAAAAAAACAAGACTGTTTACTGCAATACAATCACTTAGAATAAAATACATTGTAAATGTAGGTAGAGATTATTAGGCTGTAGGACAAACATTTTATTATTGCACCTTGACAAAATTCAGTGAGTTGTATTTTTGGTGGTATCAACAGTTCAAAGATACTTATTGTCATTTTCTTCTTTATAGGAAGCTGTTATTCTTTAAAGTTACAGTATAATTCTGACCCAAACAGCAGCTTTCTTCTGTCTCTCTCATAAATATGTACACTCATTTTAACACACTGTAGTAAAACAAAGGCATCCTTTGTTATTGTTCTTTCTAGAGGCATCAGGAAATGGTTTATCACCTCGAGGGTACATAATGAAATATAGCTAATTACAAACTGGACTGTACCCCAGATACTCTTCAAATGGTTTGTTATATTAGTAAATAAAATTCAAGTTTGTACTCAAAGATTATTCCTGATTAATGATTCTTTTCTTATGTGTAACTGTTTTTATGGAAATGGTGATTTGTTAAGTAAACCAGCAAATCCTGACTTGTTAACGGCTTTATTTATGTGTGAATAAAAAAAGGCAGGAAACTAAATCTTGTACCCAACCTTCACTTTGAAAAATAATGTATTTTAGTAGTATTATGTATTGTAAAACTCTGCTAGCTTCCAATGAAATATTATATTTGCACTAGAAAGAACAAAGGAACTCAACCTTCACTAAGTGGAAATATTCTTTACGGCACTTGTGATCTATATATTGCTTGCTAGAGGACTAAATTTAATGCGACTTTGGATTTGTTTGGCTATGGGAAAAAAATAACCTTTGGGAACATTTTATAACAAGCCATACAGTAAGCTAAAATTTGATCTTTATAACTCATTTGTTCAGTATAATGTGACTCTGAAGCCGATAAAGTTCATACACACTGCATTATATTCCATGTTTAACCAGGATAAATAAAAATAAATAAATAAATGCCACCTCACTCTTATATAGTGCTTTTCATCACAAATATGAAAGTGTTTACAATGGGAGGTCAGTATCATTAACCAACCCATTTTACATACAGGGAATTATGGGTGTTCTAGATTACGGTATTATTTACTTATCACAGGTTTTTACAGTTTAGTTTTGCCTAGCTAACATCATTTTATGTAAAAGAAAAACCAATCACAAATTTGTGCAGTATGTGGGAACATATAAAAAAAAAATATAGAGATGGCAAATGTGTCATCTCCTAATACCTATGGTCATCGTCAGAAGTGACTACTCTATTTGTATATGAAACTTGACACTAGAACTGGGTGGGAAACAGGAAATAGTTTTCCCATTTGAAGAAAGTTGAGATTTTTGAAAAAAAATCCCTTCTCATTTTGACAATTACAATTCTCCCTCCCCCTCAATTCCCCCCTCCCTCCCAAGACTGACCCTTTCCTGCAAAAGGATTCAGTTTAGAAAAAATCAGTATTTTTTAAATGGAAAAACATTTTGTCAAAAAGATCCCAACCAGCTGTACCCAAGAGACACTTCCTCTGGGGAAAAAGAGGATGAGAGAACCACCACCATCAGACAGGTGTATAGTCACATTGAGTGCCTTCCAGGAGTGCATTAAGCAGATAGTGTGGTGATGAGCATGGCATAAGAACCTGAACAGAATAGACTAGACACCCCCAGTGACCTTATTTGCAGAGATGCCGAGTACCCACAGCTCTCATTGACTTCACTGGGGGCTGCCAGTGCTCCACACAAAACTTAGGCATTGGGTGTCTAAAGTTGGACAACCAAAAAAAAAAAATGAGGCACTTAGAATTTATGACCAATTCTGAAAAGGTGTATATATTCTCTCCCCCCCCCACGTACAATACATTTGCCATCCTAAAACGTCAAAGACGACAATGATTTCACATTCTGCATTTCTTTGATCAAACAAAACCAAAGCGAGCAATAGTTACTGCATGTTTGTGAAACTAGCTCACATCTGAAAGCTCCATGCTGTGTCAAGGGAAATCTTTGTAACACAATCATCTCTTAAAAGCTTCCTGGCGATATTTGAGCAGGTTCCCACAGAAAGAAAGATTTAGGTCACCTCAGGAAACAAAACAGATTTAAATGTTTCCACATTAAGATTTGGACAAGTGTAGAAAGTCAAACAGATGGCTTTAGGGGATATTTCCATACCTACATATCAGCCAGAATAAATGGCAAAATAATGGAATAAATCCCCTTCCCGCTCTCTGCAAATTCAGCTCCATAAGCTGAAACACTAGAATATTTCCTCTGCACAGCTGGTCCCAATCCAGGAAGTCTACACAGGGATGAGGCTAGTTACCAGCATGCTGCCGATCTGTGCTCCACAAAATTCTCCTGCAGCTGTGCATAAGGGTGTACTGGGGACAAAGGCACAGCCAGTGGATTCCTTACATAGCCTATGAGCGGCAGAAGAAACCATGCATCAGCTTACCGGTTATACCACAACCTGAAGAGGAAAAACATGACGAAGAATCAGATTCACAAACTGGGTTATGACCCTCACTGCACCTCTCAAATGGTACAAAAAGGGCCATACAAATGCCCAGCAGAGAATTCTCCTGTTAGAAGGGGAAATCCCTGCCAGTGAATCTGCCCTTCCACTTGGCCCCGAGTCTCTGCCTCTTCCTTGGTGTGTTTGGGGTGGGGAGGAGAAAGCGGCATGGTGGAGCTCTGTTCTGATACAGCAATCCCAAGAATCCTAAACCAGTGTATAACGAAGCTACTTGGCAGCAACTTTAAGTTGGGTTGGTCAACGCTAAGAGAATAACCATATCCCTCAACCTTAAGGCCTACATAGTTGTATAGATATTTTGAGATACATCCAGAAAAGTGGCCCTTGCATGGGTGCACACCATCTCTTACATTCCATTGACGATGTGCCAGAAATCTCATGGAAAAATTCTGTGGCACTTCTGTGAAATTAGTCAGTCCAGTTTCAGAATTATATAATATTATAGACATTATATAAATTAAGTTACACTAATTTATAGTGTAGCTAATCTAAATTATATGTAAATAGGCAATTCTCATTTCCCAATTATGATCCCAAAGTACTATAATCTAGAAAAGATTCAGCCATTTTAAAGGTTAACTGCTGCTAATATTAACTCCAAGCCCATTAGAAATGTTTTTAATGCCTAGAAATACCTCAGCTGTGGAGGCCTGTAAAGAAGATATGGACTACTGATCAGCATGAGGGGGCATTTTGCTAATACACTCACATTTTCCCATCCTGAATTCCTCCACTCGTTATTTTGTCTGGTTGAAATGTTTTTAGCATTCCGCTCATAAATCAGATAAATGGCTTACAGTGAGTAAATCTAAAGCTTATTATTGGCTGAATTCACTGAATGAATTAAACAGATAAATGAAAGGGAACAACAGAGCATTACAGATTGGGGGAGGGGGGAAGGCAAGTGAATGCTAAAAGCAGAATACTGAGCTCCAAACCTTGATGATCTTACAGCTGTGGTCACCTGCCCCAACGGACCAAATTTTGTTATATTGTTTTTAAAAACTGACCTAAAATAAATTGTGAAAGCATGTTGGTAATCCAGACATCTGAGACAAAAGACTGATAAATGGATCTTGCACTGCATTTTGATTACATCACTGATTTAGTGTGCTCACCCCTAGAAGGCGAGAGCACCCAGAGAAGACCACCGTCCCTGGCCTATGGAGCTTTTTTATTTTACAGTGTTCAGGTAGCATGGTGATCGATTACACAGGTAGCACTCTCTCTGGTGGATTAACATTGATCATTTTTGCAGAAGCAGCATGATTTAATGAAGGAGCTGAATGAAGACTGATTGTGTTGTGTCCAAGGAGCAGAGGAGTTCCAGGCATAAGGGGAAGCATGGAAGAAGCCATGAAAATAAGTGGGAAAAGAACATGATGAGAGGCTTTGGCAGAATAAAACGATTGAGGTGGAAGAGTAGGAATAACTGAAATCAGAGTCCTTTGGTAAGAGAGTAAACTGAAACAAATTAGAGGCACAGCAGCACCTTCCTCCAAGAGGTGAAACAAAAAGATGCTGAAATGCTTTTTCCACAACTTCATTCCTTGTGTTCAAAGCCCCTTTCTGATTCACAACATCCAATGGTCAATAATTTTAACATAGTGTATGTACTATGAGGGACCATTTCAGTTGTCATCCACTGCCATATGGAATGTATCAGTCACCACTCTTTTGCAAATAGTTTCCCACCTATGAATAAATCATTGCTTTACTTATGATTGCCATCAGTTTCTTGACCCTCCATATTACGTTGAGCATTACAGCAATTTCACACAGCCATATACAATAGCTTTTTCTGATGGCTTGCTATCATCCTCAAAGACTGCATGCTCTGTGACTGTGATAAGGCAATACAGTGATACCATGTGCACTGTATGATGGCTTAATATTTGAAATGAACATTGCTGGTATTTTTAAGATAACTGTCAAACAATGGTTTCATGGTTCTTTGGGAGATGACAGCCGTTTTAAAATGAGTAGTCTAAGGTATGTGTTATGCCCTTACCCTGAAAGGGCTGCACAAATACTTGAGTGTCCATATTAAAAGGGCTCCAAATCAGGGATTAAAAGAACCAAATCAAATACTAGGCATCATTTTCATAAACAATGGAATTTTTTCAGTACTTGAAAACTGAAATTGTTTAACAGTATGTGTAAAAGGTAGTCAAAGAAAATACTGCTGTATTTAGGATAATGATCACTGGCTATAAAAAACTTAAAGTAAAATATCTAGTTAACAAGTTAGTTAATGAAAAGAAGAAGAACATGACTACCAGAGTTATTTCACTAGTCTGTAACAAATTTTTTCATTGCACCAAAGGAAAACAAAATGTTCAATTCTACTAAAAGCACACACGAAGTTCGATAGATTGCAAAGACAAGAGCTTGTGGCTGGAAGAGTGGGAAATAAATGTACAGTGACAAAATGCATCCTATTTTAACTGTTTTTATAAAAAGAGGATGCAGCCTAATGCCAATACTTGAAAGACTCCTATAAATATATTTGACAATTATAAAAATTGCAAGTAACAAATTAACTACATGACAGCAGACGGTTTAATTTCAGTTTGTGACAAATACATACAACTTCTAACTGGATAACTAGATTTTTAATACTAACATTACTGTAGGCTGTAATATATGTATAGTATAGTATAGAAAACAATATAGATGATTTAACATGAGACAAATATTTATATTAATATTGTGTATTATACATTGCTAATATAATTAAGGATTGCTGCTAAGACAGACAACATTGCATGTATGGCTAATTTATAGCTGTGCAATCAGGATGGAATTTACCCCAGTTCAGAAGGACACCATGAGGTCTACGTACCACTCAAGTCCCACTTAAACATTTAAAATTATTTTGAAGTAAATAAGGCATGGATTAACACACACACAGTCCTAGAAAATTCTGCTTATATGTTTCCAAGGCGATAGAAAAAGTGTGACATATTGTAATATTTGAGAAACAGTACATTTTCATATAATTAAGGAGGGCATTTAATACATTTACAAAAGCTATTTGAATGGTATATAGTTTATAAAGTGCTTTTGGGGGCTTCTTAATTTAAGATATTATATAGATATGTTATCAGATCTGAGTACCTTACATCTCATGATGAAGAAGCAGCTGGTGGTCGCACAAATCCAACTTGCTATACTTGTAGAAAAAACTCTCAATGATTTCATTTGGAGATTTGTATTAGAGGAATCGAGTTGCAGGGGGGTCACAAGGTTATTCTACGAGGGTTGCAGTCTTGCCACCCTTACTTTTCCACTGCCTTCAGAGTTGGGACGCTAGAGAGCAGTGGCTGTTGGCCCAGTACCCAGCTCTGAATGCAGTGGCTAAGTAAGGGTGGCAACTGCTGACTGAGGGTCCAAACTCTGCAGGGAGCAGTGCAGAAGAAAGGGTGGCAATACCATACCATGCCATCCTTCCTTCTGCGCTGCTGGTGATGGTGGCTCTGCTTTCAGACCAGGCTCCCAGCCAGCAGCTGTCGCTCTCCAGTTGCCCAGCTCAGAAGGCAGCACTAATGTCAGCAGCACTGCAATCCCCCCCAACAATAACCTTGTGACCCCCCCCACCCACCCACAACTCCTTTTGTGGTCAGGACCCCTACAATTACAACAGAGTGAAATTTCACATTTAAATAGACAAAATCATGAAATTTACTATTTTTAAAATCCTCTGACCATGAAATTGACCAAAATGGACTGTGAATTTTGTAGGGCCCTACCTATTTGGTAACTGTCCCATGAAGCAGCAGCAGCCGCACCTTAAACTTCTCAAAATACTTTGTTTCATCTTGAATTGTCTAGCTTTAAATGTAATGGTGATAAACTTGTAATTCCTAAGATAAAGTTTGGATAAAGAAAACCAAGAAGAGGACCAAAATAGCATATTAACAAGTCTATTCAAATATCTTTTTAAACCTATACAGTCAAATTCAGTCCTCACATAAAAGAAAAGGAGTACTTGTGGCACCTTAGAGACTAACAAATTTATTTGAGCGTAAGCTTTCGTGAGCTATAGGTCACTTCATCGGATGCATCCGATGAAGTGAGCTGTAGCTCACGAAAGCTTATGCTCAAATAAATTTGTTAGTCTCTAAGGTGCCACAAGTACTCCTTTTCTTTTTTGCGAATACAAACTAACACGGCTGTTACTCTGAGTCCTCACATATAAACACTTGACTCCTGTCAACTTCTGTGGGAGATATCTGCATTCATGGGAGAGCTGAACCGTGCTCATAATGGTTTTCTATGAGTGATAACAGACAAGACCCAGGTTTCAGAGTAGCAGCCGTGTTAGTCTGTATTCGCAAAAAGAAAAGGAGTACTTGTGGCACCTTAGAGACTAACAAATTTATTAGAGCATAAGCTTTCGTGAGCTACAGCTCACTTCATCAGATGCACCATAGCTGTAGCTTTGCCTCATCCTTACTTTTCCTGGATTTTGTTTGCACCATGAAGTTTTTACATTGTGAGTTACACAGGAGTTACACAGGGATAAAGCTAAATAAAAAGAATGGTTCAGAATACATATCAATAAATCAAACCACGTCCCCAAGTCCTGCAATACATTTCATATAGACACAATGATCTGTCCAGAGGGAACTCATTGCAGGATCAGGACCTAGATTGTAAAAAACTAACTGCTAGGTAACCTCCATAAATAATTTTCTGCTGTAAGGATTCCAAAAAAACGGAAAAGCCACAAGACACCTAGAAGAACTTAGATTGTATATCCAATACACACACAGTTCCCTTCTTTCCTTCTCACCCCTCACTCCCACCTCTGCCCAGCCAATTTTTTTCCCCCCTTTTTCTGCATACTGACAGACAAAGAACATCATGTTCAGACCAAATGGCATATTTGAAGCTGTACAGCTCAATAAGATAGCCGATTTCAACTATTCCTTTGTAACATTATCTTTTATACCAAATTACAGCTTGATCTAAATTTGAAATGGCTGAGATATTAAAAACAGGGAAAAAAATTGATTTTATAATGCAAAGTCTGGAGTCAACCTTAATTAGAAACAGCACTATCAGATACACTAAAGTATGGTTATTTTGTATGATACAATTTTTTCTTACAGATGGCAAAGAAAGCGATTAGTTCACAGGTGAAAAGGTTAGTTTTATTCAAGATAAAATGACTGTCTCATTAGTCGTCAAGAAGTCTCATGGATACCTGCAAAGCCAAAAATACTGTTACCCATTACTGCAAAGTCCATCTTCACCTACTTGTTTTTCACCTTCTTGTAAATATTTATGATGTCACTGTGGATTCTCCCATTATTTTACTACCACTACATTGTAACCAATACCCCAAAATCTATTCTATATGCAAAAATCTTAGTAGTGACTTGGGCACCTCATGAATAACTTGCTAATAGAACATGTAGGATGCTGTTTTTCATGTTTTTTCTTGTATGATCTGCATGTTTTCTTGCCAACAGAAAAAAAAACAGTAGAATATATAAGACTATAGCAAATACTTTAGAGGTGACAAGTCACATGGGAGATTAAAAAGATCCAAAGTGACAGAGCTGATCCTGAGGCAAAGTTCTGCTTTCCCAGTTTTTTAAGGAAAAGTAACACTAAGACTTTAAAATCCATACACACACCAGGGATGGGGCGGGGGGGAAAAAGAGAACCACTCAGCTCTTGGGTCACATTGTCTAGACCAACTGAGTTAAAGATTACAGAAGAACAATAGAACATTTGTTTTAAGTGTATGCATGAAGAACTGAAGCGGTCTCTGTAGGAAGGATTTAAGAAGCTAATTGATAGCTGACTTGAGCCTAAAAATAACCTCAAGACTGCTAAATTTCATAAACAGCTTTGAACAGAACAATCTGATAATTAGGGTCTTTTTGCACAAACATTCTTAGCAGAGTTCAGAAGGTTTCTAACTGATACCACCACTCCTCCATACAACAATCATAAATTCCGAGCAACCAAATTAGAATACATTATCAGTTGCTTGAGATAAGTATGAGAGAGTAAATTGATTCCCACTTTGACACCACAGTCTGTCAGTTGTGCACATATACATTAGACGTCATAATTTAGCTCTTGTATTTTGACCTTATTTGCCAGGATGATACCACCACCTCAAAAGTTAGAAGACTTTTCAAAGTTTACTAGCATGGAAAAAAAATCTTTCGTTCAAAAGAAATTCTCTGGCATTGCTGAGTTGTTCAGAAGGGGACAAAGGGGACACCGGGGAGAATTTACCAAAATGTACATAAAACCTCACATTATTTCATATTTTGCCTGAAGTCTTATGACATTTGGGTCACCTAATGAATTCTAAATACCAAACAACATACATATGAAGGTGATCAGCTGCAACATCAGTAATTAATAAAAAAAAGTTTAAAAAGTTATTAAACTAAATACCACCATACAAATGTGATTCAGCCATAAGAGATTAAACAGTGTGGGCACCTATAAAGGCATCAACAGAAATGGCACATCTATGAATTCCAACTGCAAAACCTGGATTTGCAAATGCAAATGATACGACAGACCTAAGCATACCCATTTTGCACACACAGATGGACTTCTGGAGGAGAGAATACTGAGGCCCCATATCTGTCAGGGAATTGGGCAGGCCCTGTCTATATGCAGACAGACACGTTAACTGATGCTGTGATAGCCTCTTCTGAATCTGTGGGCAGCAATAGCCAATGGGCTGGAGTGGGGAGCTGGGGAAACAGGAGCTGTTGCTGCAGGGTGCGTGTGGGGCAGGATCAGCACTTTCTCCTCCCCCTCCCAAAAAACCCACAATATTTTCGCCAGCTTCCTATGCTTCTATCCGTTTGGTGAGAAAGTTACAGCAGTTTACTCTGACTTACAATACCACTATACAACTTACATTTCCATCTACATCCTCTCTGAATTGGGTCTAAGATACAGATATATATTTATTTTATCTTTTTCTAATCCTTCCCACCCAGAGAGCCTGTACTTTTAAGTTGCCTCCACTGTATTTGCTTAGTCACTCCTTCAATATGTCTGTGAAGCTCCTTATTCTCCCCATTCCTACTTTTTAGCGTTACTCCTTGGGGCTTCATTTGTGCCTGTTCACCCTTGGCCTCAGTCACTGGGTGTTTCTCATCCCTTCTCTCCACGCAGTACTATATCTGCAACTAGATCCAGACTTCACTTTTGTGTGAACATGCATGCCTGCAAAGTACATTTTTGCATCTCTAAACGTTGAAAGCTACAGGTTTTAATTGTCAATTCAAGTATAAATGCCACCTGCCCATTGTGACCACAGCTTTATGTACCAGGGTGGCATTCGGATCTGGAGAAGAGTCTTTGAGAAGATTCCCTAGAGCACCCTCAAACATAACTGATGTTATATACAACGGGAAGGGAAAAAGGGGGAGAGTTGTCAAGCCACCCCCAGAATCCAGCTGCTGAAGAAATGGAGCCAAGTATCCGAGCAGGAGTCCCTGTGGTTGACCCACTAAGCAAAGGATGGGTGGGTGTGAGTGTGAGGGAGGTCCAGCCTGCAACAGAGCCAATCTCCTGGCAAACCTAGGAGCACAGCTGGGCCTAACAGAAACAATCTGATTGGCTGCAGGACTCTGCAGTCAGATACTTAAGCTCAGTAGCATCAGCAGGCCAGTGCTCAAAGCATTCTAACCCGTAGCTGCACTTGGTTCTATCCCTGCCTCTGGCCTTGCTCCTCTCCCGCTCCCCGCTCCTTCCTGATCTCAGACTCCCAGCTCAGGCCCCGGCTCCACCTGCTGACTATGACTCCGGCTAACCCTTCAGCTTAGGCTTTGGTCTCTGACTCTCAGCTACAACCCTTGGCTTCACACCTGGACCTCCACATCTGGATTCAGCTCCAACTGATGGGCCGGATTCTTACTCCAACCAGTAGGCCAAACTGCACACAGCTTGGTTGAGCAGCCCAAAAGATTGAAGAAGGGCAGGTAGCAGCTGGACTGTCCTTCAGACAGATTCCACAGAGGCAATGGTGCCGGACACTGAGGGAATCCTCCAGACCCTACAGGCCCAATTTACATCCTTGCAAGTACAAACTGCAGCCCTTCAGGCTCAAGCCATCCCCTGACTGTAGCTGCCACCCCTGCTTCTAGGGAGCTGGGGATTCCAATGCTAGTTAAGTTTGATGAGGACCATAACATGTTCATGAAACCACAAAACAAGTGCTGGCGCGTGTTCATGCTTTGGCCCCAGTCATTCTCCACTGACCAGAGCCAAATAGGACTTACTAGTCTGCTAACTGCGGAGGCTGAGGGAACCAGGTCCTCGAGCAATACCTACATTGCTTTCTCGGTTATAATCAAGATGACTGGGCCATCGTCCTACCATATGCAGAGTTTGCATGCATACATACAGGCATCCCCACAACACAGCCCATTCTACACAAACTAAGTTTTCCACTCTCTACTTTGTTTGGCTGCACCTCTAGACTCCCAAGTCCGTGACACAGCAGACCTAGGTGCCCACCTTCACTGGGTCTACCAAGAGCTTACCAAACACTTTGAAGCCTCTCAGGAGGCATATAAACATCATACTGACTGAAAAAGCCAAGCCACACTGACCCAGTAGGAGATAAGATTTCATTGTCCTTCACACACGTCAAAATCCACATGCCTCTGAGCCAAATTGGACTATCAGTATCTGGGCAGAACAAATTAGCCCTGTAGCAAATTAGGCTTTACTTCCTGGAATCCTTGAAGGACCACACAGTTTTCCACATGTCCCTCTGAAACCTTACATGGAGAACCACTTTCCCAGCTGCTCCATTCCACCACTACCTCCTGTAGATGTCCAGGGCCAAGAGAAGTAGGTAGTCCAGGAAATTCTAGACTGAGTTTGAGGCAACTATTATCTGGTGGACTGGGAGGGCTATGGACTGGAAGAGCAATGAGAGCCAGTCAAATACATCCATGACCCAGAACTCGTATGCGCCTCCCATTAGAAATACACCTCCTGAAACCAGGTCCTATGGCTTTCACGAGGTAGCCTTAAAGCAGGAGTACTGTCATGAACCAGCCTGCAGCACAGCCAGTCTCCTGGCCACCCAGCAAACACAGGGGGCCCTTACAGAAGCTATCTGACTGTGCCACCTGATTGGCTGCAGGAGTCTTCAAGCTGATTCTTAAGCTTGGTAGCAGGCCAGTTGCTGTTCAACACATTCTAGCCTACAGCTGCACTTCTTCCTGTCCCTGCCTTCACTGTCTCTAGCCTTGCTCCTGCTCCTGCTCCAGCTCCAGCTCCAGCTCCTTCCTGATTGGATTACGATTCCAGCTAACCCTTTGGCTTTTGTTTCTGACTCCCAGCTACAATCCTCCGCTTGGTTCCTGGATCTGCCATATCTGGATTCAGCTTTTACTGGTAGGCCAATCTCTTGCTCCAACCTAGGGTGACCAGGTGTCCAGTTTTCGACTGAAACACCCAGCCAAAAAGGAACCCTGGCGGCTCCAGTCAGCACTGCTGACTAGGCCCTTAAAAGCCCAGTCGGCGGTGCTGTGAGGCTAAGGCAGGCTAGTCCCTACCTGTCCTGGGGCACCGTGCTGTGCTGTGCCCCGGAAGCAGCCAGCAGGTCTGGCTTCTAGGTGGGGGGCCCACGGGGCACTGCACGCTGCCTGAGCACAGGCTCTGCACTCCCATTGGCTGGTTTCCAGCCAATGGGAGCTGGTGGGGTGGTGCCTGTGGGCAAGAGCAGCATGTGCCACAGAGACTGCTGTCTTGCCTTGGAGCCGGACCTGCTGGCCGCTTCCAAGGCACAGCATAGAGCCAGGACAGGCAGGCAGCCTGACTTAGCCCTGCGGCACCGCAGACCAGGAGCCTCCCGAAGGTAAGCCCATGCCCCAATGCCAAACCCATGCCCATGCCCTGGCCCAGAGCCCCCTCCTGTACCCCAAATCTCTGAACCCAGAGCCTGCACCCCCAGCCAAAGCTCTTATCCCCCCTGCACCAACCCAGAGCCCTCTCCCACACCTTGAACCCCTCATCCCTGGCCCCACCCCAGAGCCAGCATCCCAAGCCCAGAGCCTGTACCTCCTCCTGCACCCTAACCCCTAGCCTGGAGACTCCCCAAAAAAATATGAGTTTGCTACTGCTTCCAGCAAAGAGACTGAGCATTAAAGGCCTTTAGATTGAGAGAGCCTCAATTCCTGATAATCTATCCATATGTTTATCATACTCAATCCATTAGAGTAAGAGTACAAGGACAAAGTGGAATTTTACAAGTTTTTTAGATGGCAGAGTAGTATCATATATGCCAAGAGGAGGTGGAATTGCAAGAAGCAGTTGCATTAGAAAAGAATGATTTGGCAAGACATGAGCAAGATTTGACGACACCAGAACCATTTTGAACGAATCCTGTGGGGATTCCAGTCCCACATGAACCTGTGATCTCTGCCTGAGTGCCACATTTTTTTAAGAAATGACTCGATAAGAGCAGAAACTAGATTTTTCATTTCACAAGTTCAAATTTCCTGTCCTAAAATGGGATACTACTACTACTACTACTACAACAACAAAATCAAAATTTCATACAAAATCAAATTAAAAAAAAGTTTTAGGTTGAAACATTTTGATAATTCCAATTTGGACTTATTATATTGAATAAAAATGCAACAGGTCATTTTGAAACAGAAAACCAAAGTGTTTCAAAAAAGGTTTTGGTGTTATATCATCAAGATGTTTTTCCTCTTCCCGCCTCCCAAGTTTTCCCCCTTTCAAAGCAAACTTTTGTTAAATTAGACACCTTTGCAAAACATTTGGCTTTCAACAAACCTGCATTTTCTGGCAGAAAAATATTCTATCAGAAAATTTCCCACCACCTCCAATAAATCACACTGTAGATAGCAAGTGTTTACACACATGCACGCTTAGTTTCATTAGTTTCAAGGTGAAAACCATCACAACTCATTAATATGAAATGAACCCTTCTGAGACCAGAACTCATAATTCATATCAGCCAAGATTCCTGACCTAAACAAAGTTTCCAAGAATCCAAATGCAGTCTGTGAGAAAACAAGCATTACTCTACTCAGCTAACGGGTCATTATACTGACACTACCCTTAGGAATTACTGAATGAACTTTTCATGGTTGCACTAATCCACTGTATCCAGTTGCAGTTATTTAATAAACAAGGGATATGCATCTGTATGTGGGGATGAGGAAGAGTAAAGGAACATGTGTAATAGCAAGAAGATCACAGAAGAAGAATCTAACACCAAAAAACAAATTCAACATAAAGAATAGAAAAATGGATGCAAGTATGCAATATACCCATCCTTGTAAATACTGCAACATTTTCAGTGTGCAAATAAACTAGAAAATAATGGCAGCTGTTTTGTATTATGTAGCTGTTACAGGGGATACCTGGTATATGTTGGGGTTGCGTTCCTGAAAAGGGTGATGGATGCTGAGGAATTTTCTTCCATAAGAAGTTATTAGCCCCACTTCTTCCTGTCTCCCCCTCTACCCAGTTCCACCCCCTCCTCCAAGTGTGCCCCATCCCCGCTCCTCCCCCTCCCAGCGCCTCCTGAACGCCAGAGGAAGCACCCAAAGAAAAGCCATGCAAAAGGTGAAGTGACGGATATGCGGATCGGGACCGCCATGAGTTGGAACATGTTCCCTACTGACGAGCGATGGATATGTGAAACAACGGATAAGGGGATGATGTATACCGGGGACCCCCTGTATAGCTTTGTGAATTTTTACAGGTATAATTTTCAGAAAGTAATAGCATTCATATCTAGTTATGGCTCTTCATGGGTTGAGCCTGATTTACAAAAGAAGTTCATCTAAAAGTATGGTTAGGAGAACTTGAAAAGATTCTCAGTGGACTTGTACTAAAGTATTAGTTTGCATCATTAAAAAACAACAAATCCTTAGTACATGGTGTCAAAAATTACTCACTGCTGTAAAAAGCCAAGGACTGACTATACTTGAGATTTGAACTTACTTTACTAGACTACAGCTTAAGGGCTTTGCTAGGCATAGTTAAAAGAGCACTGATACACTCATTTTCACACTAATTTATGGGGCTCTGTATGCTTCCTATTTAGTGGATTAACAGACAAGTTTGGCCTAGTATTGCTCTCAGTGTATCATAAAACACTAAACCACTACTGAAATTTAAAATAGATTAAAAAAAAAGTTTCAACTGCCAGATAAATGTTCCTTTAACATGATAGCTACCAGTTTTATTAGAAAATTAAAAAAAAAGTCTCTATACATTCATCTAACAGAAAGAAGGACCAGTAGCAGATAGGTATTTTTTTTCCACCCACTGAGATCATACATTTTCATTTTCCAGTACAAAGAATCTGTGTTCACTTCGGCATCTTTCTCACCAATGATGGAACGAATACTTAGCTAGATTAGTTCCAGAGTGTAAGTACAAAGAAGAGCACTAGCAAATAGCGTGTGCAGCTGGTTATGCACCCTGCCTAGGAAAATTCATTTGCCTAGATAGACTAGTTATATTGTTCCAAAAATCACTCTTATTACAAATGTGCAAAGTGAAGAAAAATTTAAAAACAAAAAATTAGTTTAGTGTTTATCACTTTACAGAGCACACTGTTCTTTTAGTCATTATGTTCCAGTTGGATATCAGACTTTATGTTCAGAGTTGGACATTATACTGTGGAGTATCATCATGCTGAAGAGAGTTTAACCTTTTGAAGGCCTGAGCCTTAGCGGTACTGAGCACCTTCTGCAAGACACTGCTGAAGTCTCAACTCATGTTGAAGTCAATGGGAGGGAGATGAGGACACATAGTGCTAAGCAGAAGGTGTTCAGTACTTTGTAGAATCAGGCTCTAGAAAAAAACGTGAATTAGTCTTTGAAGCAAACGGGAGTACAAAACTTAAGTGACATGGACATTTGTCTTAATGTAAAAACAAACCTTTGTTCTGGATACTATAGTATTTCTTAAACAATTTGGTGCTTAAAAAATTATTTTGGGTTTTCCTTCAGAAGGAAAGTCTGCTAAGGTAGGAAATCTATAAAATGCAGGCTCTAGTTATGACTCATTACTATTGTTTCCTCTAACTTTTCTCACCATCTCATCCTGCGCTATTTCCCCTGTTCTCATGAATGAAACACACTAATGGAAATGTCAATGTTTTTAAAATATCTATTGGTAACATTCTGAGAAATATAATGAAATAATTTCAAACTGCACTGTCCAGCTAGAATAAAATGCAATTTTGTTTTCCTTCACCCTAACAATGTGGGAAGAGGGGAAGCTTGCTTTCTTGTATAACATAAGCTCAGTTAAACGGTGTGAGCATTTGATTTCAGTGGTGGTACATAAACAAATACACAACATTCTGTAAAGTTAATTTTTCTCACAATACCATTACATTAAAAAGGAAATGACATTTAAATACTCTATTGTGCAATTTGTGGTCCTTCTTTCTTGAAATTCCAAGGCATAATTCCAGCCCTAATTTCTCCTGTTCTGTCTCTGTAGTTTAAGTTCAGTGGGTGAAAGTATGTGATCTTAAATACCACGGAATCTCATCTTCAGGGTTAGCGTGAGTTACAGTCTGTGTGTACATTTAGGGGACATTTGACCCCAGATTTTGTGCAATAGCCAGGCACTCTGGATAAATGAAAATTGAAAGCTTATTTTTCCTCTACAGTCCACACTATGTTGTTCTTCACTTGTTATGTCTATGGAGTTCCTTTTGATATCAGTTAAAGTTCTGTGTGAAAACAAGCGCAGAAAGTGTGCTACTGGACCAGATTTTGCAAGGTGCTGAGCATCTCCTACAATTTGTTCCTTTATGGATTTTAACGAGACTTGACTCAACATGTCATACCATAGCATCAGGCCCATAGATTCCTTCCTTTACTAAGTTTATGCCATAATTTTAAACAAACTCAGCACCGTCTTTCAACATAGCAGCACTCCTCTACTGAGAGGTAACAAGATGTCATGGCCTTGCTGGCTGGCTTTTCACTGGGAAAGAAATAGTGACAGAGTCTGAGTATATTCTGAATGTGACTTGTTGAATACACCCAGTCCTTGAACAGAAGTGGTCACAAATAGCACATAGGCAAACCCCTCTCAGAAATTTCAGCCCAAACACCAGTTCCCAGGGCGTCACCCTGACTCAAAAATTGAGTTGAGTCAGAAAGATTAAGGCAGAAAGCAAACTCCTCTGCTGTTCGTTACATGTGTGCCAAAGAAAAATACATCAGAAAAACACCACCATAGCAGCATTTCTTAATGAAATAAACTTGCTCAGACACTAAGAAAGAGAACTTTTAAGACCATGAGTGTAACAGCACCATCTGGTGACATGACATAAGAACAGGTTATCGAGGGAAATATTCTAAAGCACAAACTTGTTTTTACTGAAGCAAATTACATGGTATGCTCAAAGTTTTAGGACATTTTTTTCTGAAGAGAGATCACCTTAAATTATTCATGTAACTTAGTAGTGGTAGAGTGTTCCATTTTTTACTCTTGGATTAGATTAGTTTCAGAATTTGCCTTTGGTACTTTTAAGTTACTGAGCAACTAGCATTTGGAACAGCTCCAGTTCTGCTACAGCAAGCACTCCCACATCAGACGAGCTGGGGGCAAGTATTTGGCAAGGGGCAAATCTAAGACAGACTGAAAATGCATGCATTTTTTCCCCTCTTTTGTTTAACATTCCAGGAGTTGATAAACACCACTTAAACACTCAGAATGCAAGGTAGGCAAGTCAGTTAAGGTGAGGGAGGCTTCAGGATCAGGTCTTTAATACATAAAACATTGTGTGTGCATACATTTATTTAATCTACTTTTCTGCTGTACGTATGACTTCTGCCATCTTGTCCAACACCTGGATTTAAAGCAGGGACTCTCCTAGAGTTGTGCGAGTTTCTACATCTTGAGATAGAGAGCCAGCTTCTCCAGCTAAGAGTCATAACAGACCCACATCCTCTGTACATTCAGGACACAACAACATTAGCCACTGGGTTACATGCTTCCCTTGGACAGGAGCAGCTTATTCCAAACATCTGAGGCCCACATGCTCTCTGGATTGAGCAGAGAGGGGTCACCTAATGCACAATGGCCAATGGGTTACTCATTCAAATCTCCACATGACTTCAGTGAGATTAAGACTTCAGTGAGGCTATGGGATCCAAAATGAGAGAAAAAGGGAGAAATGATAAACATTTAATAATGTAAAAGACTTGATGTTAATTTCTCAATGTTAAAGGTTTTACCAGAATAATTTGAGAATATTCACGAATGAAATCTGAAGTTTACTAGGATCTAAACAACACTATTGCAACACAAAACAGGATTGCTTAAAGCAGTGGTTCTCAAACTTTTGTACTGGTGACCCCTTTCACATAGCAAGCCTCTTAGTGTGACCCCCCTTATAAATTAAACACACTTGTTTATATATTTAACACCATTATAAATGCTGGAGGCAAAGTGGGGTTTGGGGTGGAGGCTGACAGCTTGTGACCCCCCATATAATAACCTTGCAACCCGCTGAGGGGTCCTAACCCCCAGTTTCAGAACCCCTGGCTTAAAGCTATGTCTGAAACAAAGTGAAAGATACTGTGATCCATCAGCACTGTATTAAACTGAAATGAATGTCAAGAGCAATTCCAGGTCTATTTTACTGTGTGTGCCTATCACGAACATTACCATAAATTAAGGTAGGGTCTTTCTGTACGGTCTATCACAGTTTACTTGAACTAATTGGTTTGCAGGGCTTCCATCATCTGGCTTGCCAACCGTTCTTGACTGCAGGAAACCTTGAAATATTGTTCTGTTCCATGCATACTCTTCTTTCTTGATACCCTGTGCCCATTGCAAGCAGAGAAGACTGTTAAATTTCAGTATTACTCTAGAGTTGCTTGCCTTGTCTTCAACCTTTGACTCAAACCACAGAGGGTAACATTTTGGTTGAGCTCCTTGCAATATTCACTGCTGTGTGGGGTCTGGTTAAAGGGATGCATTCTGTTTTTCAGAACATTCAGGACTCCCTTAAGATAATGCAGAGACATGTACAGATGAAGTTACTCTTCAGACTTGTCAAGAAAGTACCACTGACAGTTTTGCGATAGTCATAATCTGCTACATGCAGTTTTCAACAGACAGTAATTAGTCATGTCATTTTATATACTGTAGAAAGCCTCTCTATTTATTATAAGGAGGAAATGGTGCTTTATCAGTATGTTCTACTCTACTTCTCCTTCCCACTACCACATACAGAACTCCGCTCTTGTA